>NC_143014.1:317247142-317547142 GCF_055824585.1 Amblyomma mixtum
CGCGCCGTCATAAACACGTGCACTCTCTCATAAGAACAAGTTCTGGTCACCCTGATTCAATGTGTGGCCACAACCTCTCATAAATACAGAACTTAACCCACAATTCTCAGTGCTCAGCGCCAGCGAAAGCAACCGATCAAGAATGGGCTCAGACCTGTGACACAGCAGAAGGTGCGAAGAACGATCTTGGGGAATGTGCATTCCCTGGCATTAAGCAAGAAAAGGTGCTAACTGCATCGACACGGACAGGGTCCAAGGCCTTTTTTAATGGTCCGTCCTTCCTTGAATTTGTTCCTATCTCGTAGAGCGATGTTCCTCTTAGCTCGTCGAGCGTGAAAACGGCTCTTAGCGAATGACGCTCAAAATTTGCCGGCTGAGTTTTGCAGTGCGCATGCGGCCGGCTTAGCAGTGTTTTCCACCATCACGCCGCCTCCAATGTTCGTCTTGAATGTTAAAAACAAAACAAGCAAGAATGCCTCATTTACTCGAAATCACATTGAACATTCCAAGTGACACTGCATTCCATACTTGTACATCCTATTGTTCTGCATCACTTTCCTTGGCAAATGCACTGAAGGAGTGCACAAATGAAATACAGTCGAGCTCACTTATATTGAACCTGGTGGTCATGAGGATTGGGTTCACTATAACCGAGGTTCGTAGTAAGTGGACCTTTCTTCTTACAGGCATTTGGCACTTGGCGGTGGGTCGGCCTCTACGTCTCCGGCTCTCATCAAAATTGCACGGATGCAGCGACGAAGCTACTGCAACAGATCTGCACTTGGAATGGGGAATTGCACTGCCCTTTTGTGTGCGCTGCTTCCGCATGCCAGCAGAAAATAAATTGGAGAACCATTTGGAAAACACACATCACGTCGCCAGTTGGCCAGCAAGGCATACCATGTGACTGGTTGGCAGCCAGTCACACGTTATGCCTCACTGGCCAGCTGGTGATTTGAGTTCTCAAATGCTGGCATTGGTTAATCACCGAGACTGTGTACCATTTTCACCGCTGTCCCTCTTTTGCGTGCACCAGGCTTCTGCTACTACTTTAGACCAACTCGCACACATGCATGCACTTACTGGCAGTGCATTCAGTCAGTGTGCGCTTGGCCACTGGTTTCAATGCTGAATTTTTATTTCTTTTTGGCGATCTTCGCATTGCTTTAGGGTGGGTAGGACGTGTTCTCACTTGCTCGACGTCGAGCTCTCATGGCCGTTTATTCTGTGAGACGCATAGCCATTGCTCTAACACATATTTTGACAGTAGCACCACCCTCATTCATAATAACTGAGCGTTCATTATAACTCCAGTTATTATAGGTGGGCTAAACTTCATATAGAATATTGCCACAGAGACTGCCAACCTTTGTCAAGCTCCAAACAAAAGGAACTAGCTTATCGCAAGTGCATTAATGCTTCAAAATTACACTGAAAGAGGGAAGAACAGACTGAATAGGTTTTGCAATACCGGACCTATACAGGCCTTCTGTAGGTCATAATTAAGTATTGAGTTTTTAGTTCACACTCAAACACATCGCAATAAAAGGGGGCCGAATTCAACTTCCAAACGTGGTCAATGTCTAACCTACTGTCGCAGGAGTTGCACTGAGTTAGTGCATAAAAGAAACAAACTACGAAAGCTAGGGGTATGCACGCGCGCCATCGTGTCGAGTCGATGCTGCGCTGGATGACACACTTCTGCATGCGGCCGCCGTGGTGGCTCAGTGGTTACGGCGCTCGGCTGCTGTCCCGAAAGTCGCAGGATAGATCCTGGTCGCGACGGTCGAATTTCGATGAAGGCGAAATTGTTGAGGTCCGTGCACTCTGCGATGTCAGTGCGCGTTAAAGAACCCGAGGTGGTCGAACTTTCCGGAGCCCTTCAATACGGCGTCTCTTATAGCCTGAGTCGCTTTGGGACGTTAAATCCGAAGAAGCAAACTTTTGCATGCATTCAGAAAGTGCCGCCAATCTGGTGCCTGCTAGCAAAGTGATAACATATTAACCAGGTTTTTTAAAAGGCAGCTTTAAGTTGCGTCTTAATCTGGTGGCTCCATCACTTACATTTTTTTATTTTTAAGATGTCGGGCGCACTTGTCTTAAAGGTATAGCTCGAAGTATGACCCTATGTATATTATTTGCTGTTGAATCGATGGCTAGAGCTCACAAAAAAGCCAAGACATGGAGCACAGCATGTAGCTGTTATTTTGAGTTTGCAGCAAGAGACGATGTCGCAACCACTGCAACACAATGGCTCTGGACTACCAGGCACGGCAAGCATAGACCTAACTCTGACATTTGGTTAAAGTTTCTGTGGCAGCCTTATTCTGTGACCATGTGCACTATATTTTATCCTTTAAGAAACACCGTAGTGGACATCACGATGGTACTCGCAAGCACGTTCAAGCCGTACAGTTAACGGCTAGGATAGGGTGAGGGTAAATAAGTGAGCGGTACATTCCCATGCGAAAATACCAGTGCCGTGGCCATTAGCATTTGCATTTCACATAAAACACACTAGTATATTTACAGTGAATATCATATTTTACTTTGTATTAAGAAGCGAGAACAGGGAATCAGCTTTAGACCAGCCCCACGACAGCTTCTTTTAGAGAACTGCTTCCATTGCTTTAGACAACTGTGCCGCCCTGGCACCAATTCCTTTTGAGACAGTGAAAGTGCAGGCCGTTATACATTTCTGTTAGCGTTAAGGAACACAGCCTACCGCAAAGACATCTGAAACAAAGAACTTATTAAATTTTTTATGGTTTGCGAAAAACTGTTGTAAAGTATCGCAAGGTTTCGTAGCCCCGAAAGCTGGATACAACTCGACTCAAGATGGATGTATCTTCCGGCACGCCCGTTCTCCGCTGGAGGCACAGCTCACTTTACCGCCAAAATAAACGAAATACCCGAAAAACAAGTCCCTCTACACAAAAAACCTAGGTTCCCACTTCTCCTATAAAAAAAGCCACAGGAAATGGCGTTCCTTATACAGTGGAAGTGTGTGACTTTTCAATAACTACAAGACACTCTTCCCCTTTGGCCTTATGCCTACAGGAAACGAACCTAGGTCCTAAACACAAGAATTTTTTTAGGCAATACAAAGGCTTTCGTTCTGATAGAGAGCAAACTTGCGAAGTCAAACTTCAAACTAACTTTGAAGCGGTTGCAGTCACCGTCCTACATTTCAAAACAATTACAATGTGTTCTATATATATTGGGCCACACCAAACAGTTACACTTAATGAGTTGGAAACACTTTTAAAACAGCTGCCAGAGCCATATCTGGTATTTGGGGATTTTAATGCCCATTCGTCCATTTGGGAAAGTGATCAAACTGACACGAGAGGTCACATTTTAGAAGATTTTATACTGTGCGACAATGTGTGCCTACTGAATACAAGAAAGCGCACATACTGCTCCCCAAGTACTGGAAACACTGGCCCCATAGATTTATCTTTTAGTTCACCATCGGTCTTTACAGATTTTAAATGGGATGTCCTGGGCAACCCTTATGGAAGTGACCATTTGCCCGTCATTATCAGCATGTCCTCGTCACCTTTGATCATCCAAAGCAGACCTCGCTGTTGGAAGCTACACTTAGCCATATTCTGCTCACTCTTTCGCGAAAAGGTCAGCCTGGATAAATATATATTCCGATAGCCTTAGCGTCGACGAACTGAATGAAATCACAACCTGTATCATAGCTGCTGCGCTATACCCAATAATGTAGAGAAGCTTGTAAACCCAAGAATGTAGAGAAGCTAAAAAACACAAAATAAAGCCTGGGGAATTTTTCGGCGATACCCAACACACGAAAACCTTATCAGTTTTAAAAAGGCGAGAGCAAAGTCACGTCACATACTTCGCGGTGCTGAGAGAACGTCCTGGCAGAATTATGTGTCATCCATAAATAGTACAGTCTCTTCGAAAAAAATCTGGGAACAAGTTCGTAAACTAAATGTCAGCTTCTCCCCATTCACAATTCATTTTCTTACATCCCCTGGTACCCAAAGAAGCATCGATGAGCAGGAAGACATATTAGAACATTTCGCTACAATTTCCAGTTCCTCGCATTATACACAGCAATTCTTAAAGTATAAGAACACTGCCGAAAAACGAAGACTCGCAACAAACAGCAGTACGAACGAGCCTTACAATAACCCAATTACTCTTCAGGAAATCCATAGAGTACTGTCCGCCGGTAAACAGACTGCACCCGGCCCAGACGAAATACATTATGAAATGCTAGTCCATCTCATGACCGGCTGTGGAGGCACTTTTAAGGTTTTTTAACAAAATACCGGTATCAGGAAAACTACCGGACACCTGGAAAAAAGCAGTAATTGTCCTACTCCTGAAACATGGAAAGCCGTCAACCTGCTCTGATAGTTATAGGCCTATAGCACTCAATGGTTGTCTTATAAAATGTTTTGAAAGGGTATTGAATATTGGATTAGTGTTCATCCTCCAATCTCTTGAACTTTTGGACGTCCACCAATGTGGATTTAAAAAAGCGTGCTCAACATCTGACCATCTCGTTCGCCTTGAAAACACAGTCCGAGAAGCTTTCATTCATAAACGACACTGCCTGGCTGTCTTCTTTGACACGGAAAAGGCTTACGACACTACCGGGAGGTTTGGCATTCTCCGCGACCTAGCAGATATTGGTATCCATGGAAGGATGCTGAACTGCTTTAAAGGTGTTCTGTCCGAACTTTCATTCCAGTTACGCCTAGGTTCAACACTTTCGAGGAACCTCATTCAAGACAATGGAGTACTTCAAGGGTGCATTCTAAGCACTACACTCTTTGTCATCAATTGAATTCCCTAGCAAATTTTATTCCAAAGTCCATTATGTATTCAGTCTATGTCGATGACCTTTAGATTGCATGTCTATCCTCCAGCTTATCAACCTGTGAGAGACAAATACAACTAACATTAAGCAGACTAGCAATATGGGCAGATAGAAATGGGTTTAAGTTCTCCAAACAAAAAACAGTACCTATCCTTTTCTCGCCAAATAGAGGCTTGCAGAACGACCCTACCCTACATTTGAACAAAACTATACTATCAGTAAAAGGAGAACATAATTTTTTTAGGCCTAACATTACACAACTTACATTCCTACCGCACATAAACACACTAAAAAAGAAAGCCTCGCAATCTTTAAACGTACTCAAAGTGCTCTCCAGGAAACATTGGGGGTCTGGTAGAACATGTATTCTGCACATATATCGCTCGTTGGTACGTTCCTCCTGAGATTATGGGTGCGTTGTGCACAGCTCAGGAAGACCATCATACCTAAAGGAATTAGATCCATTACATAATACAGGCCTGCGCCTCTCATGCGGTGCATTCACGACATCGACCATATTCCGCCTCTATGCAGAAACAAATGAACCGTCACTTGAAATTAGAACAACCGCTCTAACGTATGCATATGTCCTTAAAGTACGGTCACTACCAAAACACATCTCCTATCCGGTTGTAACAAAATATTCTACCAGGACAATATTTATAAAGAAACCTCAAGCGGCCAGGCCACTGCTCTTGCGTTTTGAAGAGATGTGCCAAAATTTCGACAGGCAGGACACACTACCTGACATTGCCCGAAGACGAGAGCCACTGCCTCCATGGTACAATTTTCCTGTAATCTGCCATTGCACACTTACGCAGCTGCGTGAAAAGAAAACTCCACAACAACATAGGATACAAGAATTTCATGCACTAAAAGAAAAATACAATAGCTTTTCAGAATGGTAAAAAAAAAACAAATGTTTCTGTAGGAAGCGCGGTAGAACGAGATATTGGGGAGAAACAGTAAGACTTCCACAGTGTGCATCTCTTTCCACTGCCGAATGTTACGCTGTGTGTGTCGCCATAGAAAAAATAATAAACTAGAACCACGCACACAGTATTATTTACACAGACAACTTAGTGTACTTAAACTCTCCACTCTAGAAATGCAATCACTCCTCTTCTTGGTGACATCATACACAACATAGTAATATCTACAGCTAAAGGACAAAACATAATTTATCTTGGGGGCCGGTTCATGTCGGAATACAAGGCAACGAGAGAGCAGATTTATGCGCTGCGCAAGCTCGAGACAAGAAAATTAAAAATGTAAATGTGCCGCATCGACACTGCATAAACTTAGGAAATCTTAAAGCAAGGAAAAAATGGCAATCTGTTTGGAACAGTGAAATAAATAATAATCTACACTTGGTAAAGCTAGTTTTAGGAGAATGGAAGTCGTGTGTACAACAGGAACGTTTTAAAGAAGTCATTATATCTGCCCTCTCCGTATAGGTCATACGCACCTTACACACAAGTTTCTGCTGACGAAACAAGCCAAACCAGTTTGTACATGTGGAGGTGAACATAGTTAACCACACTTTATTTTCATGTTCGAAACTCGAAAAACTAAGGAAAAAGTGCATTTCTGTGTTTTATAAGCAAACCATTCCTTTTCACCCAGCACTACTCATAGGCGATAATGCAATTTTGGACATATCTTGTGTTTTTGTTTTGAACTGAAACAGATTTTCTCAAAAATATAGATCATGACCCATGGCTTTGCATGATGTCCCTCAGCCATTTCTTCATTCGTGAGAAAAGGGGCTGAGGTTTTTATTTGATTGGTTGGGATCCTCAACATCCTTTTCATGCCAAGGATGGCCGCTGAGGCTACCTGACCTTTTTAAAGCTTTTACCATTAGCCATTGTTAAATCTCGTTTTGTCTGTTATTACTAGGTAGTTAAACTTTGTAGGCCCTTTACACCACTGATCACTTTCCACATTTTTATTAAATCACACACAGAACATTTCCTATTACCTAGTGTTTGGCGCAGGATGGCCTTAGATGCCTATGTGCCACTAAATCCAACACAACACAGCACAACTATCCTGCGCATCCAATTTCCTGGATGTCTGCGGACAATGTGTGCTCTGTAGAGTCCACGGCTCTTCTCAATCTCGTCTTTATTTACCTTTATCTTAGACATGGTGACCGTCCCATGGGTCGAATCCCTGTTGTCGTCCACAGGAGTGACAGCGGCGATACTGGCCCTATTCACAGATGGCCTATAGGGTGTCTCTCTCTCTCGCTCGCGCGCAACATTATTGCGCATTCGAGTAGTCCATGAGCGTCGCCGGTCGTCCTTGACAAAAAGATCAAACCTGGAGGTTCTTCGTCGATTACCGCCACCTGAATACCATCAGAAAGGAGGACTTCTACCCCCTATTGGCGACGCTACTGGTGGCTGTACGATAGCTGTGAACGAACGGGACCGTGACAAAACCACCCTTGTCACCCCGGATGGCCTGTGTCAATTTCAAGTTATGCCTTGCGGCTTCTGCAATGCTCCTGCGACATTCAAGTGCATCAATGACGCGCTTCTGCGCAGCTGCTTCGAGTGGGCTACGTGCCTCTGCTACTTCGATATAATCGTTTTTTCGGCAACTTTTCAGAGCCACGTGCACCGCCTTTCAATCATCTTTGCCGTCTTCCATTGCGGTAATCTTAAGTTGGCCTAAACAAAATATACCGTAGGACGCATAAGCTCAAGGTCGGCGCGGTCACTCCGATCCGCGGCGGTCCCAGAGATTGGTTCTAAGGGGGGCAGGCGTACGGACGTCCGTATACTGAACAAGAAAAGAAAATATAAAGAACTATTTCTTATTTACATTTTATTTGCACGAGAATTTTTGTATTCTTTGGTGTTGAAAAATAAATGGCGAGCGATATGGATGTTATACCACAACTCATGCTTCGAATTTTAACGGTTACGTGAGCAATACTCATATATACTTCATATATATTTATCTCACAATAAAACAGTTTCAATGATAGTGCTAGTCATGAAGCAGAAAAGTAAATGTAAGAGAAAATTAATTGACATAGCCATCTTTTCTTACTATAGCGCTTGCTTCGAATAATTTAACGTATTCAAGTTCATTTCACAAGCTCCTTTCAAAACAGAAAGTCAGTCCTGCGGTTACCTTTTTTATCAAAGCGGTATGGCACGAGATGTGACAACACGAACATCCCTGGGGACGTTCAGCAAAGGAAGCCCGGTCAGGCGCTCCTCGGTCATCTTTGCCCGAAGACACGTCTTCAAACGACGCAGCGTTGAAAACATGGGCTCCACTGAGGTGACGCTGACTGGTAGAGAAGACAGAACCTACAGTAGACTTCGTACATTCGGTACACTTCATCGCAAGCATCAAGGGCCCCAAGGGCGGTAGTGCCACTTGTGTGCCGCGCCCATTTTGACTTCCAGAGGAGTAGCTCAGACGCAAGCATTCTTGCTGCCGCAGGTTGTTTACTGGTTAAGGCGGAAACTTCTGCTGGTTTGAAAGCATTTGGAATCATATTTGCTAGCGGTTAGCGACATGGGCTAGCGGCATGCTAGCCCATGCTAGCGGCATGGGCTAGCCCACATGGGCTACCCCATGCTCGGCCCACATCCCTTAGCAAAAACTAATACGTTTGGAATATATGGTGGACTATTTAGATTGTATTTTAAACATATTTTGTATTCGTGAATGCACTAAAAATATGTAGGAAATACGTTCCTGAAATTTCATGCTTGGTATTCGAAATATATTCTTAAAATATGCAAAATATACCTCACTTAAAGCATACTTGGAGCAATTTTCAAATGCATGAAAAATGAGGATGCCTAAATAAATGAGTAAAGGTTCGCTGATCTAATGAAATCGAGCAGTGAACGATGATGAGGTCCTTGTGTCCAAGCGGTGTATGAAGCACTGTTATCGGGCGAAAGACCCGCTGCCGCCAGGTGCCGAATTCTTTTAGGCTTCAGCGCCGGGCAAACCCACAGCAGGTGGTGAATGTCGGCCTCAAGATTTCTGTTCTTGCAGACTGGACACCCGGGGCGGGGAAATACACCTTCGAATTATTTATCATTACATGCCGTTTTATGCCCTGAGGCAATAAACATCGCATTAAAAAAATGCATGAAAAATAATGTATGCAGTTTTAGCATCTTGTCAGTGTATTAAAAGTGTATTTTCACAAATATGAAATTAATTCATCCGAAATATACTTCGATTCTACAAACCGGGCAGTCCTTGTGAACGTATATGTATGCAGTTTTAGCATCTTGTCAGTGTATTAAAAGTGTACTCTCGTAAATATGAAATTAATTCATCCGAAATATACTTCAATTCTAACAAATGGGCAGTCCTTTTAAACGTATTTGCAGCACACTTCTAGCTGCCGTTGAACAGTCGTGTGCTCGAAATCTCGTTTCGTGAAATGGCATTTGCGTGTTGTCAACGTATTTAAAGTGTACTTCCGTAAATCCGCAATCAATTCTTCCAAAGAATACTTAAATTCTAGCAAATTGGCAGTCCGCCTTAGCATAATTGCAGCACACTTCAAGTTGCCGTTGAACAACCTGATGATGGAAATCGAGTTCGGGGAAATCGCATTTTGTTTTGGCAATGTTTTAAAGTGTACTTTCGTAAACACGCAATTAATCCGTCCGAGTATACTTAAATTCTAGCAAATGGGCAGTCCGCACGTAAACATATTTGCAGTACACTTAGAGCTACCGTGGAGCAATCTTGATCTTGAAATGACATTTCAGGGAACAGCGAAAGCTCTCCCTTTCCTGTCGTCCTTTCGTTGCAACAAAGTAATCATACCGCGGGAGCAACGCAGGACAAGGACGAGACGGGACGAGAACGCCTGAGTTGTTCCCGCGCTATGATTACAGTGTTGCAATGAATTACCAACCTGCCCAAGCCCAAGCCTTTTCTGTTCTGAAGTCCCTTTGTTTATGGTAACTTCTAGCAGGAAGGTAATCACCACTTATTTACACTACCTGCGGAGAACGTGATAGCATGATACCGGCAAATGCGCCTTAAGGCGCGTTCACACTAGGCCGATGATCGGCCGATTTCAGTCTGGCGATGGTCGGCGGAAGAGATTTTGGTGCCGTCGGCGCGTCTGCCACACTGCGCAGACGCCGACCGAGCGCCGATCGTCGCCCGACGAGCGCATCGCCGTCGCGTCGGCGACATAGCAACCGTCGGCCGACGCGTGTGTCACACTCAGCCGACCTCACGCCGACGTTGTTCTTTCCCGACAGCTCGACGCTGCTGCTTCGTGCGCGCGGCTCGTCTACTAGCTCCATTGCTGAAGGTGTCGTGGAAATCGAAGTTATCTTCTATTATGGGACGAGCTCGCACTAAAGCGATGTGAATAGTAGGCCTTTTATTATAGCACAGGTAGTGTACTAGAATAGGCTATTCTAGTACACTCTAGCACAGGCGACTTCCAAAGCGCCGTCAACTGCGGCTTCGATGCGAAACCACCTAGGCCTAGCGACGACTAGGGCAGCCTGGGACCAGCGCGCAGTTCGTCGCCCGGCGTTGCCGCAGGTGGTGTCGTTGCCGAAAGATCCCCTTTCGCACAGGCATATTGTTCTTGCTCTAATCTAGGAATCATCCTCTCTGGTATCATGGCTGTTTTGTATTTTCTTGAGCGAACGTGAAGTACGCCGAGCATGCCGGCTGGCCCTCCAGCCTGGATCCCATCTGCCGGCGTCATAAAACCGAGCTAAAATGTGTTCTTGACGTAAATAATAAACCCTGGGTTAAGAAATGTGAATAATGTGTCATTTTTGAGGATCGCTGACCGATACTGAGCTGCTGGCAAAGGTAACGACTGTGATATGATCAAACTTCTTGCCACAACCGCCTCGTTGCTGCCGCTGGCCCGGCGTTGGGGCCCGGCTCGCCAAGTTCCCGCTCGCTTCCCTGCTGAATGCGTCGTGAAAATTTACCATATTATTATTTTATTGTGAGATGATGCTGTTGACAGTAAAGCGATGTGTAGAGTAGGCCTTTTATTATACCGCAGGCGACTTCCGAAGCGCCGGCCGCTGCGGCTTTGATGCGACAGAGGCTATAGGCCTAGCGACGACCACGGCAACGAGGAAGCAGAAGAGCTCGTCGCCCGGAGCGCCCGCGAGCGATGCCGTTGCCGAAAGTTTGAAACATAAGCAGGCATGCTTTGTCGCTGCTCGAGCAGTCTTTCCTATAACAAGGCGATCTTGTCTTTTCTTGCGATATTTGTACAGTATGGTCCACTGTTAAAGGGAACCTCGCGCAGCGTGGCCGCCGCGCTCCGCGAAGCGCCCCTTTCGAGAAGCGGCGAGAATCGGCGACACCAGGCGCATGCGCAATAACCGCGGAAGGTGGATCCAGCCCCGCGTCGTCTGCTACGGCGCTCTTTTGGCACTTGGCTTGCTGAGGTGGAAACTCTGGAACGCGACGAGTTAGCTAAATATAAAAACGAGGTTTTCTTCGCAGCTACGTAGTGAACGTGCGTTTAAGCAATATGTATTTTTTTTTCATTTCCGATTCTTCTTAGGCAATTTTTCCGCTATGCAGTAGTGGTGCAGGACAGACGTCTCTAGTTCTCGTCCACTTTCTGTTCTGAACCCACTAAAGCAAGTAGCTGCGGCGGTGCTATTAGTGCATTTGGTCCGTCGCCCAACATTAATTGCCGACATGGTTGCAGTATTGGTGCTCCAAAACGACAAACGGAGCCTCGCCGCCACACGCCAAGAGTGTCGTTCTTCGAACTTCTTTCGCATGAAAGACTAAAATAAAGGCAGAAAGCAAACTGAGCTGGATGTAGCCAGAATGCCATTGATTTCTAAAGCAGCCCGGTCGCAAAAGAGATGATGCGGCATTTCGTATTTCCCTGGGAGCAGACGGCGGTGATAAGACGCTGTTCGGTTCCCAATGGTTTCACTTGTCTGGCAGCAGTCAGGTCGAGATGGCTGCGGACCAAATGCACTAATAGCCCCGCCGCAGCTACTTGCTTTCGTGGGTTCAGAACAGAAAGTGGACGAGAGCTATAGACGTCTGTCCTGCGCCACTATTGCATAGCGGAAAAATTGCATAAGAAGAATTCGGAAATGAAAAAGATATATATTTGCTGAAACGCACGTTCACTACGCAGCTGCGAGGAAAACCCGGTTTTTATGTTTACTTCACCCGTTGCGCTCCAGAGCTTCCACCTCAGCAAGCCAAGGGCCGAAAGAACGCCGTAGCAGACGACGCGGGGCTGGCTCCACCTTCCGCGGTTACTGCGCCTGCGCCTGGTGTCGCCGATTCTCGCCGCTTCTCAAAAGGGGCGCTTCGCGGAGCGCGGCGGCCACGCTGCGCGAGGTTCCCTTGAACAGTGGACCATACTGTACACCATCCCAAGCAGCGCTCAGGCATTGCAGCATGGCAGCGAAGTGCGACACCGGTTGCGGGCGGAGCTTGGGTAGTGCGGCGCAGCGATGCTCACCGCTCCGTGTGTCCCTGCTTGCAGCGGGGCGGCAGTTCGCAAGCGACGATCGGTGCGGCGCGGCGGCCAAGTGGCCATATGGCTTGATGAATGTTGCTGCGCGTGCATTATTTGTCTAAATAATGATTGCACTTCGCGCTCTGAGCTCGGTACTCGCTTTTGGTCGGCGAATGTTTTCGCTCGGCCACCGATCTGCCCAAGAAACGTCGGCCGACGGGTCTCGTCGGCATCTTTGGTCGGCGGCGTTGTCACACTAGGACGACGCTTGGTCGTTGGGGGCGTCGTCGTCGTCGTCGGTGCAGTGTGACTGGAGTCGGGGAACGACCAGGTTGGCCCACGCGACCGCCGATCGTCGCCGTCGCGTCGGACTCGGGGTCCCGTCGGCCTGATAGTTCGACTGGTGACCTATTTCTGACCCAAGTTTCGACTAGCAATTCTGTTCTCTATCGCCTCTCGATTCGAACGCGACCAGTAGGGCACTTCAAGGATAATTTTTGGGCCCACAGTCTTTGCGCAAAAAAACGCCTCACCGGGCAAGATAGTGCGTCGCACTCGGTGGGTATATATAAGGCAAGCCAAGTATGGCGCTTGTCGGAGCATTTGTTGTTTGCTGAGGCACTTCCGTCATGATTTGCAGTGTAGGTATCTTTGCCGTTCCCATGCCATCACTTGACCTTATAATTTCATGTACATTGTGATTGATGATAACTGCGGTTGTACAATCTGTTCTGAACTTGAAGCATTAACCCGTTTCATTCTGTTAAGCCGACCAGTAGACACTTTTTCAGCCGAAGTGGATATGTTTTTCATGTATTTAATGTATATTTTTAGTGCATTTCTAATGACATCTGATGTATTTATTGCATATTTTTAGTATATTTTTAATGCATTATAAATATGCTAAGCGGGCAAAAATGCACTTTTCAAGCATTTTAAAGAACGTTCAAAATATTATTCGTAGTATACTTACCCTTAAGAAAAAATCTAATGACTTTCTTTAGAAAGTCTAGTGACTTTTGACATTAGGATCTTATGCCTTTCTCATGACTTTCTGGTGATTTTCCTAATGAATTCCTAATGGCTTTCTAAAACAAATTGGCCACCGTGGTTCTAGTGTGTTCTTAATGTATGCTTTTCTGATGATTTTTTCTTGACTCTCTCGTGACCTACCTGCCGTTGCAAAACCTGATCCAAATATGCGGATCACTAATGCAAAATAAGAGCCAAAATAAAAAAAGTGGAGTAAAAAAAACAAAAAAAGTTAAATAAAAACTGCCCGCCTTCAGAGGATTCGAACCGCTGACCTCAGACTGCCCCCATCTTACCACGCTAACCACTACACCATGCCACCAGACGTTGACTAGTCAGCTTATGTGGCGTGATATGCGCAGCCACAGTTGTTTCTTATTTCCATTGCGAGCATCTACATGCTCGCACGGGGCAACAACGTTGTTCAGAAGGACCTTTCAGGCCTGTTGGAAGTGCCAACGTATTCTGAGCCTTGACATACAGCGCACTGGCCGTATCAAACCGCGTGGGAAACTACAAGTCTCAGAGCGACAGCTGTCCGTTTTACTTTCTTAGCGTTCCTAATCCTTGGTACAGACCACATCGTTGTGCAAAACTGCACTCCGGGGCGCAAATTACTCGAATAATGCGTAGGTAGCTTCAAAACCTGCGAGCATGTTAGCGACTCACATCTTTCTGATCCAGCTAAACGCTTCAATGTTGTAAACACACATGAGGAGGTGACTGAAGATCGAGAGACTGCGCTGTCCGTTTTTTATCTTGTACACTGGTACATCGCATGCTTGTCACTTGTTTTTTTTCTTGTTCCGTTCCTTTCTGCACTGTTCGGAGTTATATTGAAAAGAGAGCGCGCTTACGCTTTCGACGTGACGCACTATATGGAGCCTGCGACTGAGCCAGCCTTTGATATTAAGTTGTTCGTTGCTGTATCACTGTCTTCAAGCCTATATTTTCCACTTTGCAGACAAAAAGAAAAGTTCTTCCTTTCACCCTTGCGGGTAGCACGCTTTTTGGTCACTCGTATTAACGCCACCGCGCGGTACGTTCATCGCATTGAATAATGATCACAGGTAATGACCACTAATCTGGACACTAAAGAGCAAAAAAAATCGAATTTTCCGTTAATGTTTCAATAGCTGTCGACAAGCACATTTTTTTTTCAAAAAAACCTTCACTGAGCAGTGAACAACCTCTCTCTTTCTAGAGTGCCGACACAGTCATAAAAGCGTAAATTATAGCGCCCCCCCCTGCACCCCCTTCCCTCTTAGTGCCTCCGGCGCTTGCTGCATTTATTTCATGCATGAGAGAAATTCGTGTGAAATAACATCTGAATCTGTTGTGGTATATTTCTGCACGTGGGTTAACGGCGAGAAAAGTCACTTGAGTGTCTGATGGCCGATGACATAAGGAAATCTTCTGTGTTAACGAAAAAGAGTCTCTGCTGAGTTTTTATTGTCGAAAGGCATGAATACCTGACTTCGTGGTGACTTTCTAATGTGTCACAAGGAATGCATGAACATGACACCAGAAACTCAACGCCCATTTTTGTAAGGGTAGAAAGCATTCGTATTGCAGTTTAAGCATATGGACATAAAAATGCGAAGTAAATACGAAATTAATACAATGTTTGAAGTGCATTTTAAGCACATCCTCTTTTTCGCTAAGGGATGGGCAAGCCCAAGTCCGGCCCACATGGGCTAACCCATGCTCGGCCCACATGGGTAAGCCCAAGTCCGGCCCACGTGGGCTAGGCCAAGTTCGGCCCACGTGGGCTAGCCCAAGTTCGGCCCACGTGGGCTAGCCCAAGTTCGGCCCACAGGCAAACACACATAGACCAAGAAAGAGACAGGACACACACACCGGCGTTGAATTCAGCGCTGGTGTGTGGGTCCTCTCTCTTTCTTGATCTTGGTGTGTTTACGCTGTTCAACCACCATTATGAATCTACACTAATTAGCCCAATCTGGACTTCTTCCACAGGCAAAACAGTCCACTTTCGCTTCACAACCGGTTTTCCTTGGGACGATCGCTCCCCCGCCCCATTTCTTCTCCTTGTTAGAGACACCTTGGTGCGCGCTATCTTTTGCCAATCGAACCAGAAACACGAGCTGTGATGCATTCCGGGAAAGGTCTATTGGACAGTCGCACGTATTAAGCAACAGCGTAAGGAGCTCGTTCAGGTGAAATCCCGGCTCCGCCCTTCATCAGTGGCAAAAAAACCCCAATTCCTGTAAATAGAAAAAGAAAATAGCCCCACTTCGCCAGATGGGCAAGTAACGCGTATGCCACGAAGGTTCTTTGTTTTTTCTTTATTGCCAGTAGGCCACGAAGGGTAATCGCTTGAGGCGTGTTTGAGGGACACACATTGAACCCGTGGTCGGGTGTATGGCTCAGTAACCTGTGTTTGGGATGTGTTCTGGTTTGACAGTAATGAAAAAAAAAACAAATATTGGTGTGGTGTATGGGGGCTTAACGTCCCAAAGCGACTCAGGCTATGAGGGACGATGTAGTGAAGGGCTTCAGAAATTTCGACCACCTGGGGTTTTTTAATGTGCGAAAACATCGCACAGTACACGGACTTCTAGAATTTCGCCTTCATCGAAATTCGGCCGCCCCGGCCGGGATCGAACCCGCGTCTTTCGGGTCAGCAGCCGAGCGCCGTAACTATTGTGCCAACGTGGCGGAGCCAGACAAATATTAATATGCTAATTACGCGTCAGAAATTGGACGGAATGAAAAGGGGTGTTATCGTGCTTCACTGTACTGCAACAAATGGCGTGTATGGGTCGAAGTGGCGTAGCATGCCGTGCTCTGTAAGCTAGATAGGGATTGATGATGTATGTGTAGAAGTGTCGTAGTATCCCGTGCTCTGTAAGCTAGATAAGGATTAATGATAGGTAATCGATAATTGCGATTGTAATCGACGATCGTTATCGGTAAAGCGATTCTGGATTGGTAATCGCTAAGAAATAAGAAAAGAGAAAAATGAGCTACCCAGAATCTCACGCAGCGGACTTTGTACGTAATATTACATAAAAAGAGATAATGCGTGCAAAAGAAGACAGGACGAAAGAGAAGGCACGTACAAGCCAGGCGTCTCATGACGCCAGGCCCTGAGCATTGGCAATGCTCAGTA
Source organism: Amblyomma mixtum (assembly GCF_055824585.1). Classification (NCBI taxonomy): domain Eukaryota; kingdom Metazoa; phylum Arthropoda; class Arachnida; order Ixodida; family Ixodidae; genus Amblyomma; species Amblyomma mixtum. The sequence goes on from NC_143014.1 coordinate 317,263,655, forward strand.
TCGTGAGTGCACCTCAAGCCTGTCGTATTTGAATCAATATTGTGTTGCAAATGTGTCATTGTTGGTGTGTAAACATTTTTGTGGGTAAACAGGTTGCTCCGACGATTGCAATGCTTGCTTGGTCATCGTCCTTTATTTACGGCACATTCCGCAGCATCGATGCGATGCGTGATGTTTGTTCAGAGCCTTGAGCCACTCCCCCTCAGGACGATCGTCGCTGATTGCGCTCTCACGTATGCATCATATGGCTGTGTAAAGAAAAAATACACACCACAAAACTAATGTTAGTCTTGTTACCATGAAGGGCAAGAAATTTCGGTATTGTAACTGAGAGAACATTTTTCAGTATTTTGTCCCTCTACGCTGTGCAATCTACAACTGGCTGATTCAAAAAAGACACTGAACAACTAGAAAGTTTCTGTTGACGCCGAGCATATAGCCGAGACGGCGGCAGTACTCAGACGACAGACCCGCCGTGGTGGCTCAGTGGTTACGGCGCTCGGCTGCTGACCCGAAAGAAGCGGGTTCGATTCCGGCCGCGGCAGCTGAATTTCTTGAAGGCGAAGCTCTAGAGGCCCGTCTGCTGTGCGATGTCAGTGCACGTTAAAGAACCCCAGGTGGTCGAAATTTCCGGAGCCCTTCACTACGGCGTCTCTCATAGCCTCAGTCGCTTTGGGACGTTAAACCCCAATAAACCAACTAATCAGACGACAGAGTGATTTCAAATGCAATTTCAAATGCGGCGACGTCGTCCTAGCAGGACGACGTCGCCGTCATAAGATCCGCCTTCACTGCCGTGGCCTCCACCGCTCAAATGTCAGTAAATGTTACTGTTCACCACTCACGTCTTTCGGAGCGAAGTTATTCAACACTGAGACAGGGACGACAGGATTCCACCATACTTGCACTGGACGTACGCATGGAAGGCTATGACATCTTCGATCGTGGATTGATCAAGCAACACGAGGAAAGGCACAAAAAACTATATAACACAAATTCAACGGGGACTAGCTAGTGCCAGCGTGTTTTCGCAGCTACCTTCATCGTTTGACACTCAACCCAGCCGCAGGAGAGAAGAAAAACCTGTTCTAAAAAAACGTAGGAAAGGCGGGGGAGCACTTCAGCATAAAGTCACCGCTTAGTGACCGGAGACAGTGAACAAGTAGAATAAGAGCCCCCTGTCCACTTCATGGAAGTGTCGCGGGGAGTGTGGTCGGGAGATGCCTTAAAATGTTCTGTAGTGGGTTGTACAGTGAGCGCCTTCGCGCCATTTCGGGGAATGGGGCTGGGAGGGACACGACAGACACAGAGGAGTCCGCGGGGAAGGAACAAAGGCAAACAGAAAAACCAGGGTTGAGCATGTTTTTTGTTGAGAGCGGACCCAGGAAAAGCAGGGAAAGCGGTGGTGAGAGGAAAGAAAAAACTTGAAAAAAAAATTGCGCAAAGACAGGTTACTCGTGTGACGCTTCTACAGGAGTTTATGTTTTTATTTTATTCTCTCTAGCACTGTACCTTTTCGCTAGCCCGAATGTTCTGGGCGATTTGTGATTAGTATCTGTTCTGATACAGTGAAGGGTGGGGCCGCTCGCGATGGCGCTTGGCCAAGTTGCGTTATCAATGTGCGATCACTGGACGAAGAAGAAGCGCAAAGAATGCCTGCACAAAAACCAAGAATTTTGTGTCTTGATCGATGCGTCGGTACAGACTGCTGCTAGTGGACATTAAGAAAGCTGCTGCAATGAACGCGACAGTAACAAACCTTTTGCAGCCTCTAGCGCAGTCGCCAGAGTCTCGCCATGTTCATCAACCAGTCATGAATTCCGTGCGCCACATGTTGCATGGAGACGACGAAAACGGTCGCAGTGCTTGCGTAATTGAAGTGCATTGAAACAAGCAAGAAACCTTATGCTGGCAGCTTTCTCCACCGGCGACCGTAGCACACCAGAAATAAATTCATTGCGATAAAAGGAAAAGAAGCATCAACAAATCTCAGAAGCGGGTCCTTTTGTTATTACGACGTTCAAAGAGCAGCTCTTCGTCAGAGTGAAACGTGCAAGGTCTTGCTATTTGGGCACGCTTAACCCTTTTACCTCTGATGTAGGATGTGCAGGCAGACTAAATGTGAGAATGTCAAGTTTTCCCGCGTACTAACTAATGTACGTGGGACTGTCGATAGGTGTTGCCCGGCAACTCGCTAATGGCGCAGGATGTTTCTGCACTGTGAAGCCCAGAGTAATCTGCGCAGGATTTACGAAGGCTGCTGGCGGATATATACTAGCCGTTTGCCCGCACACACTGCATGTTTTGCTACTACGCACCTCACGCTTAGTCCTTTTCTACCAGAAATGTACGATACAGGCGGGGAAGATGTTGGAATCGAAAGTGTGCCCATGCCTAGCTCGTATATTTTCTATGCAGGTCGCATGTAGGCTACAGGCGGGAATACTGGTGTTAGCCCACACACAGCCCAATTGGCTCCATCAGGGTGCTGCACGGGCAACCCCTGTTGGGTGTGCCCGCACTTCACCTTCATGTAGACCCATCTTTTATGCACACGAACTGCACGCAGCCCATGCTTACCCCTTTCATACCCGATTTAGAATACAGGCGGTAAATACGTCTGAATGGCAAATGTGCCCATGCCCAGCCCACGCGGGACCGTCGCCGGTGCTGCTCAGACAGCCCAAACTGCATGCCTGAAACGCTTCGCCACTGTGAAGCCCATAGTTTAGCCCCTGTATTTCCTACGCGGGACCCATGTAGGCTTAAGGGAGGAATACTAGCTCTTTGCCCACACAAAAACACTGCGGCTCCCTCACGGTGCTGTACGGGCAGCCCCTTTTGGGGTTGCCCGCGCTTCACTATAATAGAGCCCGCATCCTAGCCCGCGTGTATCTGCGGTGGGACCTAGGTGGGCTGCCCAGTCTGTTTAAGCCCATGCCTAGCCGACGAGGGTCCCAATCAGGCATGAAGTAGGCAGCTCCAGCGTTTTGTGCCAGCACTGCACCTTTCGGGGGACCCATGTGGGTTTATTCCGGGAAGCCACGAGCCCTCTTTGCCCATGTCGGACCCGCATGTTGCCGCCAGCTTGTGCTACTGTGGTTTGTTATTAAATCCCACAGAAAACATTTCCTACACCTTGTGCTTGGCGCATGATGGTCATAGCGGGCTATGTGTCATTAAGCCCAACACAACACTACTCATCTTTTACCTTTTTGTATTTAGAAGCGAGAACAGGGAATCAGCATTAGACTACCCCACAACAGCTAGAGTGCAGTGCCATTCCATCAGAGAACTGTGCCGCTATGGTACCAATTTCTCTTGGGACAGTGAAAGTGCAGGGCGTTATACATTTGTTAGCATTAAACAACACAGGCTAACGCAGAGACATCTGAAACAATGAACTTCTTAAATATTGTACGGTTTTTGAAAAACTGTTGTAAAGTATCACAAAGTTTCGTAGCTTGGATACAACTTGGATACAACTCAAGACTGGAGCAGCTAATGCGAAGTGAATGAGGCCTTCCTGCCAATGGCGTCGACTGGTTGTCAAAGCTGAGTGCAAGATGCGACAGTCACAATGAGAGTCAGTAACTGGCATGTCTCCCGGTGTGTGCTGCCACTCTGATAAGACATCATCTCACACTGCTGCGGGTTATCCAAGCATTGCTCTTTGTATCAAACCAAAGGTTTCAGACCCCGTTCTGGTGACGTTCTCAGAGGACAACCCCTCGCAGCACGAAACGACACGCCATACACAATTTTTAAAGCAAGCTAGTACGATGCCAGATGATCCACCGACTCATTTTTGTGGGAGCTCTCACACACTCCGAGCATTTTTGTCCTTGTGAGTACAATACTACAGTTAGTCCATTTCAGAAGAACAAAATGTTACCTTCTCTGCGTCCGGCGCAGGAGTCCCTTCATGCCTGCCTGTAATTTTTCTCAGGTTCTTCACCATTTTGCACGAATCTAAAAAAAGGATGGGCGGAATAAATTAACAGTATTCACAGTCAGTCAGGTCCGCATTTCGGGGAAACCCCCAAGGTGTATATTTAAATTAGCAATTGATTACTAATCAGCATCCACATAAATGCACTCTTATGGCTGTGCTCAGGTAGATGTTAATAGCCAATTATACCCAAATCAGATGATTAAGGATGACATCCCCAACCAGGCTCTCCAGAAGCCGAAACAGGAGAATGAAGAATGGCGCTAATACTTGGTGACTTGAAATCGCAATTAGCAATTCAGTGATAATCCTATAAAAATGATCCTGTGAAGTATTCTAACCAGCCAGAAGCTTGAACTACCTTCAACATCAAAGATAAAGATTGTTTTTTCAAACTGCATGAAAGCACTTTGATTACAGACACATATTGCTACGTGAAAAGCCATCCACTTAATTCAGATTAAAATAAGCACTAAATGTTGTTAACTATTTGCCAAATAATTCATGCGTCCCAAAAACATAAAATCACAACCGTGGCAGAATATGCATATTAAGAATAGCAGTACAGCCTGAAACCCTACAGGCGCATTCAAAAATGGACGAGAAAAATAAAAAAAATGAACTGCTTACAGAGTATATAAAAAGACAGGAAACATTACTTGCAGAGCACTAAGCACGGAGGATGCCCTGTAGAGCATTCACCAAGGCCAGATGATCTGATGCTGACTAGGCCCGCATCAGTGTGGAGCGGTACAGGGTTTGAGAGGTATGAGGTTGAGGGTACAGGGTAGAAGAAGACAACGGTCGATAAGTAAACGGCTTTGTACAATTTCAGGGGAATAGCAATACAGTTGAGGAAAGAACGGATGTGCCAAAGAACATGTACCTTGGTGGTAGCACAGGGTGGAAGAAGGAGGATACAAAGTGATGCTTTTATAGTGCCGTTTAATTTACAGCTTTTAAAAAGTATTCTGCCAAATTTCGGAATCAAGTCAGAAGACCTTCAGAACACGGTGCTTAAACACACAGGTGCAGCGATGCACCATCTCGTTTGCACGGGCATCCAATGTGACCAACAATTCACATTGCTGTGAAGTTTGCAAAAAATTCAAGATCATCTATGAGCAGTGCAGTTGTGGTACGTTCCGCATAGAATAGTGTGCATGCATTAAATTAGTGCGCAGGACAGTCGGGAATGGCACGGGTGCCTAGGCATGGCCCTGTATAGTGAGTGATTCATGAGTAATTTTTTTCATACCAAGCACAACTTGTACTGAATGGCCAGTTACATTCTGACTTGCATGCGAAGAAGGATAACGTTTCTGGTTAACGCATGGTTCGAAAAATTAATCCGGTTTACACTGATTATTTGCTTCCTTTTTAAACCGAAAATCCTTAACTCTGCAACTAATGTACTATGCACAGTTTGCATTAGGCCAAGCGCACACTTGCTGAAATGATTCTTGAAGACCAGTGTACAACACTCCTATTGATCATTCCAAAATTCAGGGGGCACTTTGACTGTCTAAAGTGCGTAGAGGCGAAAGCGTTTTCCGCACCACTTTCGCTGCTTCTGTGGCACTGGTGGCGCCACATATAATTGAGTACTAATTACTAAGTGATGAGTAATCACTAATTAATGGTTAATTACTGATTAATGCCTAAATACTAATTAACTACTAACCGGTTAACTACTAATCGGGGAAGAATGGTATCTCTAATTGGGAAAAGAAAGGTAACTGGGGGAGCGCTGGTCCCAAGCGAAACTGATTCAGAAATGAAAGTGGACGGTTTTGCCCGTCACGATTTCCCTGTTGGTGTCACGTTTACAACACGGAGAGGTCCATTACTTAGTGGGCAAATGCCACACATGCAACAGCAATTCGGGAAATTAACATCTATGATCATGAACAACCAAGATCGAATGAGCGGCACAACAAGCATCTTAAAAGACAATGTGGTTTCTTTTTGATTTGGGAGCTGTATCTCATAGACCCAGCTAAAATAATTATTTTTTTCGGAAGCAGTGCAACGGCAGTGGTTAGGATAACACAAACTTAGAAGTAGGAATCGGAAGCAAATTAGCTATCATGTCAGCCACTTATCGGCTATCAGTGAAATTGTACAGGAATATAGAAGTGAGCAACGAGTCAAGTAGCATAGCTAAATATCCCACATGACCGTTCCGCTTGTCCTTTAGGACCGATTTATGCAACTAACCAAATCGCAAAATCCGGGAGTGGACGAAGCACTATGTAAATTGACATCACCAGTCCCGCTTTGGATACATTTCCCCCTCACGGATACATGCGTTTCTAGAATAACTACGACTTCTGAGTGCATTAACAAGGATTTTCTACAACAGAGGCTACACGAGAAAAGGAAGCAAATTGGCCTTTGTACCGGCAATGCGTGTACCGGTTTTTATGAGAATTCTTTTGTTTTCCCTGGAGGATGAATACCGATGGCTCCAACACAAAAGAGTAATCTTTTTGTGCTTTAGTGCTTCAGCCTTGGATGTACCGAATGCCCCAGCAGACCGCCGCAAGCATCCGAGAAGAGAAAAACCGAGGGGAAAGTGTGCGCCCATTTTTAGCCAGCAAAGGCTATGCTGTTCACTCCCAGAATGTGTGATTTGGACTGGCATATGAATCTTTCTTTACCACTAATGTTTGGCACTTTGCACTTAGTTTGTGTTCATAGATTTTAGCATTTAGGTCAATGGCAACTGATATTTTATTACAGCACTAAATGTTCTACTGCCACATGCCAAATTTCACTGGTAATTGAGTACTGAGCATGTTACCTGTTTTTTTAACCTTTCTTCTGTGCGATTACGGGGAATATTGCAATGGAGGGCTCCGTAATAAATTACAATGTGCAAACACATTGCACAGCATATAGGGCCACAACAAGAGCAGCATAAAGTTTCATTTCACTCTGCGTAGCTGTCCTTAAAGTACTGAAGAGTTGAGGTTCAAAAAGCTACTTACAATCCTCCACTAAGACAATCACCACAGAATACAGCCAAGTGGCACTGGTCCGCCCGCATCATGTTCCGCTGCCTCAATATTGATGAACTGATTTGAAAGGGGTATGAAATCAAAAGTTCAAGAACGCAACATAAAATCTAGTGCAAGTCGATATGAAATTTACTGTTCAGTTGTGTGCTTTCCGTCACTTTTTATGAATGCTCCACGCATGGTATTCTTTCCTGTTCAGCACATAATGGAAAGAATTAGGTCATGTACAACTATGATGAAAGTGGATATGAAGAGCATGACAAAAGGAATTCAACTTTTAAGAAAATATCACCCTTACCGTAGTTGTTTTCGGCCACTTTTAGGCGTTCCTCCAGGTCTGCTACATGAGCACGCAGCTCTTTCTATTCTTGAGCAGTGCCACAACTGCAACCAGGCGCCTATAGAGCCAATAATATCAGCTTTCTGACTTGTCCTTTTCATTTTGAAGCAACCAGATGCGTATTTCTGTACTACACTGGCACTCAGAAAAATTCAAGTATGTTCTGTGGGTCAAAGAGGTAGCACAAATGCTCGGGTGCGTCAAGGGCCCAGACAATAGTGCTGCATAGCATTGACCGCTAGGCCTGAGGCCATGCTAATGTGGCAGAGCCCCGCTATAGTTAGCTGCCCCGAATGGACCATATATCATGATCTCGGACCCAATGGGAAATGCACAGCGTTGTCAATGTTTTTGTCAAGATGATGAGAACACAGACATTTTCCACTCATTTCTTAGTTGAAAGCCCTCGTGAAAAAACCTCATAATTATTACAAAATTGCAGGAAGCCTGCAGGGACTATATTCAACCCTTAACCGTTTTGGACGAGCTGCGCTCGTCCTTGCCAAGCCATCCCCAAATCGTTTTGGACGACTGTAGCTCGTCGTCGCTAAATGGGTTCTTCCCTTCAGCGTTTCGGAAGAACAGCGCTCGTGTGTGGCTTATATGGCATTTTGCTCGGCAGATGGCAGCATTGACCTGTTAATTTCGTTTTTTTCTACCGCATAAATGTTTTTTTCAGACACTTTTCTTCAACGTCATCTTCTTCAGACGAAGGTGATTCAGACACCAAAGTGTACATTGGTTCAGAGAGCGAGGACGGCAGTGATGACGTTGTGCTGAGCAGTTCTCACGACGAAGAAGAGGACAGCTCAGAAGCGAACTTTGCGAGCGCGCGTCAGTGGATGAAGATCGACGTCAGTAACATCCACATGCGACCCCCTCGGTTTCCTTTTCTGGCAGTTCCTGGTAAGACGCTCACTGTAAGCTCGCCTGAGGATGGTCATTCTTTAATTTTTATCGCTCATTTCCAGCAGGAAGTTGGATTTCTGTATTGTGAGAAATAATAAATTTGAATACGCTAATTTGATTTCGTGTTTGCTTCAATTTTTTTTTAATCGAATGCATGCTTTTCATTAGAATATTAATCGAAATCAGACTTTAAAAATATAAGCAGTTTTGTTACGAAATTCGTCGATATAACAAAACGGTGAAGTTTTAATGGAAGGATCAACGCCAACACCCTCAAAGTTCCGACAAAAGTATCCTTCACTGATCGCCTTGAAGATCATTGTACCCTCAAATTCTTTTATATGCCTCCACCCAGGGACTCAGACAAAGACAAAAAATAATTCCAGCACTGACAAAAAATATCCAAATCTACTCTTATATAACCACATGCATCCAGCTACGCTTACAGATCATATTAGGTGGGAATGTGAGGGCAAGCCAAATCTAGGAAAACGCATATGCACTTCTCGAGAGCAGTGGTATTTTGTGCTGACCAGCGCTGACCCCAACCAAAGCTGATCAAAGCGATCCAGAGGATGAAGACAGTAGGTTCCTGGAATAAGGAACCAGTTTTGCTCTCTGATGTATACTGTTGCGATTTCCAAACAAAGATTTCAACCAATAATGAAGCCAGCCACATGATACTACGCATCCATTGGTATTGCGCAGGTGTGGTAAAGTGAAGAAGCATTTACAGCCGAAGCCAGCAAAACACGAAACTGAAACCGGGCCGAAGCTCGCTCCAGAGCACAGGGTTCTGCCAGCAATTTATTAATGTATAATTGGCCACCAGCAGTGCACGTTGGCGCAAGGCAAATCTTATGGCGCAGCAATTACACACCTGTAAGGAGCCATCAGTGTTCCGTCATATTGAACAGTGTGGAATTAATCTGCAAGCAAGCGCTGTTTTCTGACAACTCATTTTGCACCTCAAAAGAAAACGAAAGCAATTTTTTTTTCGAGTATTAAGAAGGATGAGTTGATTGTTTTTTGTACCACATCCCAGTCTACAGTGCCATAATGAACCCATAACCAGGTGTGGTGCTGGACACCAGCAGCTTTGGGTTTTGCAAGAGGCACCCTGCTGAAAAAACGTTCTATGATGCAATAACCTCATAGATCATTCATCATAGAATAACATACAATCTGTATGATATATCATACGAATTGTATGATATATCATTCAGATTGTATGATATCTCATACAGATTGTATGATATTCTATGATGAATTATCTATGAGGTTATTGCATCATAGCATTTTTTTCAGCAGGGCAGTGACAGCCAGTTACAAACCTTTTTCGACTTGCGCATGTGAATGGCCCGGAAAACCATCAAGGGGGGGGGGCACTGCATTTAAAACTCCAGCAGATGTCCTTCCGACATGTAAATTTGGTGTTGCGGCAGCGAAAACACAAAGTGACATGTGAAACAAAGAGGGTAGTAAATAGCCACTCCTTTTCATTTTCAGTTTTCCTATTTTCCCCTCCATCACTACTATTGTCCTAGGTAGATCGCTTCATTTATTTTTAATCAACCACTTCACATAAAACCTATCTTAAGGACACCTTGATCAGCAGCAGTCCACTTGATCATGACAGCTGCTTTCTGTTCGGTACTTATACCTTTCAGAAGAGAAAGGCTATAGGTGCTCAGTGCATTGCTGGTCAAACTTCAACACTTCCGGTCGTGCAGAAAGCAGATTTTAAAGGCCAACAGAAACGAGCCACATGCAGGTGCCTGACACCTTACCTTAAGAGGCCTCACTTTTCTGCCCTCGTTAGATAACATAACTGTTAGGCCTAATTCTCAGAGCCGGTCTCCTCTACGGCGCGGCGGCGACGGAGGCGGGAACCGCGGCCGTAACCGAACGGATTTGTGTTCTAATCGAAAGAGGCGGCGGACACCGGCAAACCAGTTTGGGTGGGCGCCTGCTGCTCACTGCTCTTGCTCCCTCGCTGAGCAGCGAGCAGCACTTTCTTCGCACCCGCGCCCCACGCACCCGCGCATCACCGCCGAAGCCGCGACTAGGGCGTGCGCGCATCGAGGCACCATAACCGCGACGCTCGCCAGCGCCATCTCTTGGTCGCAGCAAGCAAGCGATGGGACACCTGAAGCGAGCTCGCGCTTTGACTGGAGCGTTCCCCGTGGGGCGGAGCTCCGTCGCTCCCGCTCGGCGCAAACGTACAGCAGGACCCGTCGGCACCGGCCGCCCGATTTGGAGGGGGGGGGGAGGGGGGAACGGTTCAAGAACCAGTCCCTCCGTCCGCTGCAGGTGCGACGGAGGCGACGGAGCAAGGGAAAAACCGGCTGTGAGAATGTGGCCTTACGATGACCAAATTAAACATTCACAGCCTGCCCGTGCATAATGGTGAGGTAGCACGCAAAAATAATCACATTGACGATGAAGAAGGAACGCCGACCACAGAAAAAACAAAAAAGAAAAAGACGTTTCGGCTCCCGTACGGGAGCCTTTTTCACATTGAAATGAAGCAAGCAGCTCAGTGGCATTACATACGCTTCAAAAGATGGCGCAGGGAGCGTGCGAAGAAAAGAACATAGTAACGATGTACGTAACAAAAAAGTGGATTCCAATGCTATCGCCGAGCACGCAGTATCTACAGGCCATGACATCCACTGGGGTCGGGCACACGTGCTTTCAACGGAAAAGAAGCTACGCCCTCGCCGGTACTTGGAATTATTAATTATCCAAACTACTAGTCACACCCTCAACCGCAACGATGGAAATCTTAACCCAATCTACGCACGCTCTCTGTGCCCTCTTTCCAAGCATATGTAATGCCACTGAGCTGCTTGCTTCATTTCAATGTGAACAAGGCTCCCGTACGGGAGCAGAAACATCTGTTTTTGTTTTTTGTTTTTACTGTGGTCGGCGTTCCTTCTTCATCGTCAATATGTTTGTCCTCGACCAGTCGAGTTTTCGTCGAACTCTCGACTTCAAAAATAATCACTTTGTGGCCCGCTCATCAGAGGCCCAACGCTGATCCATGGTCTGCTCGTCTGCGTCATACAATAACCAGATAATGTACATAATACTTGCCCTAGACGCAGATATGTTCACTTAGCTAAAGGTGCGTAGCCAAGTCCATACCCAAGTCCTCCGCAGGTGCGGCGGAACCCGCCGCCGCGACGTTTGTCCGCTCGCCTGAGTGCACAATTTCCACATAATCGCACAGTACTCGCCCAGGGGTCGCAAACGCTTTCGTTACTAAAGGCATATACCCAAGTTATTTTCAGGTGCGAAGGCCTCTGAACAGATTTTCATTTGCGATTCGGCTGCCAGCTTGCCCCGGCACCGGTCCACCTTTTTTCCCGTACCTGTGCAGTATAATTTCCAGATTACGCTCATAATAACCCCAACCCGCGTACGCACAAATGCTTTCGTGACTAATTACACTCACCGAAGTCTAACAGCTCCGCTGATGAGGGCGGCTCACCAGCCTTAAACAAAACGTCCGGTGTTGCACCGCGCAGATCGTCGATGGCGTTCGGCTCCGTGAGGAGACGCATCCCGAGTTTGGCGTCGACCAGGGAGCGTACCGGGTACACTTCCCATTTGCGCTCACTCGTCCACACTGCTAATATGTGAGTGATGTTACAATTTTAGTGCGCGAAGCAACTCAAAAATAGGCACACGAATATTTGCAGCTCACGTGGTTACTACGCGATTGACAAAGAGACTCAACGCCTTCGCTCACAATGCTCGCAACCCTCGCGCGGCGCCGCTACAAATTGGCTATGACTATGGCTTTCGCGCCCGACTCGGCCGCGATTGGCCATCTAGCCAGTCACTGATGTCACGATATAATTTTGAATCGGGTGAAAAGAAAGATTCCACTTATAAATTTTCCAAACATCAGGATCACTAGAAATACCCAAACAATATTAAGCTTAAAGCATGGAGCAAGAACGCACTTATCTGCAAGAATGGCCCGACTGCCGAGGTCTTTGGACTGTTTTGGATGCTTGTGGCTTGGGGCTTGGATGCGCAGCGGAGCGACCGTGGCCCCCATCACGTCATGGACGTTGCAACCACCATGGAGGAAAAAAAACTGAGGAGAAGCGTCCTGCGACAAAGTTGAAACCTAGTCTTTATATATAAAAATATAACATTGTTGAGTATTGTTGAGAAGCCGCGATCAGATTGAACGGGAACTGGTGGAAGCCTATTACATTAGAAAAAAAGGAGATAACTGCATCAGTGATTCATCTGTGATACTTCGCCGATCTGAAATGGTTTTCTTAGATAGATTTCTGTAATCGCCTGCCTTCGGAATCCTTTGGTGTTCTCTGGAACTCACGTGCTTGTGATTCGCTTAGTGGCGCTTTGGTAAAGCGCTCCCGCTCCGCTCAAGGGAGGAATGCCCCGCTGGTAGCGTGTATCATCGAAAACGCAGAACACTTTCAGAAATCACACTATAGTTTGGGTACCTGGCATCAAGTGGTGCAAATACTGCCGCAAGAGCATTTTATCCTCGAGTCTCTCATTTTGCTCCCGATAAGCTAGACTACTGAGGCATGCTAATAACATATGCAGACATAGTGCAACTCCACGCACTCAAATGTAGAAGGTATCGATCTCCGGCTGAAGGCCTCAGCAAAAAATCGCCCAAGCTTCTACCTCAAAAAATAGGGAGTTCAGGTTAGGTGTCTAAAACGCTACCTTTAATTACCTGTCTATATTACACGCCGTGGAGATCTTCCAGTGAAGCATTACATTTCTGCGCGGAGAAGGCGGACCTATTTCATACCATGTAAGCCTGGGAAGAAAATCTGGAAATCGAAATTATGGCTCAGCCAACGACTGAGGCGTGGGAAGAAGCTCTATTCAGCTCCAACCTTGAAGAACAGGAGAAACTCCCAGAGACAGCACGTGCAGCAGCGACAGTTTCTGGAGTCCTGGACAGGGAACACAAACAACACGAATTCCTGCCGCAAAATGTCAAACGAACATTTTCGCCGCCACCATCCGCCACCACGACGGTTCATGCTCTCTTCATTTCTTTCAATCTCTCCTGCATCCTTTCCTTCATGGTGTGATTTAGGTGTCCACTGAGAGTTACAGTTACTGTGTCCTTCCTTTCCTCATAATACATTTTTATTTTAATTCATGATTACTGGGCTTTGTACTTCGACGGCAACAAACTTTTCAGCTCCAAATAAGTACTAGTAGCTGGCAGTCAACTGTAAAAGGATCAACAATGGCGCCTGTGCTAGAGCGCCATAGTCAGTACTTATCTTCGGGTACGCGTGGATGATACTCGCCGTAGGTGGGAATCGGCGAGCTCCCTTCATTTTTATGCTTCTTTGGTAAGGCGTTACTGGTGCTCCTTGCCCACAAAAAGACTTCGCGAGGCCCCACATCATCGGCACTACCTTAGTTGGTTGGTTGGCCTCAAATAAAATGGCACATACCCTCTACGGGGGAGTGGCCAATACACAGGCGGTGAACTGCTGGAAAGAGGAGCATTTGTAGAGGAACAGAAGTAGTGATAGGGTTAGGCTGACAGATTGGACGACGCAACGACGGGGACCTGTTAGATGGGAAATCGAAGACGGGACGATGGCTTTTTGAGCAAATTCGAATGTAATGCATGTAATGGTTCAATTTTGCACTGACTGAAAGAGAGAAAAAAATAACAGAATAAATTTTTGAAAACCAGAAAAATGAAAATATTTTGAAAAATTAATAATGATAATTAAAGAAGAAAGTAAATCAAATTAAAATTAGCATGGGAGTCGCTGCGTTTCTAGAAGAATAATTTGAGCCGCACGGCGCACACTCCTGTTGCTTCGTCCAAGCGAAGAAGCGCCAAAGAACAACCGCAGGGGACACAGACAGACCCAGCTGGTGGAACAGAATTTCTAATAGGCGCCTCCTAAGAGAAGAGAAACGGCGGCAGAACAGAAGTTAGTGATCCACTGTATCAGGCTCGGCAGAAAATGGGTACAGTGGAGAAACCGCCAAACCAGATCTTTGAAGGTAGAAATTTAGCAGAAGTACTCGGCATCGCGAACGCGTGAAAGAGACCTCCAGTCTGCACGACCGCCAGTCTTTGCTACGCCAAGGATGCGGCAGGTGCTGATATCCTGGAGATGAAGTAAGTGCCGAGGCTGAAAATTCCTGCAAGAATGTGTAACTGCGAAACTTCACCGCAGCTGTAATGCGCAGGTTGGCAGGACAGCAATCATTCGGCCGCAGAGAGAGGCCTCTGCTAAGGAATCGGCAACCTCATTTAATTGAATGTCCATGTGCCCCGGTACCCAAGGCAACCGCACCGACGTTAGATGGAGCGGGATCAGCTGCTTAAAGAGGCGTAATACCCGAGACACAGTGGATGGTGATAATGTAGAGCAAATAGAGAGTCCTTCATAACCACGACTTGGAAACGGTAGGATCAAATTTACGTAAGGTTAAAATTACTGCTAATAATTCGGCAAGATAAAGTAAAGTGAAGTCAGGAAGACAGAGAAAAACGGACCATCCCAATGTAGGTAAAAAAATGCCCAAACCTGCCTTTTCACGATCCTGCGAGGCAATCGGTAGCAATGAGAATATGAGACGGAAAGGACCTTAGGTGGTCCTGCAACAAACCGTGAAGGAGAGGAAAGGGCTGCAGCTTTGCATTCGATGGGAAAATGTCATCAAATGCAATCTTGACTGAAGGAGAGAAGCTATACATTGGATGGAGATCTGTGAAATGAATGTTGAAAGGATCAAGGAGAGACTGCACGAAACATATCTGCGGATTATGCAAACGAGACTAGGTGGCATTTAAAAAGACTGCAGGTTGACTAAGAAATATTATGCTGGAGATGTGAACAGGGGAGTCGCACAAGTTTTAAAAGGTTTGGACTGTTAAAACGCGAAATCTAGCTAATAAAGATCGAATTCGCTCCTCAAGGTGCAGGACAGCGTTGGCTACATATTTTGGAAGTCCCAAACAGAGGCGCAACGCCTCACGCTCCAAGAGCACAAGAGGGCGAAGTTTATAGGCAGGAACTCCTCAGAATAAACACAGCCGAACTCCAAAATTGGCCGGACATCCATTTTATATATCAGCAGGAGTGTGTGCCTTCTCATGCCTGACCTAGCACTGCAAAGCCTGCGCAGGATGCCAATAGCCCGAACTCCTTTTGCAGACACTTGCTCAATATGTGCCCGCCAGGAAACAGTGGAGGCGTATATTACTCCGAGATACTTCACTGTTTGAACCTGAGGATTTCTATAAGCAACGCAGATGTTTACAAGATGAGAAATCGGGAAGACCAACAAGGCGCATTTGTCCACATTGAGGAACAGATGAATACTTCCTAACCAGCTGTCAAGAATATTGAGGAAATCCTGCAAGGTTTGATAAAGAGAGTGAATATCACTTGCAGAGGCAAAAAATACGACGTCATCGCCGTACAGATAAGTTTTCACATTATTAATGCATGGTATTGGGCTGAGAAAGATGTTGAAAAGAACAGGGAAAGAACTGACCTTTGCGGTACACCTCTTCACTGTCGAAATTTCCGAGAAAAAACACCATTTCGGCAGCAAAAAAATTCCCTGTTTTTCAAAAAAGCAGAGGTCCAGGCTACGAAATAGTTTGCGAAGTTAAGGTCATGTGAACTGTTTAACAACGCTGAGTGCTCGACGCTGTCGTAGGCTTTACTGATATCCATAGTGACAAGCGCGGGGAACTGTTTAGTGCTGCAAGCTAATTTAAGGCTCTCAAGGTCAGTATGAGCACACCAAATCAAACAGCCCGGCCTGAAACCGATTTGACAAGGTTTCAAAATATCATTTGCCGAAATGAAATACATGATTCGGCGAAGCAGGACCCGTTCCACCAATTTCACTAAATTTGATGTTAATTAAATCGGGCATATGTTGTCTGAAGTGAATCCGCCCCCTTCTTTTTTAAGTAGTGGGACTACTTCCGCAAGACGGCACTTAGGGGAATCCAAGGATCTTTAAGGGAATGGTTAACTAGAGCCAATAGGTCTTCAGGAGATTCGTTAAACAAAATTTTAATCATAGATGTAGTGACCTTATAGGGGCCAGGGGCTGCTGGGGATAGGCGCAGAACAATTTGTGAAAGCTCAGGCATAGTGACCTCAATGAAACCACTTGAGATGCACGTGAATGTAGGTGGAGAACGAAGCGGAGATGTAAATCGACGTTCTAGACCACTCGCAATTCCCTATAAGGCCTTAGCGATGTCTGCAGGGGATTGAACGAGGGATTCAATGTTGACAGCCGGTGGAATCACTTTCCTTCTCCTCATGAAAGTAAACAGAGCCCGTTTATTCCCTGATTATGAAACAAAATCATACTGACTTGTAATATGCTCCTCCTTTACACGGAAGACAGTGCGCTTAAATGTTGCGGCGACATACTAATAATCCAACCAATTTTTTGGGCATTCATTTATGAGAAGCCTCTTCGAGGCTGCTTTCCGTCGTCTATAGGCACGCGTGAACTCAGCATTCCACCAATTATTGGCGATGGCACCCGTGGTTGAAGTGACAATGAATTCAGGCTATGGCCTTGCACGTTCCAACACTGAGCGTAGATGTATAGCTTTTTATTCGGAACTTGTTTCGGTGCTTCGGTCTGAATTAATTGTGAGAGCTGATTTCAGGGTGTCTTTAAAGCGACTGTAGTTTATGAAGGAGCACTGTTGTCGTTCAGAAAGAGTTAATTTGCACGCAAGCTTCAAACTAATCGGTTGATGATCACTGTTTGTTGCGCAGTCAACAGCAGCCCAAGGCGTAACATAGACTCCTGGGGAGGAAAAAGTTAAGTTTGAAGCAGAGCGACATTGACCACGTAAAAGTATAGGGATTCCTGAATTGTTGCAGACAATGTGTTTGTCCCAATCAAATAGTCTAGAGCCGAAGCAATCTGTTTAAACCCCCCCGTCCCGTGGTGCGAATTGAAATCCCCAACTAATAAAACCTGAGATCGGCTACTAGACATAAGTGAGTCAAGGAGCCGAATGTCAAGTTGATCGCTGTTTGAGTTTCCGCGAAAAACATTTGCATCGCAGACCTTATTTTTTTTTGCTAGTATTTACGCGTGTTTCTGAAGTGGCGTAAAATAGAAAACGCTGATTTTCATAGCGTATCGGTAGTCTCTCTCCCGTATGCCCCAGAGGTTTGGTGCGGTAGCTTTAAGGGCGTTATGTCATCGCCTGCCTAGGGGTGATAGGAGATGTTAGGAAATCTTTAGAGCGATTAAGGAGTTTGTTCGACCGTCGCGACTGCGAGCAAGTCTACCGCGATTCCGTGATCTAACGCCACCTGAGGAGGAATTCCAGAAACCGGGCCTTTTGGGGCGAGCTTTAACTTGTCGCAGGCGAAATCAAGATATTTTGCACTGAATGATCTTTTCAAAACAGCATCAGATTCTTTAACTCCCTAGTTTATAAGGTACAACGAATCGTTTTCGTGAGGGTCCCTAAGTCACGGAATGACTACATCGTTTCTGCCGCGTTTTAGGCTAATGAATATATTGATTCGGAACAGGCGTCTGAGGAACTCCTTAAATGCATTCGAGGGATTAGCGTAGATGAGTAATCGCGAGAATATCATCTTTCTACCAATCAATCAAGTCTTCCGTTGGCCAAGGTCACTTCTGCTGTAGTCAGTAAAATAAACAACAAAAAACTAGAAACCAAAAGCCTTCTCCTTCAAGCAGCCGTGATTGTCACGCAATAAAGCCGCGGCATAAACAAAACTCCGAGGAGCCAAGCTTAAAATTTTGGATCTGAAGCTTGCTTAAAAAATGCATGACGCGCATTGATGAAAACCTTCCAACACTTTCGCAGCCACTATCGTGTTTTTGAAACTTAACTCGTGAAACGACATCTTTACCTATATTACCGCATTCTTTACCTCGTTCGATTGCAAAAGAACAGCGTGAGTGTGCTCAGGAATATTGAATAATATACAATATTAACGTAAATATTATGCTAATAAAATATCTGCAATATTCAGGAGGACGGAATGCACTTTCATTGTTCCTGCCGCAAGCCCTCATGTTGGGAGCTTTCATTGCTCCAACGAGAAGGTGGTAAATGTCCCCAATAGCACAAGGTGGCGGGCCCATGCGGGTCCGACATGGGCAATGAGGGCTGGTGGCTGCCCGCAATAAACCTACATGGGTCCCCCGTGGGTGCAGTGCTGGCACAAAACGCTGGGGCTGCCGACTGCGTGCCCTGATGGGACCCTCGTCGTCTAGGCATGGGCTTAAACAGACTGGGCAGCCCACCTAGGTCCCACCGCAGATACACGCGGGCTAGAATGCGGGCTAGAATGCGGGCTCTATTATGGTAAAGCGCGGGCACCCCAAAAGGGGCTGCCCGTACACCACCATGAGGTAGCCGCAGTGTTTTTGTGTGGGCAAAGAGCTAGTATTCCCGCCTTCAGCCGACATGGGTCCCACGTAGGAAATACAGGGGCTAAACTATGGGCTTCACAGTGGCGAAGCGTTTCAGGCATGCAGTTTGGGCTGTCTTAGCAACACCGGCGAAGGTCCCGCGTGGGCTGGGCATGGGCACATTTGCCATTCCGACGTCTTCACCGCCTGTATTCGAAATCGGGTATGTAAGGGGTAAGAATGGGATGCGTGCAGTTCGTGTGCATAAAAGATGGGGCTACATGACGGTGAAGTGCGGGCACACCCAACAGGGGCTGCCCGTGCAGCGCCCTAATGGAGCCAATTGGGCTGCGTGTGGGCTAACACCAGTATTCCCGCCTGTAGCCTAAATTTGTCCTGCATAGAAAATATATGGGCTAGGCATGGGCACAATTGCGATTCCAACATCTTCCCCGCCTGTATCGTACATATCTGGCAGAAAAGGCCTAAGCGTGAGCTGCGCAGTAGCAAAACATACAGTGTGTGCGGGCAAACGGCTGGTATATATCCGCCAGCAGCCTTCGTAAATCCTGCGCAGATTACTGTGGGCTTCACAGTACAGAAACATCATGCGCCATTAGCGAGTTGCCGGGCAAAACCTATCGACAGTCCCACGTACACTAGTTGTACACGGGAAGAGTTGACATTCCCGCATTTAGTCTGCCTGCATATCCTACATCAGAGGTAAAATAGCAAGGCCTTGCACGTTTCACTCTGACGAAAAGCTGTTCTGGACGTCGTAATAACAAAAGAACCCGCTTCTGAGATTTGTTGGTGCTTCTTTTGCGCTTATCGCATTGTATTTTTTTTGGTGTGCTGCGGTCGCCGCGCAGGAAGCTGCCAGCATAAGGTTTCTTGCTTGTTTCAATTCACTTCAATTACGCCAGCACTGCAAGCGCTTTCGTCGTGTCCATGCAACATGTGGCGCATGGAATTCATGACTGGTTGATGAATATAGCGAGCCGCCGGCGACTGCGCCAGAGGCTGCAAAAGGTTTGTTACTGTCGCGCTCATTGCAGCAGCTTTCTTAATGTCCGCTAGCAGCAGTCTGTAGCGACGTATCGATCAAGACACAAAATTCTTGGTTTTTGTGCAGGCATTCTTTGCGCGTCTTCTTCGTCAAGTGATCGCACATTGATAACGCAACTTGGCCGAGCGCCATCGCTAGCGGCCCCACCCCTCACCCTATCAGGAAGAGATACTAATCACAAATCTACGAGAACATTTCTATCGACGAACAAGAAAAGGTTAACTCAACGGAGCCGGCAGCTTGGGGTGTTCCCTAAAGGGCGACAATTCGGACTAGCGAAACGGTGCATTGCTAGAGAGAACAAAATAAAAACAAACCTCTGTAGAAACGTCACACGAGTAACCTGTCTTTGCGCAAACTTTTTTTCAAGTTTTTTTCTTTCCTCTCACCATTGCCTTCACTGCTTTCCCTGGGTCCTCTCTCGAGAAAAAAAACCTGCTCAACCCTGGTTTTTCTGTCTGCCTTTGTTCCTTCCCCGAGGACTCCTCTGTGTCTGTCCTGTCCCTCCCAGCCCCCTTCCCCGAAATGGCGCGGAGGCACTCACTCTACAGCCAACTACCGAACATTTTAAGCCGCCCTCCCGACCACACTCCCCGCGACTCTCCATAAAGTGGAGAGGGGGTTCCGATTCTACTTGTTCACTGAGTCCGGTCGCTGCGCGGTGACGGCATGCAGAAGCGCTCCCCCGCCTTTCCTGGGTTTGTTTGGAACAGGTTTTTCTTTCCTGCGGTTGGGTTGAGTGTCAAGGGCTGAAGGTAGCTGCGAAAACACGCTGGCACTCGCTAGTCCTCGTTGAATTTGTGTTATACAGTTTTTTGTGCCTTCGTTGTGTTGCTTGATCAATCCACGATCGAAGATGACATTGCCTTCCATGCGTACGTCCAGTGCAAGTATGGTGGAACCCTGTCGTCCTTGTCTCAGTGTTGAATAACTTCGGTCCGAAAGACGGGAGTGGTGAACAGTAACATTTACTCACATTTGAGCCGTGGAGGCCACGGCGGTGAAGGCGGATTTTATGACGCGGCGCCAGTGCTGCTAGGACGTAAGTACGCATTTGAAATCACTCTGTTGTCTGAGTACTGCGGCCGTCTCAGTTATAACCTCGGTGTCAACAGAAGCTTTCTTTTTGTTCAGTGTCTTTTTTGAACCAGCCAGTTGTAGATTGCACAGCGTAGGGAAACAAAACACCGAAACATTTTCTCTCAGTTACATACCGAAATTTCTTGTGCTTCATGGTAACAAGCCTAAAATTAGTTTTTTGGTGTGTATTCTTTCTTTACACAGGCATATGGTGCATACGTGCGACCGCAATCAGCGACGAGCGTCCTGAGGGGGACCGGCTCAAGGCCCTGAACAAACATCACGCATCGCATCGATGCTGCGGAATGTGCCGTAAATAGAGAATGATGACCAAACAAGCACTGGAATCGTCCGAGCAACCTGTTTACACACCAACAATGTTACGACAGACATTTGAAACACAATATTGATTCAAATACGAAAAGCGTGAGGTGCATTCACAGTACTGAGCATTGCCAATCCTCAGGGCCAGGCGTCATGAGACGCCTGGCTTGTCCGTGCCTTCTCTTTCGTCCTGTCTGCTTTTGCACGCATTATCTCTTTTTAAGTAATGTGACGACACCTTCCGCTGCGTGAGATTCTCGGTAGCTTCTTTTCCTCTTCTTTTCCTTTTCTTATTTCTTAGCGATTACCAATCCACAATCACTTTACCGAGAACGATCGTCGATTACAATCCCAATTATCGATACCTATCATCAATCCTTATCTAGCTTACAGAGCACGGCATACTACGCCACTTCTACACATACACACCATTTCTTCCAGTACACTGAAGCACCATAATACTCCTTTTTATTCTGTCCAATTTCTGACGCGTAATTTGCATATTAATATTTTCCTGGCTATATTCAGCGTATATTCATAATGGTGGTTCAACAGCGCGAACACACCAAGACCGAGAAATAGAGAGGACACACACACCAGCGCTGAATTCAGCGCTGGTGTGTGTCCTTTCTTTTTCTTGGTCTATGTGTGTTTGCCTGTGGGCCGAACTTGGGCTAGCCCACGTGGGCCGGACTTGGGCTAGCCCATGTGGGCCGAACTTGGGCTTGCCCATGTGGGCCGAGCATGGGTGAGCGCATGTGGGCCGGACTTGGGCTAGCCCATGTGGGCCGGACTTGGGCTTGCCCATGTGGGCCGTGCATGGGCTAGCCCGTGTGGGTCCCCGCTGCACTACCACCTAAGCCACCATGGAGGCCCCCTCTGAGAAGCCCATTACTGCCCCTATGGGTCCCAGAAAGGACCGAGGAAAGCCCCCTTTATCGTTTTTATGCATGCAGACCATAGGGGTCCCCTGATGGTCCTATGTAGCAAACCCACTGGGCTGCCCCTGTGGGACCCGCGCGATGCCGAGTTGCAAATCCCGCACATATCCCACATCGGGCCCCCATGGGCTGCCCGTGTCGGGCCCACGAGGGCCCGCAATTCCGAGCCCCGTCTGTGCTACTGGGGGTGGCTCGTGGTAGAATCAACCATGTCGCATCACTTTCTAGTGATTGTGTTTAATAACAGGAGCGTGAAAAAAGCGCAAAATCCGGTGCGCTCACGTGCGCCAGCGAACACATCGGGCCGGCGAGCGCGCGATGGCCTTCGAAGCGTGCCGTGCGCAGCTCGCACAGCCCGCGGGCGAGGAGAATCGAGGAGGAAGCCGCGGGAGTGGAGGAGAGTGTCGCTACTTTCAATATTAAGGGGCTTTAGATGGGGGCATATGGTTTCTTACTATTGACTAGAAGGAAACCTGGCGGCTCTGCACTTCATCCACCATGGACGCGCGAGGCATGCCGGAAATGAGCGCTTCGATTTGAAATCTGGTTGCGTGTTGACAGTGCTTGGGATTGAAATTTTTTTGTAGTTCAGTTACGTTTTTACCGGTGTAGTTATTAGTGATGTTTTGTGCCCTTTGTTGTAGTGTAGTTATCTATGCTGATACTCACACAGTTCGTTTGAGATCCGTAGCATAGAAGGGGCTTTACTCGAAGTGAGCTGAGCACAGTGTCTGGTGCCTGCTAAGCCTGAAATCCGTTCACCCCTTCACTGAGAGCCCTTTACGCAGCAAGCTGGCCTTGCTCAGCGGGAATCTGTGCTACCTGTGCATTGAAGGGTGAAAGAAGGGAACAAATATTTTTTTTTCTGAATTATGAACTTAACAATGTGCTGCTGTGACCACTCTGCACTTTTAAACGATATGTGTCTCCGAGGCTCCTAAGAGAAATGTGCAAAGTACTTCGACAAGCGCAACTTATGTTAGTGACGCACTCGCCGTGCGGATTGCGGTTGATTCATTTTAAGACTGGCGGCGGCCGCGCATTGCATGCAAGGAACGACTTCCACTTCATGAATAATTTCACGCCGATATATGCATGCTGCACTTGTCAGCACGAATACGGCTGTCGTTTACTTGTTGTGGTTCAGGTTTCTGCTGCCTAACCAAAGCTTTTCTCGGCAAATTCTGTAAGCTCAGCGCCAAGATATGCCGAGAGCCGGCCCTCATTGCATACAAACTAGTTTCTCAAAGAAAAAGGGCTCGGGCAAGTTTCTCATGGCATGAACATAGTCCATGCACGGACATAGGGCGCGCACCGGCAATAGCAGGCTACACCAATGAAACGTTTCTGATTTTTATAATGGGAAAAGTGAAGCTTCTAATGTGCAGTATTTTAAGCGCTAGCTTTTTTTTTGCAAGAACATTTGCTTTAAAAGTGTGGCTGTTGAACGAAAAAAAAAACATCTTCCATGGTTCGCTATATTAGGCCGCATGAAATTAAAGCCCTCTCTAAAATTAAATTAAATTGGTTTTTGGGAAGGAAATGCTGCAGTATCGGTCTCACATATCTCGATGCACACCTGAAGCGCGCCTTAAGGGAAGGCATTAAGGAGGGAGTGAATGAAAGGTCTCTCTCGCCATGGGCAAATTGGTTCTCGTTTGCGCCTATCTGCTTTTCTGCTCATTTATTGCAATGTATAGTGACCATATTTTATTACAGGACATACCTATTATAAAAACTCTTCCTTGAATTATATAATTCGCGAAAATTTGTATTTCTGCCTTCGTAGTATTGCATTAGGGCCAAGCCAAGTACGATATGCTGTCTTCCCGGCATTCCCACAGTGCATGAAGTGTCCTTGAGAAACTCGCATAGATGGTGGTGCCAGTTTTCCATCTAGGTAATATAGGGAAACTCTGCGATAGGGAGGGTCAAAAATTCGCCTTTTAAACGCAGTTGTCAGCAGATTTAGGTCGCGATCACATATGTGGACACAGCGCCTGAATGGAATATGACGCATGAGAACAGTTCACTGGAGAGCTCAGAAAGAGAAGATGCCGCCATTGCAACTGCAATTTTGTCTTCTCTCGGAAAAACTGCGCAAAACTTATTTAGTACAAAGTAGTAATTTTTCTTGTCTGCCTTAGACACCGTTTGTTCATTTGTCAGCTCTAATTGAGAGCGCATCTTTCCGTCCAAAACATTATCCTTGGTAAAAGTGCACTAAAATGGAACGCAGGATGACGCTTCCAGAGGAAATATAGAAGTTCAAATTCTGTACTGGATGAAAGCACACCTTCAAAGTTTTAAGCACCTCGGTGAAGCCACGTCTTGCTACATAAGCGCCCTGCACAGGCATGAATAGTCCTGTGAGGCAAAACGCATGTCCATGATAATGAACTTGTGTATGCGACCAAACGAAGCCGTGAATTCGTTCGTCGTGTACTGCGGGAAAACAGTGACGCTTTCTGAGTTGTTCTTGCTATTGTCCTGGTCTCGCCACTACCAGCATATAATTACCTTCTTGAAACAGCCCAGAAGACACGGACGCAGACAGAAGGGACACACACCGTCCCTGTCTTTTGCGCTGTTTTAAGAAGCATGAACCACCAGCAAGCCGTCACGTCTGCCTATATATTTAGCATTTGAGCTATTCAAATGAATTATGAATGTTCTCGAGAAGGCGGCACTTGAAAAAACAAGCAGGAATGCTGGAGTAAAAAAAACAGTATTGCCACGGTGCACCTAACTCAAGAAGGAAAGTTTTATATATTCTGCGAACTAAAGAACTAAAATAGCTGAAACTCTTGCAGCATGAACTGGAAAGAATATCCCGACCTTATTCGCGCCCCTTTCTTCTATTGTATTAGGTCTAATGGCGCATAAGCATTCAAGGCTATCAAGTACCAAGCTCAAGTTGTAAAAAAATTGTTTGCGGATTTTACTAATAAGTGAAAAACATCGGTCTGTAATGAGCCTAAAAAGTTAGTTGCTCAAACACTGTAATGCTGGGAAAGGAATTCTAGAAATGGCTTGTAATAAAACCTTTAAAGAAGGTCGAGTTACCGCAGCGGCCATCCTTGGCTGGCAAGGATCCCGAGGCTTCCCGACCAATCAAGTAAAGACCTGAGCATTCTTCTCAGGCGTGAGAAGACAGCTGAGGTGTATAAAAAAGTGAAGCAAAGCAGTGGATCTGAATAGTCTGTCGAGAAAGGCTGCTTCTCTTAAAAAGCGAAAAACACAAGATATGTCAACAATTGCTCTGTCGCTTAAAACCAGTGTAGGGGGAAAATGAATGTTTTCATTGTATGATTCAGTAATGTACTTGTCTCTTATTTTAAAGTTTCTCACATGAGAATAAAATGTAATTAATTGTATGTTCATCTCCGCATTTTTCACAGACTGGCTTCTCTTGCTACATCAGTAGGAAGTTTTGTGTAATGAGTGTGCGTTTTCAATGCGCAGCCGACATAAAATTACTCCCATAAAACGTTCCCGGTGCGTGTTGCCGCCGTGAGCAGACTTTCGGTTTCCGGTTTTTGGAAGAGGCGCCCCTGATTTGTCGGTGATTTTGCAGAGACGTCACACGGCAGTTTATTTTTCGCAGGCGGTCTGAATGTGGAAATGTTTCATGACTTTCATTTTTATTTGCAGCTACGCATCCGTCTTAGCGCGTTGAAAAAACGTCTGTAATGTTCGCGATGATTTAAGTTGATATTTCCCCATAGTGTCGCTTTAACCTTAGCTTAACTGACAGATATTTTCGTTTACAAAAACATCGAAATTCTTCTCTTTTTTTGTCATTTCAGCTGGCCAAGCACTGCTGTGAATATAGTTTCTTAAAATTAATCCTGAGTGTCCCGTCAGAGCCTTCTAGGTTGAATCGTTTCTGCTTCTTTGCCCCAAACATCGCACCAAACGTCCTGACTTGTTGACCACACAGAAAGGCTTGGTCTTTTCTTTGTATGCAGTGGGTGACATGGTCGCCTTCCGCTTTTTCTACGTTCGCAAATACTTTTAATCCTTGCCGCTTCGTCCACTACGTTTGTGTTGAATGTGAAGAATGTGAAGAAGGCCAGTTTTATATTTTTTTCTTCTAGAACTTTTACTGGCGCATCATCGTCTTATTTTAAAGCTGCTTCTTATATTACCCGCAAATTCTAGACAAGCGCATTTTTTCAACGAGAAGTTTTTTATGGATGCCATTTTTTTCGCATATCGTGAGTTTTCACCATAATAATCAATGCCCACAGATCCGTTCTCGAGACGCTTGTTGTTTTCCGCTATTTCTTGTCCAAAACACAACCCTTTGGTTTTCTATTCCAGTGTTAACCAATGAATGCGAGAGCAGGTCAAGCGTTAAATGCAAGATTTTTCTGCGCATCGGAAGATTAGACCATTGTCATCGGTACCTTCTTCAAGGCACCTTGCATTAATCCGCAGTTGCCTCACAAATAAAAGCGATGTCCAAGAACGCTGGACTTGTCCATCTTCGTCTTCAACTCATCCGGCATGTTTGCAACGTCTACTGCACCCAGATGTGTTCGCATCGCCAAATAGATATGAGATGCAGATCTGAGGTGCAGCTATAACAATTTTTTGAACAAGCCTTTCCGAGCTTCGGTTGGCGACACGCTATCCACCAAGCCGTGGCGTCCGCATATGAGGACGTGTAAAGAGGTGCGTCCTACATTTATTATTATTTTGAGGGAAAAGTGTTTAATTGGTATATTGCTTTCATTAAAGTTGAAAAAGAGTACAAAGTTATCAGCTCCCGGCCGCGGCGGCTGAATTTCGATGGAGGCGAAATTCCAGAGGCCCGTGTGCTGTGCGATATCAGTGCACGTTAAAGAACCCCGGTTTGTCGAAATTTCTGGAGCCCTTCACTGCGACAGCCCTCATAGCCTGAGTTGCCTTGGGACGTTAAACCCCAATGAACCAAACAAATTTATAAGCGTACCCAAGCAAGTACGTATAGAACAAAAATAGAAAGAAACTGCAGCTCCTATGAAAGCGCTCGATCGTGTCATTCGCCAACATTTTCGTCGTTTTCAAACGCGATAAAAAAACGTAACTCCCAAAAGTGGGAAAATATTAAGGGAGCCATTTCGCACCGATTCGCTTTCAGTTTCAGTGAATTTTTTGAATACGCGTCTTCAAACAATTTTTTCTTTGTTTGTTGTCAGCTCAGGAGACCTGGGCCGAAAGCATTGTTAAAGGCGGCCTAAACACCATCTGAGGAGAGTAGATAAACTCTCTCAATCACCACATTGTGCTGTTTTGAACGCCTGAACCAAATAACAAACTTCTACACGCTACACAGAACCGAAAACTGGCGACCCCTTCTGGCGACTGTTTCAAGCTCGCACCCTCCTCCGTTTCACGCTCTTGAGTGTGCTATTTAAGAAATGGTTATCAATTGAATTGTTTCAGACGCCACGCGGCCAGTCGTGACTCTGGTGGGTCAGCAAGCTGCACCTCATCGGGCAATTCCCGCGCTCGTTATAGCAGCGTGCGGTCGGGCCGAGTGGGTAGGGCGGGTGGAGTCTTTGAGCGTGGAAAAAATGACGAGAAGAGCAGGAAATGCGCGAGGAAGCTGAAATTCAAATTTTACCTTCAGAATTCTCAGCTTCTGCCAAGCGCTTTAAAGAAAACGTAAATAAGGAATCATGTCTAGAAGAACTAGTTCTGTACATAATTTAAACTTGAAAGATGTCTCACGGGAAAGACCGCACAGCTATCCGTTATACAAAGGAACAAATCTGGATGAAAGTCCCTGGCGTTGATCTTTCAGTTTCCTCTCACACGCTGCCGTCGAAGAGGCGAAAGCGTCTCGAGGGTCGTATTCAGGCGCCTCAGAGGTACCTGGATCATTACAACGTCAGAGTGATACGTCACGTGTATTTTTTAACTGTGTTGTGCTTTCTCGTCCGTAATCGTTGCTGCTGCACGACGGAGTGCGACATCTTCGAAAAGGTGAGCTTCTGTGCAAGCGTTCACTCACGCAAGGAGCCTCGCGTATGAACGGATCCTCAACTGTGCACTGCAGCTTTACTACATTAGCTCGCATCTACGTTCGTGGGGCGCGCATACCTTCCCCAGCTTTCTATATGTGTCTAGGGTGTGACCAGCATTAATCTTTAACCATCGGCTTTCCCGCGATATTCGCTCTACGGTCTAGTGCGTCATGCCCTCTTCACTGCCGGCAAACTGTGTAGTATCTATTTCCACTGGAGTGCGAAACGTGGATCGCGTAGTTTATGGCCAAATGCAGGCGCTCCTGCAACGAGCCG
The DNA here is from genome assembly GCF_055824585.1 of Amblyomma mixtum. Lineage (NCBI taxonomy): Eukaryota > Metazoa > Arthropoda > Arachnida > Ixodida > Ixodidae > Amblyomma > Amblyomma mixtum. Next base: position 317,292,017 of record NC_143014.1, read on the forward strand.
AAAGTGAATTCGTATCGTGTTTCACAGGAAGTAGTTGCTGCTGTACAGTTAACGCTGCCGCAGTCTACCCGCACGCGATTTTTAGAGGGCAGCTCTTTGGTGCCCGTTTCTGCGTTTCTTGGCGTTGCCGTTGCCGTCGCCGTTGTAACAAGCGGTGGACACCTCAGTCATGTTTTAAGCTGCCAAACCAAAGGAGCAGGAGCTTGGAAAAAAGGGAAAGGCACGTAACTGCCCTCTTACGACAGTGCACGCCTAAATAGTGCTTCAAGCTACGTGGCGGTAGTGACAGATGTGCGCTGCATGCGCTGGAATTGAAAACGTTCTGCCATTTCAAGGAAAAGAAGTGCGCATAACTGGCTCGTTGGGTCAGTGGACACCTGCATCGCGCTTATAGGCACGTGGGGCGATGAGAGAGAGATGTGGGCGGCATGCGTTAGAGCTGACAACGGTGAGCAAACTCTCGCTATCAGCGTTAAACCCCATAAACCAAACCAAACCATTAACTGCCACCTGCCGGGGTGGCAAGGTGGGTGGGACTTTAATGTACATAAAAAGACAGAGAGGAACTTGTTACCACTTATGCGGGAGAACATCCTGTTCCGCTCGCTCGTAACGCCTCCCACAGCTGGGACTCACGAAATTTTTGTATAGACCTCAAATTTGAGAACCAATCATTGGTGCAGCTAGTCGAGCATATATCCATCTGTTTCTCCGATCACAAAGCTCCCTTCATGACAATCAATAACTGTTAGTGGAGTGTTTATTGAAGAAGAAAAATGTGTGAAAAATGACAAGTTTTCGGTAATTGTATACATACATGTCTTGCTCGAAATCTTTGTCACAGGCATTCGTCACTGCAGATTTGTTTTTCGCATCGAGGTGTAATGTGTCGTCCATGCCTGGTCAGCACTGCACAGTGGTGGCAAGTATGGGTGTTTCTGCCTCGTACGTACAGGCGCAACGGGAGACCATCATGACTTTCAGCTTTGACCGAGTGTTCCCGGGCGTGGCCAGTCAGGCAGAGGTGTACGCCTAAGTCTCCCAGCTGGTGCAGAGTGCACTGGACGGCTATCACGTGTTTATCTTTGCCTACGGCCAGACGGGTGCCGGCAAGACCCACACCATGGAGGGCGGCGAGGATGACGAGCTCAGGGGCATCATCCCGCGGGTTTCCACCAGGTCTTCGAGGCATCCCAGAAGCAGCCCCAGTGGACGGTCGGTGTGCGCAGGAAGGGAGGAGGGAACGTGGGCGCCCTTGCGCTGCTGTTCTTTAAGCCTGCCATTCACTGCACCCCTTCTTGATTCAACAGAGTGATGATTGATATGGCTTCCATGTCGTGCAGAATGTCATGGTGACCAGCTTTGTAGACGTGTACAACAAGACCCTGCACCACCTCCTGGTGGCTCCGTCCCAAGGAGACAAGGCCCCGCCGCTGCAGCTCAAGATGAGCAGCAAAGATGGGCCGGTCACGGTGGCCAGCTTGATGGACGTGCCAGTCCAGTCAGCCCAACAGGTATGTTATAAGCACCTGAACAGCGTGTAGGGAAGACTTCCTTGACTGCTATAGTGGCGGTGGTGTTTCACACTGCTTTTCACCGTCTGTATGTGCATACTCATCGTATATAGTACTCTAAAATGATTGTGGGGCTTTTGTTCGCTTTTACCGGACAATTCATTTTCCCGACCGCCATTGCCCGTGGAAATGGACTGTGTACCCACCTCGTGGAGTGCATGTTAGGTGGTGAGGGGCATACATCGCAGCTTGCTTGAACACAATTAATTCGTGGCATGACCCATGGCCATGTCCCTTATAAGGGTGTCATCTGTAATGTTGGGTGGGCTGCAGACATAACAGAAGCACGACTCTGGCACGCATCGAAAGCCCTTGTCTGCCCATAAACCGCTGTAGCCATCCAAGGGTCGCAAGGAACTTCTCGTGTGATATGTCTAGTGCGCAGGCCAGCTTGATAGCTTCCATATGCGACAACTCTGTAGCCCGTTGTGCTGAGGTGGTGTGGACTGGGCAGTTTTGTTTTCTTCTTGGCCATTCTGTCCTTCGTGCCGCCTCTGTAAGAACAGTGTGGCCGCGACTCCTTTTCTCTTGATAAACTTGGCAAGCATTGTGTTGAGGTTGGGGTGCACACCAGGCTTCAGGCTGTGAAACAATCTCCTCTCACATGTTTGCTGTTCTAAGACTTTCTTTTTCTGCCAGTTGCAAATGCAGGGCTCATCCACGTCAATTTTCTTTCGGCTGCTCTGTTGCTGATTTTTTAACAGAGAACATGATCTTCAGTTTCTCTTTGGCTTGAGTGGCTGCTGCCGTGACACAATCATGATGCCTGAACAAGGCTGGCAAACCCTGTAAAAACGTGTGTGCAGAAAATGGAAGCCGACTTTGAAGGTGCAATAGCGTTCTTGAACAGCGTTGCTCTAAGCATAGCCAGCATGGATGGAGTTGGCGAATAACCACATGCTTGTGCATTTGGCCTTGCTTTTCAATGGCCCCTCATCGGCTTGACATGTGTGAATGTGGCAGTGGGGGCAAACTATGTACGCGAGGCCGCGTTTTATCATAAAGCCATTTGGCCCTCGAAAAAAAAATTATTTAATAACCTGCACCCCTCCACTCCTTTTAAACTCGTTTTTTAATTTTCTTCAAATTTTTGTGCAGATGGTTTTCGAGAAAACACGGCATCTTGAGTCTAGCCAGGTCAGAGAAATTGGCCAGGGACTTCACTGCATGCTTATCACATTTTTTAACTTGCTTTTTCCTCGTAAAACAGTCCGCCAGCAGACTTTAAAAAACTGCTGCATGCACTAGCCAGAAAATAAGGTGCAACATGATATGTCATAGCGTAAGCTCATGCTATGATGCAATTGACTGAACGCTGTGGGGAAAAAATTTGAACGGGTGCCAGTGAACCTGTTGTTTTCTAACGCTATTAGAAGAGATGTGTCGTGCATGGAAGCGCAGCTTGCAAAGAGATAGTGGGGCAGGCGAAGCTGTCCCACTGTTTTTTCCAATTTTTGAACCATTTATCCTAAGCCATAGAAGAGAAGAGAGAGAAAAGGGTGACGGAAGTGAAATCCTTCCAACCGACTTTGTGGAACTGCATCTCGAAGCAGATGGGTTGTGCTGTACATCTCGTGGCATTGTATTGCCACGTATCATTGTAGTGTCCGTTCGTTCGCGCAAGGCCGCAGGAAAGGGGTGTTATCGTTTTTGTTCGTGAGGCGCGAAGCCACCGGCTAATCTCGATTGATCACAGCGACGAAGAGCGGCATCTAGGTGTTTCCGGATTAGTCTAGATGATCTCGACCTGTTATCTCGAAGTTTCCTTGCCGGCTTTAAACTGATAAATGCCGCGAGCAGCGGGCATTCGTAGTTCCACGACTGACGAGCACGTTTGTTGCTTACGCCGCCGCCTAGTGATTCAGTTCTTTTGCGGGCGCAAGTCAGCCCAAATAAAGAGCTTCGTTTGCAAGGCTTGTTGCTGTTTTCATGACTGCTGGACGGCCGTCACTACAACGTGACATCTGGTGGACGTGCTGGGTAGCCTTTCATGTTCCGGACACTCCCTACAAGTCGTGACGCCAGCCGTGTGAGTCATCTACCGCCGGACCTGAATCCAGTCCACCGCGCAAGCCGACGCCTGCAAGGGGACGCACCTGAATTCGGGATTCGGTCGGAGCCTACCCGGAAGCGAAAGCCAGCAGCAACATCTACCATGAGCTTGCCCCAGGCGGCGACTTCAATCATTCTTCAGGAGCCCCGGGTGCCACCAACCTTCGACGCTTCGCCTGGCGCCGACCCCGAAGAATGGCTAGAACAGTTCGACCGTGTGGCTATTTTTAACGAATGGGACGATGCAACGAAATTAAGGTACGTGTTCTTCACCTTGGACGGACATGCAAGGATCTGGTTTGAAAATGAGGATGCTAGTCTCACGAACTGGCAAACCTTCAAGCAGCAGCTTCTGAAGATCTTCACGAACGTCGTGCGAAAGGAGACAGCCCAGCAGCTGCTACCGTCTTGCATACAACATCCAAACGTGACCGTTGCAATGTACACTGAGGAGATAAAGCGTCTCTTCCGGCGTGCCGACGCAGACATGAAAGAAGAAAAAGTAAAGCTTCTTATGCGAGGAGTCAAAGAGCAACTCTTTGCGGGCCTCGTACGGAACCCACCGAAAACCGTCGCGGAATTCGTCGAAAAGGCATCCCCCATGGAAAATACTCTTGATGCCAGAACCCGCCAGTATGACCGCCAGCAGAGCTTTTTGTCAGCAAGCTGCATGGACATCGCTAACAACGATAACCTGCGGAAGGTTATACGTGAAATTGTGCGAGAAGAGCTCCGACGATTGCTGCCAATAGGAACGCAGCCTGAGCTGACTTCGCTCACCGACGTCCTCCGGGACGAGGTGCAAGAGGCCTTAGGTGTGACACCTACCACCGCGCAGCCTCAGGAGCCTCTATCCATGACTTACGCCGCAGCTGTGCGCCGTCCTGCACCTCGACGACGGGGCCCAAGCCCCTATCGTCCTCAGCCAGCTGCGCTGGACCGCCGCCCTCTCGCCCCAACCCGCCCGTCATACGAGCGTCGCACACAGCCGAGGAAATACGACGAGTCGAGAACTCCCTACCTGCGCCGCCCACTATGCTTGCACTGTGGCGAAACCGGTCACGTCCTCCGGCACTGCCCATACAGAAGACTGGGCATTCGAAGGTTCACTTACGACGCTCCACGACCCCGACCCGGCCAGCGACCAGCCGAAATCGAGGAGTTTTTTCGTCGTGAAGGATGCTCATCGTCGAGCCGCCTATCACCGAGCCGACGTTCCCCGTCGCCATCTTCACCACGCTTTGCATCTCCAAGCGGAGGTTACGCGATGCGTGGACGCTCCCCCAGCCCCCGAAGGTTAAACTGAACAAAGCAGCCTCTGGAGGTGAGGTTGCTTCTGAGCGCAAGAACTAAGATCGTCTATCGACGAAAACACAAGACTACGACGACAACTACGACGACGACAACTGCGACGACGACAACTGCGACGACGACAACTACGACGACGACAACTACGACGACGACCACTACGACGACGACAACTACGACGACGACGACGACAACTGCGACGACGACGACGACAACTGCGACGACGACGACGACAACTGCGACGACGACGACGACAACTGCGACGACGACGACGACAACTGCGACGACGACGACGACAACTGCGACGACGACGACGACAACTGCGACGACGACGACGACAACTGCGACGACGACGACGACAACTGCGACGACGACGACAACTGCGCCGACGACGACAAATGCGACGACGATGACAACTGCGACGACGACGACAACTACGACGACGACAACTGCGACAACACCGACGACGACGACACAGCCAGACTTGAAGCTTTTACCGCTGCCCTTAAAACTTATTACGAAAGCTGAAGGACTAGAACTTTGCATTCTCCGTGTTTATTTTCATTTTAAAGCATCGAGACGATGCTTCTTTGGGAAGGGGGTAATGCCACGTATCATTTTAGTATCCGTTCGTTCGCGCAAGGCCGCAGGAAAGGGGTGTTATCGTTTTTGTTCGTGACGCGCGAAGCGACCAGACTAATCTCGACTGATCGCAGCCATGCCGAGCCGCATCTACGTGTATCCAGATTACTCTAGATGATCTCGACCTGTCGTTTCGAAGTTTCCTTGCCGGCTTCAAATTGAACGATGCCGCGAGCAGCGGGCATTCGTAGTTCGACGACTGACGAGCACGTTTGTTGCTTACGCCGCCGCCGAGCGATTAAATTCTTTTGCGGGCGCAAGTCAGCAGCCCAAATAAAGAGGTTCGTTTGAAAGGCTTGTTGCTGTTTTCATGACTGCTGGACTGCCGTCACTACAACGTGACAGCATTGTTTTCATGCCTTCGGATGACAATAGCTCCAGTGTAGCTTCAGTGCGGTGAAAGGTACACAAGAGTTCAGGGGGCTACATCGCCTAGGGGACACTGCGCTGGGACCCCTGTTGGTGTCTCAGCTGTCGATTTTCACGGGATGTCCCGTCACATTTTTTCGGCTTTCTCAGTTTCATATAGTACCAGATTTGCTTCCAAAACCTCCAAATGGGCATTTAAACTCCCGTGAACGTCCTGGGGGTGTTCAGGATGTCTGCAGGACATCCACGGGTGGGGGGGGGGTGGTTCAGTGTCTATTGTCTTTCTGGGTAGCTTGGTTTTCTGCGGCCACATTCGGTAACCTCTCCGGTCATTTAATTAATCCGCAAAAATTTGTAACACCATAGAATTGCACTTAACAAGCTTCTCTTTTTGGCCCTTTTGGTTGAAGAACATGCGGTAAGTGAAACTTTCGAGGGAAAAGGTTTGATTGTTCTGTTACACTTGCACAGAAATTTTGTTATTCATACTTCCGTGGCTTGTAAGTAATCCTGTACGGGTCATGCATTGAAATTAGTCATGCGTGGGAGCAGCAAGAACATGGTCTTCTTCAGACTGAAGCTTTGCTTGGTTATTTTTATTTGTGAGGATACTGACAAGAGATATTTGTGCAGAGTGTGGGTCTAAATGTCATGCAGTGCTGCTACAATGAAGCCTCGTTAACTTGGTCTTAAAATGTCTGAATGATCCAACTGTCGAAACATTGAATATGCCCTCAAAACTGCCAAAAACAGTTTGTGAAGGTAAAATTTATTTTGTTAAAACGGGGCAATGTTTATATTAATTGAAAATGGCTATTTGTCGCAGTTGTGCCGAATGCTTTAATTCGTGCACGTTGTCGGGAGTGTTAATAGCACACCTTCTTCATCAGTTGGCAAGGGTTTCCGCAGCTTCTTTCAGCGTGCAGTGCGGTAGCACTTGAGCATCTTTGCATGCGGCGCCTCGCATGAGGAGGCTTCACTGCACAAATAAGGAACAGCATGTGGTGAGCACGGAGTTTCGGCGGGCTGGAAGAATGGAAATACCACATGTAGGAAATGACGACCGTATCGACGTATCCGATATGCGATCGTGATCCGACATTTTGACTCAACCACGAGCCAAATTTATCACCTTCTCGTTTAAGCAATAAGCCCCCCTGTTGAAAAATTCCAGCAAAAGTCTTGCTTGATTTTACGCTGGTCACGTTGGAGAAAACGGTGGGCCGATTGGAAGTGTTGGTTTCCACGTTGTAGAAAACGGTGGGCCGGTTGGAAGTGTTGGTTTCCACGTTGGGTGCTGGTGGAGCGAATGGGAGAGATGCTGGATGCACTAATGGCGACGTTGGGCCACGCTGGATGGAGTGGAAATTGTTGTGACTGCACTGGCACTTTCAGTACACAATATTGGGCTAAATGGAAACCACGCTGGACACTTCAGTGAACACGATGGGACGGGATGGGCTTCGGGGTATCCATCGTGGTTATCTCGATGTGCCTGGCAGGACACTGGACTATGTGGAAACCATGGTAGGAGCCCATGGATGTGTACAGACGCGAGCGAAAAATATTAGCACAGATCATTGCCGATCAGAATTTGTATATCTCACCACGCGGCGCTGCGGTACGCAGAACTGCCTAACGGGCCGTTTCCATGTTTGCAGCCTAGGGGGGACGGCAGGAAGTAAGCTTTATCAAGCGTGCACCGCCCGAGCATTGAAGTGCCGACTCTACGTGACTGTGCTTGCGGAATTTATTTTGGCTCGGTTATCATGAGCACAGATGGAAACGGGCCGTTTCCATGTTTGCAGCCTAGGGGGGACGGCAGGAAGTAAGCTTTATCAAGCGTGCACCGCCCGAGCGTTGAAGTGCCGACTCTACGTGACTGTGCTTGCGGAATTTATTTTGGCTCGGTTATCATGAGCACAGATGGCTTCTTTTTATTACTGTTTTTTTATGTCCGCGATGGTTTGTCAAAAGGAACTCCCGGGAACAATAGATGATAGCGCTGCTTTTAGCCAGTAATTTTGCTGTCCGTGGCAGTCCGCTAATTTGCTCTCCGTGGCAGTCCGTCGCAGTCCGCAGTAATTTTGCTGTCCGTGGCAGACCCCCTTAATACTGCAGAATGGGAACGGCCCGGCACTCTCGTTATCAGCCTCTTCGCCACCCGCAGTGCCACGCGTTGTCATTCCGGCGCTCTGGTGTTCAGTCATGTGTGTTAATCTTTTTTACCCGCGACTGTACCTACTTGTTTGGCATGGCACAAACCATGGCTGCATTTGAATGGCCGATGCTAGGCAGCAGATACTGCATGCATGTGCCTATATGGTTGACAAAATGAAACTGATCAATGCACTAACAATCTCAGTGGGTCAAATCCATCAAACGTACACTTGGCACTTTAAGCTGTTAGAATAAAAACTGCATGACAAAATTCTTTTTTTACACCTGCATTTGTTCACTTGACAATTTCACAAAATTTTTTTAAAAAGTAACGACTTATATACTTGGGCTTAGATTATCATTAGCAAAATATTTGAGAAATAGTTTAACTTCATTGTTTACAAAATAATAAATTGCAGGTTTGCAGAGCCCTGCATGTCTGAATCCGAACACTCAATTTGATTCTGAAAATTTTATTGAGCGTGCATTTCAAGACATTACTAATTCAATTAACAAATTGTTAACCACATAGCTGGCCACACAGCTGCTTTGTACAAGGGTTACGAATACAAATATATACACAGAATATTTCTACAAGGCTGATTACAGCACTCTTATACATGCACCTTGGTACGCAATTACCAGTACAACACTGTTTTTCAAAACAGAAATGCAGATAAATATAAACAATATGAGGATCTAAATTACACAGCATATTTCATACTAAGAATTGATTTGGTTTTCACATTTGATGAGAGAACTCCACTATAGAAAATGCACTCCTTCACTGTAGTCTCAAGAAAGCAGATACCATGGAGGTTGTTCTCTCGACGCGCGTTTCAACGCTGCCGCCTCGCACGTCGTGCTGCCGATCAAACAGCGTCACTATGTTTTTACGACAACCTACTCTCTACGACTGCTACGTTGGGTACTTTGTTAGCCTTGGTGATCTTCCATCAATAAAAAAAAACTTCCCCATACAAACAGAAATCGGCAAGTAATTTCGTGAATGAGCAAAGCAGCAAGCGATACTGCCGTGAGAACTCATGCATTTTTCAACCGCAGCGCAAGCAACAGGTCGTTAATTCGCGCGTTTCTACCAGTGGTAATTGCTCGCAATCGCTGCAATTTCTGTGGATGCCGATACGGCTGAATACCCAATAAAAATACCAAAAATAAAGTAAAAAGTAGGATGCAATCTTTTTCACAACGAAACCGGAACAGAAACTGGTTGTCACCGCCAGGTGGCTGCCGGTAGCTCTTTTTCTATATAACCCTCATGGCGGTTCGGGTGCTGCGTTGCGTGCGGCGCGCTTCGGCGCTTGCTACAATTCGCTATTGGATTGTGACCCGTCGTGAACTGTGTTGTGTTTGCGTGTGTTTCTTCTTGCACAAGGGTGCAAAATCGCGCAGTGCTGTCGACGTAGCCTATTCGAGGCAAATGGTCATTTTTCTGGTCTCCCTAACTTCTCAGTCTGTGCGCTTCTTTGTGTAGTCCAGGATGGGTGTCCAGGCACAAAGACGCGTGGCCAGTGTCGCGGTTGAAATGTTCCAAATAAGGCCTGGAATATTTTCTTCTGCGTGACTACGTGGTAGAGTGTGCCGGCTACGCAGCACTCGTACTGAACTCTCACTGGTTGTTGTAGTTCCCGTGACACGAAGGGAAACAGCGTTCTGCACGACTACGCAATCGTCTGAAAAGGTAAGCAGTACTCGTGCATTATCCGAAGCATATAATGCTGGAACGGTGACCTGTCGTACTGCTGCAGTATTCGTGTGCAATGCTATAAAAAGCGTTTAAGGCGCTTTTGTTGTTGCCGCGGTGAGTTGCTCTGCCAAGAATTGTCGATGTCGGTACTTATTTTGGCAGAGGGGAGGCGACCGTGCGTGCGCTAGCTTGGCGTGATTTTAGTATGCGCATGTTTGCGCGTTTTTTTTTCTTGTTGAGCACAGATTTGTCCTCGTATATGCCTCGTTCTACGTGTTTCTGCCCATGCTTGTTCACACCACCGCGCACGTTTCAAGGAACGGCACTTTGGCTGTGCGTAAAATGTATGATTGTCTTTCAAGATAGCGTTAGCACTTTGAGGGGGATTCAAACACTTTTTATTCGCCGCGGTTTTTGCTTGGCCCTAGACTGTTGAACCTTAGGTCGTGGGGTCGATCCTGATGGCAGTAGCCGCATTTCGATTTAGGTGAAATGAAAAAAAGAATGCCCCTGTGCTGTGCGATGTTAGCTCACGTTAAGGAATTCTAGGTGGTCTAAATTAATCCGGAACCCTCCAATACGATCAGTGCCCATTTTCCGCAGCTGAATTCAAACCCCACTATAAGGAAAGCACTGTCTCAGGTTGCAGTTTACAATGAAAGTTGATTTCCGGCCGTCAGGATTTAATTTTTAAATCAGTATGTGAACACCTTTTTTTTATGATGCCGATAGCGTTTCTGGCTACCCAGAGTATAGGATCTTGCATTTCGATCACTCTGCTTTGTTTGAAAATTGGTTTCTGAAGAAAAGAAGAGACGCAATAATTGTCTCAGTTATTACGATGTTTATATACGCTTTCGAACGCAGATTTGTTTTGCTCATAGCAAGATTCCTTTACTAGTGCTAGGAGAACTGATGCATTTTAAACAGGGTAGTTTTCCTTTGTATTGAGGCGTATACTTGGACAAGTATATTTTTCCTGATCTTTTTACATTCATGTGATATTCACTGTTGCACCGAGTTCGCATGCTTGTTTTTGTACTCCTGTCATAGTGATAATCGGAAATTGGTATCCGCAGGTGGCACATCTGTCTTCCAGTACGACTCAATGGCATGGACTTTGTGGCCGCCATATGGATTCAAAAGCTGTGTTGTAAGTTGTTACTGCATTGTGCTTTGTTTTTGTGGTTTCCATCAAATGTTCTCTTACTTTCATTGCTCTTTTCCTTAACGCTACTGCTTGGAGCAGTTTGGATAGCTCTGGCCTGATATGTTTACATGTTTATATGATTAATATTAGTTGGCTGTCAGAATGGGCCTGTTGAAGGCCGTTTGAAGTTTTACATTCAATATTGCTCGTCTTTTAACCGTTGTGTTCTATGTGTGAAGTGCGAAATGTCTGCATGTTTTTGGCTCCATTATGTGATACTATTTGACTACGAATATTAACATTATGATGCATGTGTGTTAACTTAAATATGTGTTTTTATGCCACTCATCGCAGGTCACAGATGTAAAAGAAAAAGTGCACACATGTGATAATTGGTTTCATTACTGCTGCCCTATTTTTGCTAAGCATAGAGAGCTGGGCTAATTGGTTCTGGGTAGAATTATGAGACATCCTTCCAGTGTACAAAAACACATGAACGGAGAGAGTAGACTCCATGGACCCCAGACTTCAACTGAGGTTGATTCCACAACATGAGCTTTTTACATGCAAAGTGGTACCCGACCCCTGTGGCTGAAAAGTGTTTCCTCTACCAGGTAACAATTATTCAAGGTTGCAAAAACAAAAACATAGGCGTAAGGTTATCTTGTCACTCAAGTTGAATGCATTGGCGTGACTAAACATTGCCTACCTGGCTGACCCAACACACATTTGCATTGAGATAATCTATTTCTTTTTCTGCCTGCCTGCTCCAGTCGCCTTACTTCGGCATTGACACTGTCACGACTCCGTGACAGCATCAATGCCCAAGTAAGGAGACTGGAGCAGGCAGTTTTCACAGGAGAAATTGTAGCCTTAGTGGTAGAAAGCCAGGTTCGAGAGATGAAGTGTGCTGGGCAGCGCAAGCCGGAAGACAACGCACATTCGCAACAGCGACCTGTCATTGTGCCCTATTGCCATCAGGTGTCACACCGCCTCAAGAAGGCCAGTGACAAACACGGTGTACATGTCCTATTTTCAGCTTGGGAAAGCTGTGATGCATGTGCCACCTGATAAATGACGTTACGGAAAAGCCTGCCTACAAAACTAAGCACACCAAACCCCTCGTTAAACATGAGGTGGACATGGTGTACAGCATCCTCCTTGCCTGTGGCAAACATTATATTAGACAGACGAGGCTTGCATCAATGAACGCTTGCTTGAACATCGCAGGACAGCTGATTCATTAAGTGGCAGAGGTCATTTAGCTGAGCACATTCGCCTTTGCTCGCAAAAGCGAGCATGCAAGGCGTTTTTGAAAGAAACATGCCGTGTGCAAGTTTAGCACTTGAAAGGGCTGGGAAATTTTTTAAGCCTTTTGTATCTCTGCTGAAAAAGAGAATTACGTCAGCAGCCCTTCTGTAGCGCTCCAGAAAAAAGAAATAGATTATCTGGAGGCAAATATGTTTGTTGGGTCAGCCAGGTAGGTGATGCATAGGCGTGCCGATGTGTTGAATATGAGTGGCAAGATACCTTTGCCCCTGTGTTTTATTTGTGTTTTGTTTTTTTGCCGTCCTGAATAATTGTTATCTGGTCGCGGAAATACTTTTCAGCCCCAGGTATCACTAGTACCCCTTTGCACATAAAAAGCCTGTGTTGTGGAATAAACCTCACTTGAAATATGGTGTCCATGGAGTCTACTCTCTTCATCCGTGTGATTTTGTGTGCCGGAATGATGTCTCATAATTCTCCCTTGTTTTCAGTGAATAAGGAGGGCTTCTGGTGTCTCTTTTTTGTATGTGATGGTTATAACATATTGGCTACCCATAAACTGTCATTTTGGGCTTAATTGAAGGATCCTTGGGAATTTATGTTTGACAGCATATTCCACGGGCAGTTTCTTGAGAAAAATCAGGTATTTGTTACCCATTTGACTGCATTAACCATTGATTCTCATCATATTTCGAAAGTTATTGATAAGCACAAGCTTTCGAGTACCTGAGGGCTGTGTGAGAAGCCTTCTGACATACTTTAAATTACTGAGGATATCTGGAGACAGATTTTACCAATAACTGTTAGCCAATCCAAACTTCTTGGTTCTATCCCTGACAACCTGAAGCTGACCTGTCAAAAATTAAGGCTGGAAACCGTTCTGATCCCCAAACTGTTCTCCTATTTTATTGATGTGCATTTTGCATGAACTGTTAGAGCAGGAAATTAGTCCGCATATTACTTGCCACCATAATTCAAACTAATATTTCTATACCAGTCATCACGGCTCCCATTCTCTTTACTCATGTGCAATCCAACTTTTTGATTCTTTATTTTAGGCAAGTGTCATCGACTTGAATTTTTCCAAAGCTTTTCATGTTTGCCAATATAACCTTTTAGCTACGCTTTCATGCCTGAGCCTTCATTCTTTGATATTAGTGTAGATTCATTGCTTGCTGGTCTACGGCTCGCCTTAAGAAACTATTGTACTGCTTGCCTTATGAAGCCCAGCATATCAATATGCAAAATCATAAGGTGTCCCTCATTTCCTGAGTCTATTAGCCATTCAATAACAGTCTTTGTCTTTATGTCTCAACCTTTTCTTTATGACTGCATTATTCAGAAGGATGCCCCAAGTATCTCAGCTACTCTGACTGTATTGACTTTTGCAAGACGGATGAATGGGCTTGTTTGTAATTCATCGTGTCAAAACAGCGCAAAGAAGAGAAAGATGAGGAAGGAATGCGACGGTGCGAGTGCTGACTTTCAAGAAGGTTTATTGGAAAGCGCGTCAAAATTATACATTGTGGCCTAAAAAAAGAATGAAGAAAGGGCGCCTTGTAGCATTCACTTGAGATCTGTCAAAAACAAAACGAAAGTTGAATATGAAGCATTTAAGAGCATGAACTCTTTCTTAGGGAGCGATAACGAAGGTGTGTTAACACATTAATTGCGTTTTTTCTACAGTTTCAGTGGCCTCGATCATGTCATGCACAAAATTTTTTGTGTCTGTCTACCACAATGCAGCACGTGAATTCCGCCTCACTGCAATCAGGATGTGGCAAACGATCGCAGTCGCGACAGTGAAACATCAGATTCACCCTGCTAGCTTTGTTCACGTCGTAACGGTGGTCTTTTGACCTCTCATCGGCACCTCTGCTAGTTTCTTGCTGAAGTTGATACATTAGCCAGATGGTTCAACTTTAGATTATTGCATAGTTTCTTGGCTCTGGACATTGCTATTAACAAATCAGCTGCTGTGTGACACTTGAACTCAGAATTAACTGCCTCCGTTGCCTTGGACAGAAAGACGCCTTTAGACATGACAACAAAACCACCTTCTTTATCAGCAGTTGAATGCGATAGGGCCCACCGTCCAAAGCCCGTTACAGTTCAGCCTACGGGCAAGTTCCTGGCATGGTTCAAACCACGACACCCCATCAACCAACGCCCCCTGAAACACACCTGTCACGCTCAGGTCCAGGCACAGGAAGGCAAGACGTCAAAGTATGGCAAACAGCTCCAGAATAGTCCTCTTCGAAGGAACAATGGCAAATTTTGGCCCGTATGTGCTTCAAGCAGCAGACGAGGCAGCAACTCAGCGTCGACGTTGTGCACCTTGTTTTCAGACACTCGTGCCTTGGCTTCTCTGCTCCGGGCCGGTGAGCGCAAGGTGGCTGCAAAGTGGCATTCCAGATGGCTTTCACCTGGTCAACGGTGCGTGACACCGTCAACCAGCCACTCCCTGGCTTGTTTTCAGGCACAAGTGTTTGAAAACAAGGTGCACACCTTCAGCTTTGAGTTGCTGCCTCGTCTGGTCCTTGAAGTGCTTATGGACCAAAATTTTCCGTTCCTCCGAAAAGAACTATTGTGGAGATGCTTGCCATGGTTTGACGAGTTGCCTTTTCCGTGCCCAGACCTGAGTGTGACAGGTGTGTTTCGGGGTGTTTTGATGCAGTGTCACGGTTTGAACCCTCTTTAGGAACTTGCCCACAGGCCGAACTGTGCCGTATTTAAGAGGGTGGGCCCTCTTGCTTTCAGCTGCTGATAAACGGCGGTTTTGTGGTCGTATCGAAAGGCGCCTTTCAGTCCAAGGCCACAGATGCAGTGTAATCTGAGTTTGAGTGCCACTTACTATCTGATTTGTTAAAAGCTAAGTCCAATGCCAAGAAACATTAACAATCTAGTCTTGAACCATCAGGCTATTGCCATCAACTTCAGTAAGAAAAATTGTCTAGCTATCTTCTTTACCGCAAAGATCCATAAAGGTGACTGCTCCTTGAGGGTTGTAGTTTAAGAGAATGGAACTTGTCAGAAACAAATCGCCTTCTCTTTGCGACATAAAATTAAGTTGCTGAGCATTGATGACTCCTCTCGTATAACATCTGCACAGAAAGTAACGCAGTATCTACACAATAACTCTCGCACTAGTTTCATGGGGTGCTGTGTTGATATCAAGGATTTATATTACGCCATCCCTCAATCAGGATCAATAATGTGTTGAAGAATTCATTAACCTAAATGGAGCAGTGGCATTCCAAACGTCTCAGGCGTTTTCGCGAATACTTTTGTCGCAGTTTTAAGCTCATACCTTCAGTCCACCTTTGTTACATTTCAGAATAGCTTGTTTTTGCAAAAAAAACTGTATTAGCGGCGCTCTTACGTGACTTATTGCAGGATCTCCAATCCTGACGAACCATTGTCTAAGGTGAGAGAGGAGTTCAGTCAAAGCCGCAGTCCACTTTGAATCACCACTGAAATTGTAGAGGATATATTATTACATTTATTGGATCTCAATCTTAGGTGGCTACACTTGTTGGGCTTACGAGCCAAGGGAAAACAAGCTACTTTTACCATTTTCTTCGGTTCAGTCTAAGCTGGTCAAGAGGTGTCACTAACCTTTGCTTCAAAAATGCCTTAAGGAAATCCTTTTGCTTGTCATGACTTCCAGTTTTGCCCAGCTCATATGCCGTTTGTCCTTTACTGGATATTCAGAACCTTTGTTAGTGTCTTTAGCCGATTTCTTTAAGCAGAAGTTGAAACATTCCTTTTGTGCCCCCGTCGAGACTGTAACTCCCAAAAGGAAGGTTGTACGTACCTGTTCCCTACATCCACAATTGGTCGCACCCGTTAAATAGGCATTCGAGTTGGCGTTGATATTGTTTTTCTAAACCTATGAAGCTTCAGTACCTGTAGTAAACCGAGATTAGCCATCAGAGTCTCCGCGCACTGCACAGAAGACATAGTGTATTCGAACTCCTTGAAATGCGGCTATGTTTACATTGGGAAAACAGGCAGTTGTGCCACTGAGAGGTTAAAAGACCACCACGACGATGTGAACAAAGCTGGCGGGAGAACTTTGATGATTCACTGTCGCAATTGCGATTGTTTGCCAGATCCTGAACGCTGTGAACCGGAATTCACGTTCTGCATTTTGCCTGACAGACACAGAAAAGTTTGTGCGTGAGATAATCGAGGCCGCTGAAATTTAAAAAAAAAACCGCAATCACTCTGTTACCACACCTTCTTTACCGCTTCCTAAGGAAGAGTTCACGCTCTTAAATGCTTCTTTATCAGTTTTAGTTTTGTTTTCAGCTCATGCAATGTGGTTGACACAATGTGCCCTTTGTTCGTTGTTTTTTTAGGCCGCAGTGTATATATTTTGACGTGGTTTCCAATACACCTTGGCGATAGTCAGCACTGATGCCATCGTATTTATTCCTTCGTTGTCGTTGTCTTGTCTGCATTGTTTTGTCACAACGTATTGACCTCCTTTCCCACCTCTAGGGTTAATGGTATGGAGAAACCTTAACCAGATGCAGCCCCACATGCTTGGAGCATGTCACGATACATGCTGCTGGCACCAGAAGGGCACTCGGGTTTATCAGGAGATGTCATGATCTGTGTGCTCTTGCCGTGTTGCGCAGTTTATGCATGAAAATTTTATTGATTCCAAACTGAAGTATTCCCTAGCTCTTTCAATTTTGCACCAAACTGTTTGAAGCTATGCCACCAACTCCCTTTAATCCAACAGCAACACTTGGTACAGCAAATGTGTAATCAGTCATCTCATTTGACCACCAGACATCACTGCATAAAAGGGGAAATCGCTCGTTTAGGTGTGTTCCATATACTCTACAATACTTTTCCACAACTTAATGTTAAATGTTGCTGCTTCGCTTCAGACCAGAATGCCATCACCACTAAATCAAGAAATTTTTCCTGTTCCCATTGAAGAATAAATTGGCTACCTCACCACATTTTCATTGCATGTGGTCCCTCAAAATTCAGAAAATAAGTGATATCGCTTGGAGCATTGACACTGGTTTGTTCTACCTTTTGTTTGCTGCAGTTTTTATTTTTTTGCAACTGATGTATCAATGGACTGTATGCCTCTTTTCTTAGTGTATTGTCTCCGACATCTCAGCTGTGCTACTGCAGTCACCCTTCTGATGTTACCTTTATATTGTCCCTCTTATTAATACCCCACTAAAAGCCTTCAGATGACAAAAAAGATGGCTTTTTTTATTTTGCTCATTATGGCACACGTCAAGCTTATGTGTAGGGATATAGGAGAGGCCTTTGTCTTGCAGTGGTGCTAGTTATGCTGCTGATGATGGTATTTAATGACGAGCATATGATATATTGAATAAGAACCTCCAATTATTTTTCTTTTTGAGTGCGAATAGCTTCAGTGGTTCTTGATTTAGGTTCACTTTATTCATGTGGCCACAATACGGAGTTTACTTTTTTAGCACTCTAATACTGGCAAGAACAAAAACTTGTGGATCCTAATTCTTTCATTTGAATCTTTTCTGCAGAGTGCATCGCCCAGATTTCCCAAGCCCTCATGCACCGATGGTACATCAACAAGGCTGTTTCATGGGGCCCCCAGCTGCATTGACAAGTGGCTAAAGAAGAGCAAGGGAGCATGAACACAAAATAAAACTGGCTGTACGAGTTTCATCTATTTTGAAATTTGCTGTCTCATTGCGACAGACGTAACATTGCCGCATGGAACCTGCCCCAACATCTCCCAGGTGTCCCAACATCTCCCAGTCATTCCAACCTGCCCAATCATTCCAACCTGCCCCAGTCATTCCAACATGCCCAGACATTCCAACGTGCCCAGTCATTCCAACGTGCCCAGTCATTCCAACGTGCCCAGTCGTTCCAACGTGCCCAATCATTCCAACGTGCCCAGTCATTCCAACGTATTTTCCGTTACCGTAATCCACCAAGGTGCTGGATGCTAATTTCCAATATTCCCATCGTTGCCTTTTTTTTCAATAGGGCCTCTAAACGTGAGCGCTTGCGGCACGAACAATCAAACCGCATTCCGTCCTGCTCCATATGGCAGTTTCCATTAGAATAATATTTGCGTTAATATTGTATATTCTTCTATATTCTTCAGCCCACTAACGCTCCGCTGGATGTAGATTTGACCTAGCGCTGTACTTCCCCGAAAATACTGTTGTTTATGACGCTGCTCTTTTGCAATCGAACGAGGTAAAGATTGTAGTAATTTAGGTAAAGATTTCGTTCCACCAGTGAAATTTCAGAAACACAATGGTGGCTGCGAAAATGCTGGGAGATTTTCTTTGATGCGTGTCATGAATATTTTACGCAAGTTTTAGACACAAAATTTTAAGCTTGGCTCCTCGGCGTGTGCATACGTGATGCTTTATTGCGTGGTCAATCACGGCTGCTTGAAAGAGAAGGCTTTTATTTTCTATTTTTTCCTTTGTTTTATTGGTTACAGCACAAGTGAGCCTGGCCAACGGACGACTTGACAGAGTGGTGGAAAGATGATATTTTCTCGATGACTTATTTACGCTAAACCCCGGAATGCATTTAAGGAGTGCTTCAGATGCCGGTGCTAAATCAATATATTTGGCGCTGTAAAGCGCTACGAGAAAGAATGCAGTCATTTTGTGACTTAGCGAGCCTCACGGGAACCATTCGTACTGTCTTATAAACTACGGAGTTAATGAATCTGATATTATTTGGAAAAGATAATTCACTGCAGTATGTCATGATTTTGCCTGCGACAAGTCAACGCTCGCCCTGTAGGGCACCGTTTCCGGACTGGCTCATCAGGTGGCCTTAGACCTCGGAATCGCGGTAGAGGTGCGCGCAGTCGCGACTGTCGAACAAACTCCTTAATCACTCTAAAGATTACCTAACATCTCCTATCATCCCGAGACAGCCAATGGCATAACGCCGTTAAAGCTACCGCACTAGAGCTCTGCGGCATATGGGAGGGAGAATGCCGTATACGCTACGAAAATCGGCGTGTTCTATTTTGCGCCACATCAGAAACACGCGTATATACTAGGGAAAAAAAACAACGTCTCCGATGCAGACGTTTTTCGCGGAAACTCACACTGAGATACAATGAATAAAGTGGCTATTATAGGCGTAATCCACATGCCAACAGTCGCGAATAGAACACGCAGAGCAATTCCCAAGGAATGGGAAGAACTGCGTTCGAAACAACGCACAATGATCAGCGAATTAAGAGAGGTTATCAACTTCCTGACGATCTCAAAAGAAGTACGCACAATAGATTAGGTACCACCAAATGCACAGTACGTCGCCGAGGATGGTGTCCTTTGTCGAAACAGTCCTTAAGGGCGATGTTGTGGATCCACTTATTTCTACGGCTGATATCATTTTTTCCTCGAGCAGCCTGGAACAGCACCAGCCATTTTCACTCCGGCTTGTGCACTGAAATGCACCGCAACTGGGCATAGTGTGCCACTAAAAGCAGACTTCGAATTGTCAGCGCGTAACTCAACGGAGCTCGACCGGGAGCAGAGGCAGACGGCTTAAACATGGCGCCCAGGGGAAAGGAAAACACAAGAAAACGATAATTTCGCGCGCACTTCCCGGGCGACGGCCAGAGGGGCCAATCACCGTTCAAGAATGCGCCGAGCAGAGACACGGGCATATGCAAGAATCTGCAGCGCGGCGGCACGGTTCACAGAAATGAGCTACTTCCAAAATCAGGGGCCTTTATTCTTTTAAGTGTGTGGCGCCATCTCTTGCAGCTAAAAGAGAATGTGTTGGTAAAAATTAATTCGGAAATCACGGCTTTTTGTGGAGGGCGAGAAAGTATCGCGTGTTGCGTAAATAAACGCACGCGGTAGGATGCTTCTTGCAGCTAAACGGGCACATTGTTCGAGCTCAAATTTCGCAGACAAGTGTCATTTGGTCGGCTTAATTCTTTCATCCTATTGTTTGTTTGGGTTACTTCCCTTGATTCGATCTGAAGAAGACGCATATTCGCATCGTCTGCGACGACAGCGAAGGTGAAATTGGTTTTTGAGGAAAGGAAAGGAAGCTCTCAGAAAGGATCCGAGAGCTCCCGTGCATAGAAGGTAGAGACTGCAAGAATCCAAATCAAGCTGCCGTTTTTTATTCTTGTCAGAGTGGTATGACCATATTTTCTTTAACGTTTTAAAACTTTTGCTGCGGTTCTTATCAGGAATCATTACCATGTTTTCAGAAACGCGAGACGTAAAAAATACAAAGCTCACAGCACACTACAAAGAGTGGATAAAAAGGAAAGCCCATGCGCTCATACCTCGAGCTAGTCCAGTGCTGGCCGCCTAGCTCCAAGGCTACACAACCACGAGCACAAAGCTAAACCGTGGGGATGTTTTGGTGTAGAACAGGCCGCGAGCCACTCTCTCTCTGTCCCCCTCTCCACCTGTGCTCAAATCACTGAGACACCCTTCGATGGATCCACAATTTGAGCACGGGCTATGATGGAAGCAACCACTGGTCCAACTTCTCAACAGCCAAATGCGCAACAATGCAGATGCAAACGCTGCACACACCAGAGCTGCGTTCTGTGTCGGAAATTCGTTTTTTCCCGCTGCCTGTCAACTCAGAACGGCTGTTTTTATGCCTTCCGTATGTCATAACAGAAAGCAAAGTGCTCTTAAGCATATACTCTCACAGTTATTATTCTTTACATTTATTCTTGCTTAACGACCAGTTAGAAAAGGCGTGAAAATGTTGAAGTGTTTACGTTCATGTAGGAGCTTTGAGGCTTTATATAAACAGATGTGGACGCGAATGAAGCATTCCAATCTGAAAATTTTTACGTAATTTTCTAAACGTCTAAATTTGTGATTTCTGCAAAAAAAATTGGCACTCAACAGATTTAATTGGGGCCTGACGCAGATATATTTCTCCTCATGTACGCGTCAGGCTCTCCGAGTAGGCTTTATGGCTTGGGTGCGAAACTACACCCTGGACAACACTTGCTCAAACTAACGACGGAAAGAATATCCAGTACGCCTCTTGCTGAATCGTGCATTATTTTGAAACACTGCTGGGAAAACAACAACGTATAGGAACCTCGTCGGATAGGTCGGCCTGACACGTCTGGAACGCACTCAGCACTAAAGAGTGTACACGAACGCTGTGGTGCAATGGCGCTACATGGGACTTGCCAGTTGTATATGATATATTACAAACTGTTTCGTACCAGATAACACTTTTAAGGCAGACTTATTTCATCGCAGTAGAGCATCACTCTCAGTAGAAGTACCGCTCCAAATGGTACGCTACTCCTGGAGGTTTTCGGCGGTTTAATTCAGCGGCATCTTGCATTTCTGATAAATGTGTCAACGCAGGGTGGTTTGGTGGGATTTTTCTGTGATATTGCGGTGTTGGTGCACCGACAGCAAGTAGAGGCCTCCACAAAGCTCGGTCGTTACTTGGCAGCGGAGGCAGTTCAGCGTTTCCGGAAATAACGTGCCGTTGCATTGCTCCAGGCTAGTGTATGTTCCATGTTACTTTATTCGCCAGCTGATGTATACACCTTTTTCCTCGGAAACGCTTCAAATATCGCGTAGAACGAATCAGTAGCTGATGTCATCTGTCCCACACACACACCTTTGGCCTGAAATATTGAAGGCATATGGGTTGCGTTTTCGCCATGCCGTGTGGCAATTATTTTACCTGAGGAGCGCTCTTTAGGGTACCCGCAGCTCTAGACTCCACATTTAAAGACCCTTTTGTGTTTAAAGGTGCCGCGAGTCGTTCAGCATACGGATTCAAACCAACGCATTTCGCGTCAAAGTTTCTGACCAAATTCCGCTTATCGGCATGTTGATAGCGCGAGCAGAGCATCAGTTATGCTGATAGTACCTATTCTGATACCAATATTGGCATCATGGATGTTACTGACTTTACAGCCACAAAATAATGAAACCTCTTCGCTGATGCAAAAGGCTGCAGTAATAGGCGAAGCTTTATGGTGATGTAAAAAAAAAAGTCGATGATTTTAACCAACAGGTAAAATTAACAGACAATGTGGCGAGGGTGGTACACGAAATTGGTTTGGTTTGATTTATGAGGTTTAACGTCCCAAAGCACCTTAGACTATGATAGACGCCGTAGAGAAGGGCTCCGGAAATATCGACCACTTGGGCTTCTTTAACGTGCTCTGACATTGCACAGTGCACGGGCCTCTAGAATTTCTCCTCCAAAGAAATTCAACCGCCGCGGCCGGAATCCAACCAGCGTCTTTCCGGTAGGCAGCCCAGGACCATAACCACTGAGCGACCGCGGCGGCTAAATAAAATTCAGCTCCACGGAAATTTTCACTGCCAAATCTAGCAACAGATGTGTGTCCTTGACTTTTTGTAGTAGGCTCCTTCACCTCAGAAGCGTACCTTCCTTCCAGTGCAAGATGGTGACAACCTATAAGTTCTCCTTAGCATTCTTCTTTTACAACACTAAGTCCCGCTGGTTGTTGAGTGCCTGCTCGAGATGAAATATTTTTTTAAGATGATTGTTCCTTTTTCTTAGCAATATAAAAGAATCATTACCTGAGAATCACTAAGCGGCGCGCTTTTTACAAGGAAAATTAAGCGCAAGAAGTGCAAAAGCCACTGAAAACGTTGCAGTTCTATGGAGAAGCATGAATGGAATAAGACTGAGACGAGTCCAGGAAAGGGTAGTCATTTGTCAGAAAACGTGGCGATTCGCCAACCGTCTAGTATTAACGTTCCTGTCTTTTTCGATAGCGTAAGCGGCACAAAACAACAGTATTTATTGGCTGATCTGACTGCAGTCAGCTTCGCCTTGTCATTAAATTTTTTCAAAAATATTCATTACTTAGTAAAACAAGTTGGGGGTTAGTTGGTGATGCATTTTCTTTTCTTCAAATTTAAACAGTGCTAACTTTTCAGACGAATACCCAGATAGACATGACAGGACGGGTGTTGACATAGCCCCGCAACGTGCTTTACTAACTAATGAATATTTCTGAAAAAAATTAAATGACAGAGGGAAGCTGACAGCAGTCACATCAGCCAGTAAAAGGTATTGTTTTGTGTCGCTTAGGCTTTCGAAAAACACAGGAAAGTCAATACCATCCGGTTGGCGCATAGTTACGTTTTCTGACAAATGACTGCCCTTTTCTGAACACGTCTCATTCTTATTCCGTTCTTGTGTCTTCAAAGAACTCCAGCATTTTTTGTGGCTCTTGCACTACTTGCGCTTAATTTTCTAGATAAAAACGACCCGCTTAGTGATTTTCACTTCCTTTTTCTTTTATGTTGCTAAGAAAAAGGAACAATCATCTTAAAAAATATTTGCTATCGAGCAGGCACTGCAGAGGGACTTAGCGTTTTAAATAAACGATGCTAAGGAGAAATTAGAGGTTGTCGCCATTCTGCACTGGAAGGAGATATGCTTCTCGGGTGAAGGCGCCTACTTCAAAAGTGAAGGACAAACAGCTGTTGCTAGATTTGGCAGTGGAAATTTCCATCGAGCTGAATTTTATTTACCACCCTCGCCACATTCTCTGTTCATTTTACCTGTTGGTTAAAATCATCGGCTTTTTTTACATCACCTTAAAGCTTCGTATGCGACTGCAGTATTTTGAATTAGCGAAGAGGTTTTATTATTTCATGGCTGTAAAGTCAGCAACACTCATGATGCCAATATTGCTGACGGAATAGATACTATCAGTATAACTGATATTCTGCACGCGCTATCAACATGCCGATAAGCGGAATTTGTTCAGAAGCTTTGACGCCAAATGCTTTGGTTTGGGTCCGTATGCTGAACGACTCGCGGCACCTCTAAACAAAGAAGGGTCTTGAAAAGTGAACTCTGGAGCTGTGGATACCCTACAGAGCGCTCCACAGGTAAAATAATTGTCACACGACATGGCGAAACGGGAACCCATATGACTTGAATACTTCAGGCCAAAACTGTGTGTGGGAGGGATGGCACCAGTTACTAATTCGTTCTACGCGAAATCTCAAACGTCTGCGAAGAAGCAGGTGTATACATCAGCTGGGGAATAAAGTACATGGAACATATACCAACCTGGAGCAATCAACGGCACTTAATTTCCGGGAACGCTCAGCTGCCTCCGCTGCCAAGTAACGACCGAGCTTTGTGGAGGCCTCTACCTGCTGTCGGTGCACACACACCGGAATAGCACCGAAAATCCCACCGAAGCGCCCTGCGTTGAACACATTTATCAGAAACGCAAGGTGCCCCTGAATGCAACCGCCGAAAACCGAAAACCTCTATGAGAGCCGTAGCAGTTGAAGTGGTACTTCTGCTTAAAGCGGTGCTCTAGTACAGTGAAATGAGTCTGCCTTGAATGTGTTACCTGGTACGAAACAGTTTCTAATATATTGTTTCGACCAGTGGGTGTATTAAGACCACGACGGGCGAGCGAGAATCAGCTGTGTCCACTTTCCGAGCACGAGACACACATTGCACCTCGTCCTCCTCATCTTCTGCGTAGTCAGCAATGCCGACCAAATAGAATAAGCACCGCCTCGTCATGGGCGTCACAAATCAGGGCGTCGAACCAGAACTGAACCCGAACCCGAAACCGGAACCGAACCCGAATTTTCGCCCGGAACCGGAACCGAACAGAACCCATATTTTTTTCGCCATCTTGGAACTGAACCCGAACCGGAACGATTCAAAGGAACCGTTCCGAACCGGTTCGGGACCCGGTTCAGCCCCAGTTTTTTTGCATACCGGCATACGTTTTGTTTTCCTACAAAATGAGATGATCTATCGCATAGATTTACCCACCCGTAGCTGTCTGCGCTGGGAAGTGCGAAAATTGTATACCCAGTTTACGCGACAGCAAACTTACGGGAGATGTGGTGCCTGGGAAGAAGCCTAATTGACCCTTCTTTAATGTACTACCGCCAATTCTAAACACTTGTATGTACGTCAGGTTTATGTGAAATTTGAGTTACTACTCCTCCCCTTTTACATATCTGCGTAAATCTTTAACCAAAATGTTAGGACTGCTCTAACTCAATAAAGTACTATATATACCAAGCTTTTGCTTGCGTGCTTTCTTCTTTCAAGCAATGCGTTAGACTGCTGTACATGGAGCACCGCGTGGTATTCACCAACATATAATAAATAATTTATATTTGAATTTCTTCTTGACCCTGTTTCGGTTTCACCAACATAACGATGGGAGTGACGTGTAGTGGAAATTAGGTCACGTGAGGGGCTATAAAACGGCAATATAACTGCTGATACGTCGCTCGTTGTAATGATAGGTCTTGAAGCCGGCTGATTTAAGTGCTACAGTGAGTCAAAACAACGTATCAGCGTTTGTATTAGTTTTCCCGTGCCTCACGTGACCTAATGTTGAACTCACGTAACAGCCATCATTCGGTTGATGAAACCGAAACAGCATGGCAGAATAAATTATTTTCTAAATTACTTCGCAGCAGTAGCCGAATACCACACGGTGATACATGCATTATAATATCTATGGGGTCATTTGAAAGGAGAAAACACGCAATAAAACTGGGTTTCTATAGGCATTTTAGTATCAATTGAGAAAACCTTCCTTTTCTTTGCGTCATTTCCCACAAATAGACAAAATATTAGCGCGAGGACCCAGCAATGTTGTGATGGTGGTTTTTGAGAAAAGGAAATGTCGCAGTCTGTCTCACTTCTTGATGGACACCTGAACCGCGCCGTAAGAGAGGGAGGAAGGTGGGAGTGAAAGAAAAAAGAGAAACAGGCGCAGTAGGGGTGGGCTCCGGAATAATGTCTACCGGCTGCGAATCCTTAAAGGGCAACTGCATAGGTTTTAGAAATCGACGAGATTAAAAGGGTCAATTTGTGAAACTTCCAGGTAAAGTATGCGAAGTCCTTTTGGCCTAGCATTTGAAACGGTGACAATTAAAATTGCAACGGCCTTCAAGCTTCTCCGCAGCACACAACGCTAAGGGGGTACGCATGATGACGTCATCGAAAGTATCATTACATTTCCAACGCATAAACACCTTTGAAAGAAAAAACCAACGCTACCGAAGTCAAAGCCCGTCGAACGTTGTTTGGCAGCGTCCAACGAGGCACGGCAGGGCGTTGCTGACGGCAGCAGTAATTTGAAATCATACCTTCCGTGACATCACATTGAACTTCACCGCACTCCACTATTGCTTTGAAGAGAAGTGCAAAATTTAATCGTCTATTACGTCACTATTTTAAATGGTAGTGCAAAACACTTAGCATGCTTTACTTAAGCATAGATTTGAATCCTTGAGTATCGCGAAATTCTTAAAAAATGGCGCAGTTTCCCTTTAACGTGCACTGACATCGAGCAGCCGACGGTGCCTTTTGCGTTTCGCCTCCAAAAAAACGTGGTCGCCGGGGCCGAGTTCGAACCCAGGTACACCGAATAAGTAACCGAGCGCCCTATCCACTGAGCAACCGCAGTAGGTAGTGCAACATTTACTTTTGTAGGCGCTCATTGTCTGAGACAGCAAGTTCTAAATAAAACCCCTCACGATGGGTCTGTAGGGCAATAAAGAAAAAAAAATGGCTCAGTGGCTGTGGAGCTCGGCTGCTGATTCCAAAAATACAAAAACCAGCGTGACGTCGAAAATCCCCAGCTGGTCTCCGTTAATGTGGAGCCCTCCACTACACCGTCTGTTATGTACACGTTATATTACTACTAGTATTACCAAAAGAAGGATGTATAAATTGGTGCAGCTTCTTTTTCTTTTAGAATCCGCATATTCTTGTTTGCACGCTACGGAAATAAGCAACGAAAGGCGGGTTCTTGGCAACGGTGGAGATGTACTAATAAGAAAAAAAAATACGGATTACACAAAAGGGCAATGCGGAAATACATGCGCTCGCTGGCATGCGATAGTTATTCCGCCCAGAAAGATGCTACTCCGATGAAATGTAGCTACCATGAAATGATTTCGTTATGCCAATTCGCTGAAATCGTTCTGCTTCTAAGAAAGAATTGCTGCCAGTCGCCAGCGCGCTGCTCCATCCGCAGTTCTCGCACTGCTCGATCTTGAATTCTCTGTTTGGCGACTTTTATCTACTTCTCGCAGTCATATTTGCCGTTCTTAGTGTCTGACACGACAGGCTTGTACTTTTTGGTGTTTTTTTCGTAGAACGCTTGGGCGACTTAATACGTTGAGCCTTCACAACAATCTGCCTCGGCTATATCGGGTACAGGTGGGTGATGAGGGGTGTAGAGATGGGTGAAAGATTTCGAACGTGCATTTTTACCAGTGAATGCTCTGATGTACGCCCACCGGAGTGTGAATCAAGGATGGAGGCTGCACGCACGCAGCGCGGTTATTTTTGGGAAAGCAGGCTATACTGCTAACGCAGTAAAATGAATAATTAAAAGAGTATGCGTAGTCTAACCTCTGACACCGAGCGGGATTCATACTAATGGCGGCGCAACAGATAACTCTTACAGATGCTTTAGGCTATTCGGCTATCTTGTAGGCGTCTTTTTATGGTTGTTGCATGGAATATTTGGAACCTCTCTGACCCTCCTCAAGCTTTACTTGACCGCGTCGAATTCAGCGATCTCGGCATAAGGTCTCATATGCAACCATAACTCCCTGCCTCCGCCCGCACATGCTATGCATATGCACACCACGTGACTACCATGTGCAGCAATGATTTCAGAAATATCTAATCGCTGCTGTTAGTTGATCCGCGACCATGGTCAGTAGCTTCGCTTTTGACGATGCCCCTTTCTCACGCGCACCGCGCTTCTTCCATTCGGGATGCTTTGCCGACCCGGCGAACGCGTAGGCAGTGATTGCCCTCGTTGGCCATTGACGCGGGTTTGGCCGGCGGTTACTTACTATTTGAATAGAAAATTACAGCATATTGTTACCGTGCTTTTTTTAGCGTTTACAGTGTTACCGGACGCCGGACTTTCCGGTTAGGGCTGCGCACAGCAGTGCAGCCTTTTAATTCCATTTCTGGGTTGACGTGTTCTTTCCGGGGTGGTGTCGTGAAGGTTGAGGGGCGCTATTTCATCTGCGTGCTCAGCGGAAGGACGACCTCTACAACCTCGGAGTAGTTCACCACGCCACCTCGTTCGCTATAACCGAATGGTGTGGCCAGAGTTGTTCGCGGTATCTGCGACGAATTTCCGTTGCCCTTATGCATATTTTAATGGTAGCACCACACCAGTTCGCAATAAGCGAGTGTTCGTTATATCTGTGGCCATTAAAGTGGGCTCCACTGTACCTCCGCTGACTTCGCTTTAATACACCAGTATCAAGAAAGTCTAGGTAAGGCTGTATGGGTAGAGGAAGTAATTCCCGATCGCAACATTTGTCATATCCTTTGTTGAGAGGCCGTACAGGTAAGTAAAGGCGAAGAGTGAGAAAACCGAATTAATCAGCACTCGCGAGCATGTCCAGAAAACACAGGCGAGCACTTAGTCACCTATTCTGCACAGCTCCCAGAAAGGGGTTGTTTGTAGTTTTGAAAATAAATGCCTGAAACAAGTTGGTGGACAAATGGTGCATGCCAGATTAACCACTCTTTATCACTCTATCAAGGGCGCAAAAAATTCTGTTGACGAAAAGGTTGCCTTTCATAGCGCCCTAGGAAAAGTCGCAAACATTCTATCATAAACAAATTTCTTACTTTACTATAGTGAGAAGCCACGATTTGCTGAGTTTTTGAAGCTACTAAGCTATAGGGGCTCGGGATATATAACGTGAGTCACAAAGGCGATGTCGAATAGGTGATTTAAAGAAAATATGTTTGGTAAGTTCTGGAAGTTAGGAAGAGCCAGTGCTCCCACGGGACACTCGTTGGGTGATGGATGGGCGGTGGAGGATTCTCGAACATTTCCTTATCATGTAGTAAAGGAGGGGGGGGGGGGGCACTGGCAAGTCGGCTTCGAGGAGACGGAAGGGTATCTGCCTGTATATGTTTCTCAGTGGTGCGCGGGAACGTAGAGGGCACGTGCGGCGGAAATTTTGGTGCCCCGTAAGTACACTGCGTACGAGAAAGTCCCAACTGATTAAAGCTTCAAGGGAGACCTATTACACGCGCTACGGGGTCTCCCAAACTGCTGAAGCAGGAGGGTCTTGTAGATGCAAAATCCATCGGCTTTTCGTCCTACACCTCATAAGGTGGATTATAGCGTATATACATAGCCGAGTTACATTAATTTCGAGTTCATTTCATTTTGCGGCTCTTGCCGTAAATCCGTCTTTTTGCTGCGGACAATAAATAAAATAGGCAAAGTGAGAACATCTCACATTAAACAATTTTTTCATGCTCAAGTAACGCAGTAAACACGACAAAAGAAAGACGGGAGACGACACGAGCGCTGACTAACAACTGGTTATTTTATTCTGGGAAAAGTATATAAAGGCGCAGGACACAGGAAACAACCCCAAAAAAGAGAACAAAGGTTAAAACTTAAAAACCATGCTGCCCATGCACATCACATCCTGACGTATTTTTAACGAAATTCGAAGAGTATATTCCCCAGCAGACGGCACTCCCCTGTATCCTGGACCTCACACAACGCCAAAAAAGCCTGACTCCGTATCTACCAAATTTATAGATGGTGAAGCAACACACTCATTGGCTTCTTTCCTTATCCCATTGGCCTCGACCAACTGCCTACAAATGGAAACAGGGTTATTAAACAGGACACTTGTCTTATCTACTGGGGGAAGCAATCGTTGCACTCGCTGCAATGCAAAGCCAAGTTGTACGACACCGCTACTTTCTTCAGCCATCTGTGATGTTCGAACAATTGCTCATTGCTTCCCCAATTAGAAAGACAAGTCTCCTGTCTAATCACCCTGATCGAATTTGTAGGGAGATGGTCGAGACCTTTATGATCAGGAAGGAAGCAGATTAGCGTGTTGCTGCACCATACATCAATTTTGTTGATAAAGAGCCAGGCTTTCTTGGCAACTGTGTGAGGTCCAGGAGATAGGGGAGTGCCGTCTACTATAGAATATAGTCTTCGAATTTCGTTCAAAAAGATGTCATGACTCGACTATGATGTGCATGCGCAGTATGTTTTTTTTAGTTTTAATCTTTGCTCCTCTGTTTTTTGCATTGTTCACGGCGTCCTGTGCCTTCACATACGTTTCAGATACTATAATAACCAGTTGTTAGTCAGCGTCTGTGTAGTCTCCAGACTTCCTTTTGACCTGTTCATGAACCCTTACCAACTAGCCCATTTTTAGTTCTCGTCAACAAATCTTTGGATTTTTTATTTTGTACAGCGATGTGCAAGAAAAAAGAAAACGCATAGCAAGGTTGACTGAATGAAACCCATCGGCGTTATAATTTTTTTGTCCTGAACCCGTTTGAACCCGTTTGAACCGGTTCGAGACGGTCCGAACCGGTTCGAACCGGAACGGAACGTCCCTCTGGAGCCGAACCCGGAACTGAACCCGAAAGGCGTGAACCCGAACCCGAACCGAACCCGAAAAAATGCCGGTTCGACACCCTGGTCACAATATCATATGCAACTGGCAAGTCCCAAGTAACGCCATTTGCACCACAGCGTTCGTGTACACTCCTTTAGTGCTGAGTGTGTTCCAGTCCTGTCAGGCCGATCTGGCTGGCGAGGTTCCTATACGTCGCTGTTTTCCCAATAGTGTTTCAAAATAATCTACGCCTCTGTAAGAGGCTTACTGCATATTCTTACCCTCGTTATTCTGAGCAAGTGTTGTCTGGGGTGTAGTGATGACCTCAAGTTTTTCACTCAAGGAAAAAGTTTTTTTGCATAAATCACAAGCAGATGTGAAGCTTAGAAAATTAATGAAGAATTTTCTACCGGAACATTTCAATCGCGTCCACATATGTCGGCATAACGCCTCAAAACTCCTACATGAACGTAAACTCTTCTACATTTTCATGCCTTTTCATGTGGTCGTTAGACATGAATAAATGTTTAGCTGTGAGAATATATTCGTCAGAGAACTTTGCTTTTTGTCATGACTTATGGAAGGCATAAAAAAAGTCGTTCTGTGATGACAGGCAGAGGGAAAATACGAATTTTCGGCACAGAACGGAGCTCTTGGATGTGCAGCCTTCCCATCTTCACTGTTGCACATTTGGCTGTTGTGAAGTTGGGCCAGTGGTTGCTTCCATCATAGCCCGTGCTCAAAGTGTGGATCCATCGAAGGGTGTCTCAGTGATTTGAGCAGAGGTGGAGAGGCGCAGAGAGAGAAAGTGGCTTGCGGCCTGTTTTATACAAGGTTTTTTACAAATGAAAAAAAAAACCGTTTTGAAAGGTCGCTGTTGTCTCAGTTTATGGCACAGACGTGAAACAAAACATCCCTACGGTTTACCATTGTGCGCATGGTTGTGTAGCCTTGGAGCTGAGCAGACAGCCTTGGACTGGCTCGAGGTATGAGGGCACGGGTTTTCCTTTTTATCCACTCTTTGTGTTGTGCTGTCAGCTTTGTATTTTTACGTCTCGCGTGTCTGGAAACATGGTAATGAACCGAACCAAATTATTGAAAAGGTTTGGTTTGGTTTATGGGGTTTAACGTCCCAAAGCGACTGATGCTATGACAGACGCCGTAGTGAAGGGCTCCGGAAATTTCGACCACCTACAGTTCTTTAACGTGCACTGACATCGCACAGTACACGGGCCTCTAGAATTTCTCCTCCAAAGAAATTCCAGCCGCCGCGGCCGGGATCGAACCCGCGTCTTTCGGGTCAGCAGCCGAGCACCATAATCGCTGAGCCACCGCGGCGGAAAAGGATAAAGAGAAAATTGTCATACCACTCTGACAAAAATAAAAAAAAATGGCAGCTTGATTCGCATTTATGGAGTCTCTACATTTTAAGCACGGGGGCTCCCAGATCCTTTCTGATTATTGGTGGGGATCTAAGACCCCGCTGGCCTTAGCACTGATCACAGTGCGCTGTGTTTGCTCGCAGCGCCTCGTTGTTGTGAGTATTCTTCGCAACCATCAGTGGCTCTTCGTTGCTCGGTCGGCCACGCTTGTTTGAAGGTGCTTCTCCATCGGCTATTTTCATGCACAACCCTTCAGCGCTGGGGTCGCCCAACTTTGTCTTTCTACAAGCATGGTTTTCAACACGTCTGAGCAATAAGCAAATTTCGTATCACACCAGCCCCAAAAAACAGCGCATAGCAGTCAGAAAAAGCCACGTTGTTATTTTCGGCATTAAGGCGCGCCATGTCTTTGTGGGCACGCCACTCTGGACGTATACCATAGCACTTTTTCTTTGTCTATGGCAATGCAAGTTGGTATACTGGTTCTAGGGTAACTCAATGACACGTTCGTAAAGGTAAATTGCGTCATCCACTACCACTGGTAAAGAGCACGCAAAAACAAAAGCTATCGCATGTTGCGGAAATAAACGCACGCCTCGGATTGATTCTCCCAGCTAAACGGGCGCATTGTTCGAGCTCAAATTTCGCCCAGAGATCACATTTGGTACGCAGAATTGTTTTATACTTGTTTGATTGGCGTGCTTACCTGATTCGAACAGAATAAGTCAGAAATTTACATCCTCTGCGGCGACGACAAAGACAATTATGCCGCTGTGTGAGTGACCGTACCGGTGGCGCGATCTGGTTTGTTCGTAATGAAGATTCAGCAAAGGAGGGAAGGGTTTCCGGGAGTTCTGAATACTCCCTTTCAAATCCTTTTAAATTTTTCACAGAAAACGTAGTTTGGCCAAAACTATGCGAAATTAATTCGAATAATTTCGATTCCCTCTCGCAATAAATCTTTTCGACCATCGTCACCTTTCGTCTGTTTGCTACCCACTGCAGCTTTTGAGTCTGTGCTTTCACTCTTGCCTTCTTTTCTAAAGTACGAAAGCTTACCAACGAGAAATGCGACCATATACTGAAGAAGGGAAGGTCATTGCCGTGTCTTGGATGTGCGCATCTAATTGAATGCGCTTCGCGCGTATGAAGTTCCGTGCGGTGTTGCATCGCCGACCGCAGCATCGCGCATCTCTGAAAAGGTGGGTGCAAATTTCCCGCACAAGTGGTATGGGCTGTGGGTCAGAAAACATGCCCTGGCCTCAGAGGTCACCTGATCTCACTCCGTGCGATTCTTGTTTTTGTATGGGGCTTCGTAAAATCACTTGTGTACAGCGTCAGCACGTTGACAAGCATCGCTGCGCTGAGGGCCCGCATTGAGCACGCGTTCGACCAGATCACTTATGGAATGCGGGAAAATATTTTCAGAAGTTATGAAGTACGTCTGGAGACATGCATTCAATTCAACGGCGACCGCTTTCAAGGCGGAGCTGCACAGGATCTCGAGAATACATCGAGAAACGGCCACCAAAGTCCTGCCTCATGCAAGTTAACGCAGCGCCGCTGCTCTTTACCCGGCCCTGTGCAAATAAAGCGGAACGAAATGGTATTCACACAGACAGCATTGTACAGAAATGCTTTCAGGAGGGTGTCAAAGCGCTCATATGAAACCACACCGGTCGCGAACAGACGGAAGCAGACGACACTCGAAGCTCGAAAAGATTTATTGCGATAGGCAATCGAAAGTGATCAAATTTAGCGCAGTTTTGGCCGAACTAAGTTTTTTGCGTCCTGTTAAAAAGTATTTGAAAGAGGGTCTTCAAACCTCCCGTCTTCGGCGATCCACTGTGCAGTTGGTGGTACCTAATCTAGTGTGCACTTAATATTTCCTTCGAGATCATCAGGTAGTTGATAATCTCGCTTAATTCGCTGATCATTGTGCGTCGTTTCGCACGCAGTTCTTTCCATTCCTTGACAATTGCTGTCCGTGTTTTATTCGCGACTGTTGGCATGCTGATAACGCCTATTAAAGCCACTTTAATTATTGGATCTCAGAGTGAGTTTCTGAGAAAAACTCTTGCATCTCAAACCTTATTTGTTTTGCTAGTATTTACGCGTGCTTCTGACGTGGCGTAAAATAGACAACGCTGATTTTCGTAGCCTTATACGGCAGTCTCTCTCCCATATGTCCCACAGCTATAATGCAGTAGCTTTAACGGCTTTATGCCATGGCCTGTCTAGGGATGATAGGCGATGTTAGGTAATCTATAGAGCGATTAAGGAGTTTGTTTGACCGTCGCGACTGCGCGCAACTCTACCGCGATTTAGAGATCTAACGCCACCTGAGGAGCGAGTCCGGAAGCGGTGCCTTTTAGGGCGAGCTTTGGCTTGTCGCCAGAGGTGTGCGCCGTGCCGGTTCCGACCGGCGGCAGCGTGGTGGTCGTTTTCAGTTGGCGGCGGCGCCGTAAAAACCGATAACACAAATTAAGAGAAAGCTGTTTCGCTACATCTTTCTTTGTTAAACAGGTTGAAATTCTTTGCTGTTCATGTTAGGGGCTCATAGGACCACATACAGATGTGTTGAGAGCGAGAGAAATGAAAAACGATTTGTATTATTTTTCAGCCGACACTAAAACAAATTGGCACATATCTCAATGCGCGTATGCTGAGTGTGTCCATATATATTCAAGTTATATAGTAAAGTCCCATTAAGTTATTGCATTTATTCTACGTAAGCATGCATACGCTTTGCTAAAACTGCCTACTGTCCCTTCAGTACTTGGGCAGCGTCTGTTTTATACTCTTTTCCAACCAGATCGGCATACGCGGAGACTCAACAGGAACGCGTTTAGTGCACTCACCAGATTGCCTGAGATGGTCCATAGATTACATTTTGCTGCAAAGAACTTGCGACTGAGCCTAGTTTAAGTGCCCAGATAAACCTTTCAAGAATCACATACAGCGATTTTGACTAATTGCCAAAATTTTATTATGCACTTCTGTGTTGTGGCAGTGAATGTTATATGCTCAAAAGCCAGATAGCTACAAAATTTCAAGCTACTTTTTGTGCAATAGAGAACTGACAGATGTAACTGCTAGCGTGGAAATTTATGAAGCTCCTTTGCATTTTAGCATTATGTAGTTTCAAGGTTACAGACCACTTGCAGACAGTTCCGACGGAACGCCTAAAGGGCCAAGTCCAATTGCCCAAATGGGATCGTTACAGGAACTTTTGAAATGCATTAGACACAGGTGAAAACAGTTGGTGGGTTACCTTTGAAAAATTCCAGAAGCTGAATGCGAATACCATATTGTGCAAGCCGTTTTGCAGGTGACTGCTGTTTTTTATTTTACAGTTATTTGACGTCGAGGAGCAGAAGCACCTTGTACAGCTAGTAAAATGAAATTTCAAATGCAGACAGTGCACGCGTTTCTAACTTGTTTTATTGACAACATGTCAATTTCTCTTGCTGTTCTGCAAGGCTTTCGCAAAATGCTAACTCTTCAAGGTGAGCGAGAACATCAAATGGGTGTGCGAAACGAGACTGACAGCAGTGATGCAGTTTGCAGGAAAACCATAACTCCCTCACATGTGCTCACTGCATGGTCAGAAAAGCACCAGACCTCCAAGGGATTTCCAGAAGCACTCGACCTTATGAATTTAAATGGCCAGTGCAATGCACAGCAGTGTTTAAACTCTCGCGATCCAACGCAGCGAGCAGTGCAGGCAAATCGCAGGAACAACTGCGGAGACACGGTGAAGCGGATGTGGTGTTCGCACACATGTAAATAAGAATAAAAAAATACAAGTCTCCCTTTGTCTCGCTCTCCTCAGTTCAGACTTCCGTGCTCGAACTGCGCCTTTTTCCGTATCAGTTAGTCGGCCAAGTACTCCATCGGGTTGTGTGGTCTGCAACGATGAGACGGTAATGACCCACAAAGCAGACTTGGTAAAACAGCGTACTCACCGTTCGTTGACTAGAGTGAATAATGCTTGCACGAGAATTGGGACTACAGTCTGGTCTAAGTACTGCCTAAGCGGCAGGGAGTGAAAGTCGGTGTCCATCTTAGGTTTCCTTGGTAAGCTGGGGCCGACGTTCTCCTTGTCGGCGCCCGCCTGTAAGGTGAGAAAGAAAGTGCATCCCGAGAAATAAAGCAAAACGCGTGTAAGCACACTGCAGTCGACACCGCTGCGTGCGCCAGCAGCAATTCATTGGCGTAAGACTACCGCTGTCTGAAATGGCGTGGAGGGCAATTTCACCTCAGTGTTTTCCGATGCGCCGGTAGCCACCGTGTCGGCAGCAGCGCAGACCTCGTCGTCCGCTTCTGTCTTGGCCACGCTGTTCTGACCTGGAAGAAAGAAATGGGACATCTCATTGCACTACTGCACTGACGGCATCGCAAGAGAATTTTTTTTCTTCTCACGGGCATGCCCGAACCAGTAACACTAACAATAAGCCCGTCTTTAACTCTGCTATTTGTTAGTCGCTCAACGTTTCAAAGTGCAGCACAACGCATACACGCCAGGTAGTTTGCGTACCCGGCTGTCAGCTCATAAAGGATAGTAACTAAATCGAACGGAAATGGGTTGTATTAAAAGATGCGAGGCGAAAGAGTGCAGTGGGAAAGAGCCATTCTACCTTCCGCCATAATCCACTACGAAGCGGAAAAAGCGTCACGAAACCGGAAACCTCCGCTTAGATTTGGCTTCGTTTGGATTCCTAAGGGGCCTTCTTGATTGGTTTGCGCCTCCGTAGCCGTACACAGCCGTAGCCACGAAGTCGTTCAGTCCGCAGTCCGTAGCCTGTAGAGGCATGGAAGAAAAAAAAACTTTTTCCTCCATTTGTAGCGGAGGGCGTAATCAGAGTAAGACGATCCTCGTTGCAATTGGCCATCCGAGAACAGACGTCACTGCGCTACGCTACGTCACTCTGTGGCGACTTCGGGCAGCATTGCGCTTCAACCAACAGGGAAAATTTCAACTATTCGTGAAAATCCCTGCTCGCGCCGCGTTCCTTGGTGCGCCTGGTGTGCATATCCAAAGGTGCATCTCTTCCTCGCTTCTTTTTTGTTTTCCTTTTGCCTTGAGCATGGAGATGAACACTTGGGACGGCGCTGCTTCAGCGGCCACAAGTAAAAATTCCGAACGAAAATGGTGCAAGTTTTGCGGCAAGGCGTTCTCAAATACTAGCAATTTAAAAAAAACACGTGAAGAATATTCACGAGGAAGTAGCGTTGCAACGTGTAAAAGACGAGGAAGCGCTCACATTGAGGCACGGCCTTTCTCGTGCGGCTTATGTGCGAAGCATTTTGCCACCCTCCGTGACCTGCAGCGGCACCAGGTGCAAGAACACAACTTCGAGGATGAAGCGGAGAATGCAGTCTTCGACTCTAATAAAGGTAAGAAACGAAGTCGATACTATTGTATGCACGCACGCAGTGATCAAGGCAGCAAAGGGCCAAAGCGGGAGGCAGACGCACGCTCGTTATAGCTTACTAAAGTTGCAGTTTATTCACCTTTCGAGTGAGCGCATTTTAAGTTCCTTAACACAAAGCGCGTTTTTTTTATTTATTCGCTTACACTCACCCTGCGAAACTTGCACGTGGTTTTGTGCGCAAAAACTTCGCGATGACATGCACGTTTTTTAAAGGGACCCTGAATTGATTTCGATGGGCATAGTCTAGTGCAACAAATCTGTAGAGGTAGCCTTTGCGGTTATTCGAGTGAAATGTGAAACGTAACGTAATATATCCTTTGAAAGTCAAGACTTGTCTTAGTTATTTTGCACTTATTCGTAATGTAAGGTGTATAGTTTGTACAAAGCATACGTAGTCCAATCATTCTGAAGTGTTGCATGACTCAGCACTTTACTAGTAATGAGAGGTGTGCAGAGTTTGTACAAAGATGCAGTCATGCCTCGCACTCATAGCATGACTGTGCACTTTAATGTTTTCGCATTCTCGCTGAATAGTAGTGTTAAGTGTGTCTGCAGAATTTTTTTTTGGTATCCTAGCTCCTCCATAAGCAAAGCGACAAGCAGCGCACACTTTCATATTTTAGAGTGGCCACTGCAGGAAAAAAACAGGTCGTTCGGCCCGTCCATGCAGCAGACTCGTTGCTACAGGCCTTGCTTATGATTTGTTGCATGCACCTGCGATGTCTTGACAGAACTGCACTTCATATCTCCGTCGAAACTGCAACGTGACACAGGCACGCGCAGACAGGACACACGACATTGCCACGGCATGCGCTGGCTTGGCAGCGCTGAAGCCATCGTAATTGCAACACGCAGAAGCGTGTAGGATAAGCCCAGCGTTGTTCTGCCTTTGGAAATCAACAGCGCTGCCCTGAATTTGTACTCCAAGTACGGGGCCATGTAAAAGGTTGCTGTGCAGGAATGAGTTTTTGCAGGGGGTAGTAAAAGTGAAATACTTCCATGTAACAGTCTGTATAACCAC
Organism: Amblyomma mixtum; assembly: GCF_055824585.1. Lineage (NCBI taxonomy): Eukaryota > Metazoa > Arthropoda > Arachnida > Ixodida > Ixodidae > Amblyomma > Amblyomma mixtum. The sequence continues at coordinate 317,330,512 of NC_143014.1, forward strand.
TTAACCTGTACCTAATATTTGCTCCAAAAATTGTTCCCCATGCGCTAGTAGCAGCAAAAAACAGCAAGCAAGTGACTGATAAATTTTAAGAATAAAAAAGCTGGGAAACGCAGTTCTGCACTGCAGGCAAAAGTCTAAACATTTGCAGCTAAATCCGGGATTGTCATGCGCACTTGGTAGAGGCAGAGCGCCAGTAATAGCGCGAGAGTATTGCATGTGTTCCCACTCCATAGCACAAGCACTTTTAATTAGTGTATGTAATAAGTGAGAACTTTAATTTCGCCTTTCTTTTCAAAAAATGCAAGCAGTTTGATACAAAAGAAATTGACAGAGAAGTTTTGCCGAAATTCTATAAACGTGCAAAAGCAGAACTGGGTGAATATTGCCTCGTCTTGTTACTTTACTGTTGGCTTTCTAAGGATGCCTTATGCCGTTATTCGTGTGCTATCATTGTGTACACTTTTTTCTCAAAATGAAGCACACCTTTGTTCGCGCCTCAATTTTTTCGTTTATTTCTTTTTTAGTCATGGTGTGTCATGAGTGGTCATGGACTTAACATCATATGTTGGCATCGTGTCATAACTATGTTACAATGCTGCTGTGAGGCTGTGGTTGCTATGTCGCCGTTGCTATGTTCTTGGCACAAACCCACATACATCGGCAGATCTTCCTCGGCGTTTACCGTTCGGAATCGTGCTTTCACAGTAATAACTAGCAAATACTATGTCGAGTGCTTAGTTATGTTTACAATCTTTCCGTTTCAGAATTTTGCACTTGGAGAGGCGGAGAGGAAAGCAAAACTTGCTGCCATTTTATAGCTTCAAGAGGAAGAAAAGAATGTGCATAAAGGGTTTTTAAACGCTACCTGCACTGCCACCGTTCCGGCTCGCATGAAGAGCTTCCTATAGAACAGCGTCAAAGGCAGGAAAAGAGGCAAGGAAGCTGCAAAATCGGAGAACACTGATGTGCTACTCTAGAGGTCACGAAGAAAGATGGCAAGGTATATATGTAGCGTTTCTAAAGAAACACTACGGACACTTCAATGAGACCTGCCGCCAAAGGCTGTCACAGGATGAGGCCAGAGTTCTCACAGGTTAGCCACTCCTCTTGTACAAAGTATTTGTGCACGCAGTGTCTACTGTACCGGTATGTTAAAATGTGTAGAATCTACACTCCGCCAACCCTTCAGTAAATGGGAGGCGAAAGTGCAATAAAATGTATTTTAGGGGGAAGATATTGTTCATTGAACTTGAGTGATCCTTTCAATAATATTCATTCTTCTGCAATGCATATATGGCACAAAAGCGGTGGGACGACACAAAAATGCCTACTGAAAAATGGGAAAAGGTATGTCCCAGAAAACGAGGAGGCGGAAGAAGTTGTAGTATGGACACAGCTTAAGAAACAAGTGGCCAATGCCGCTCAAATGAAGCCTAAGAGCCAATGGCGTCGACCAATTCTCATGATGTCATGGCTAATCCCAAGGGGCAGCATTGCAGGAGGGTGGCAAAATAAAGGGGATTAGTTGCGGCTTAATTGGATTAGCTCATGGAAATCAGCTGACACCACTGACTGGAGGGTCTTCTTTGAGAGCTATTTGCCACTTTATTCTCGAGTTGTATCTGACTATAGTGCAATTCATTTGAGGCTACTTGGTTGCATGAAAGGGTGAGAAACAATTGATCCATGGCACATTGCAGAGACAGCACAGTCTATACGAACTTCGTGCCGTCCAGTTTAGGCGTGCTTTTTTGAAGGGATCTAGTCTTTCCAACTGAACATAATTAGGAATGCCATCCAGCGCTGAACTACTCCAATGTCTGTTCTTTTGTTTTTCTCCTAGTTTCATTGACTATCCTAGGCCTGTCGGTCAATCGGTTGACATTGCACTTTATCCGTAAGAAGCTGGCTTGAGCTCCATGAAACGTGTACGGAATGACAATTGCACTCGATGCTAGACTCTATTTTTTGGCTGCCTGTCAAAAGCGTAGGCATTTTGTTGCTGATAAAAGCAACGCCACCGGTCTAACGGTTGTATAAGGGGCATGTTTTTTCGCATAAGACAGGTTCGTCTGCAGTGAACGTTCAATAATTCGAATTATTTGAATGTTTTGGCACTTCATTAGTAACGCTCGCAGGAATGGATCAGAGTTTTGAGTGTTCAGCTACTGAGCTGGAGTACCCGGGATAGAACCCGGCTGCGTCAGCTGAGTATCGATGAAGGCAAAATGAGAGAAGTGTCCATGTCCTGTGCAATGTCAGTGCCCAAAGATCCCTAGGCGGTCGAAATTATTACCGAGCCCTCCACTACAGCACCTCTTACTCTCTTGCTTCTTTCACTCCTCCCTTCCCTCATGGCACAGTTTGAGGCGTCCATGGAGGAAGCGAGGCAGTTGCTGCGCAATTTCCTTTCCTCAAAAACCACTAATATAAAATACAAGCCTGCACAAGAGTTGAAATCACAAAAACCGAACAAACAGCCTTTGTATTTCAGTTTATATATGAATGGCATGCCCTCCAGTTGTCTCTGACTTAGCAGCAGTCATTAGGGTGTTGAAACCAAAACCGCTGGAGAAAAATATTCACTTAGAAGTTATTCATCTTGCATGAGTGAATTCTACATTGTGACTCGTGCACAGTATTCTCTTGTGCACAAGTCCCAAGAAACAAAGATCGCGTTCGAAAATTTGGTGACCCTAATCCTTTGAAGGTTGCTGTCAGGCGAATCGGTGCATTTTTTGAATATGCAGAATGAAACGGGAGAGAATGAGAAGCACATGTCATTATTATTTTCTTGTCCACATTTTCAATGCTGTTATAGTCTGCATTTATAACAGTCTGTATATAACTTTTCTGTTTTGCATTGCAGTGTGCATGTTTAAACACTCAAGCTCCTAAGTATAAAGTCCATCTGTCTGTCAAACAACTATTTTGTCGTGTGCTCCAGTGCCAGAAAAGTGAAATGAAAGTTGATGAATTTTTTGTCACCCGGTAAAAGAAACAAAGCTGAAAGTGTAGGAATCCGACCAGAAGTATTTGTCACTTTATTACATGGCTGTAGGCCGATTTACCAGAGATGTTAACATTTTTTTTCTCTACAGTTTTCAGGTCGGTTAGCAGAAGTGCCTGCAAAAATCATTGTGCACAACATCCGAGCAGGCACAATTGGATCAAGCCCACGGATGCAACTTGTGACCACTAAGCACCTCGGTAACATTGCAGATAAGTTTAGAATTGGCAAAACAGAGCAGATAGATCCAGACGATTTTAAGTGCTTAATTTTGGGTCGAAGAAATGAGGGCAGAAAATGAGTCGCCACTGTTGCATTACAGGAAGACGGGTGACCCCAACAGTCATGATGGTGAGTTTGAACTAGCATTATTGATGTTCCCACAACGACAGTTCCTTCAGAAATCGGGGGCAACGAAACTGTGCATTGACTCCACCCACGGCACAAATAAGTACAAATTCAAACTGGCAACCCTGCTCACAATTTCTCAAGATGGATCTGGTATCTCATGTGCATACTTGATTTCAAAAAGGATGAACATGGGCACCATGGTGAGGGTTTTCCAGGCAATCAAAGAATTAAACAGAATACAGAGTCAGGCATTTATGTTTGATGATGACCTAGTTCATGGCAATGCATGGGAGCAGGTGATGGGTCCCTTGAGGACTCGACTGCTTTGCAGCTGGCATGTACTACACAGCTGGAGCACAGGCCTGAATACGGTCACAAACAAGGACTGCAGGAGCGAAGCAAAGGATATGCTGCACACCCTGATGAAGTGCAGAGATGAGACGGAGTTTCAAAACTTGCTCCCTGCATTTCTTGGTATCCACTCCAAAGAGCGGCAGCTTAATCGCCTTTCTCCAAAGGAGCTGGAAGAGCTGGATGGCTTCATCAGATATTTTGAGAAAACACACACAAAGAGGGCATGGCAGTGGGCTTACTGCTATCGGCAGTACATTGGTTTAACAACAAATAATCACTAGGAGTCAATGCACAAGACATTGAATTACTCTCACTTTGGTGGCAAGGTAAATGGGCGATTGGATAGAATAATCAAAGTACTTTTTAGTTTAACATCCGAAAAGCTTTACAAAGCTTTACACTTGTGAAAGGAGGAGCAGACCACCGCAAATCTGCCCTATTTAGGAAGCATGAAGAGGGGATTGAGCTTTCTAAGTCCAGTACTAAGAGAGTGGGAGATGGCCAGTGGCATGTGAAGTCACATAGTTTGGTGAACTTCAAGCACACAGTGCAAAGGAGTAGCAAATCGTGCAGTGGGTTCGAGCTTGACTGTAAGAAGTGCAAGGCTTGCCACAACATGTACACATGCACATGTTTTGACCATGCAACGCATGCGCACATGTGCAAGCACATGCATGCAGTTGCTATACTAGACCTACAGTCGTGCCAGACGCAGAGCAGCAAGGCCAGCTGCTCAAATTGTCATTCCAAAGATGGAAGCCAAGACTATGCTATGATTTATCATGCAGGCTCTTTAATGGCCAGTGCTCAATATATTATGCACAGCATCAGCAAGGCTTCACACCAAAAATATCAGCAGAAATAACTGAAATTCTGAAATTGAAAGCTGGGTCTACTTTCCAAATGCTGATTAACCAGTTTCCAGAGAAAACTGCTGAGGAGCAAAAGTTAGCAGACGAAGACCTGACAAAGTTTGCTGCAAAGCCTAGCCTTGCAACCACAATACACAGATCACTGAAAAAATAAACCGTGGCTGGTGCCTGCAAATAAGTACGTTGAAAGGCAGCCATGGTATGGAGCACCGAAACAAGGCAAAATCAAGCCTGCATTGGGTCGTCCTCCCACTTTGCAGCAGCAGGAAACACTAAAACAGCAGCTTATCTCTCATGAACTGGACAAAGAAGTCCTGATTATTCATACTGGAACTGATCACAATTATTGTAAAATAAAATAATGCTTCCTTGCATATCGAACTTTGACCAAAGCTGAGAAATGTGCAGTTTATTCCTGTGCAGCAATATATTCATGGAGTGCATTGACTGGAAACTGTGAATAGCAAGCATAAATAAGTGAGGCTGTAGATAGTGCATCTGTTAAAACATAAGGGGACACTCTAACTTAATGTGTGCTGCTGCTCGTGTAACATACTGGTGCAACGATTACGGAAGGAAACATGCAAGCATGCCCAAAGAAGGCCAGTGCTTTCCTCAACTTGTCTTAAAAAAACATAGGTATATCACGCTTTTGAGTTGCCTCCCATGAAAAACGAAACAGCACTACACACTGAATTGGTAAATTTGAATAACTGTTCTTGGCCACATGCGCATTTTTATACTGCTTGCACCTGTACATAGATCTGGGATATGGTGTGCAGCCATTTGATGGTAGCTTAGATGGTGTGTGCGATAGAGCGCGAGAGGCACCTCCAACCCTGTCACGTGTGCTGTTGGTAAGTATGTGTGCATGGAGTGTACATAGATGCGTAGTATACTGTGCAGCCGTGAGGCAGTGGCTTGGATGGTGTGTGTGTTAGAACACACCATCCATATATAGAAAGTGTGTAGGTATGGAGTGTACATAGATGCGTGGTATAGTGTGCAACCATGTGGCAGTGGCTTGGATGGTGTGTGTGTTAGAGCGCGAGAGGCACCTCAAATCCTGTCACGTGTGCTGCTGGTAAGTATGTGTGCATGTTGCGTAAATAGATGTGTGACACGGCGTCCAGACATGGATCGATGGGTTGTCGTGAGAGAGAGGCACCCCCAGCCTTGTAATGTGCACTGCTGTTATGTGTGACCCAGTGTACAGACATGTGCAGTTGCTTGGGTGGTGTGTGAGTGACAGACAGACATCTCCATTGTTGTCACATGTGCTGTTGTGAAGTATGTGGGCATGTAGTGAAAATAAATGTGTAACATGGTGTGCAGCCATGTGGTGGTTGTTTGGATGGTGTGCGTGTTCAAGAGCATGAGAGGCACCTCCAACACTGTCACAGGTGCAGCTGGCATGAAGTATATAGCAAGTTCTCAACGCAAGCTCAGATAAATTTTATAATACGCTGAAGTAAGAAAACAGTCTTATGGTTGTGTATATATGCAATCTGGGAAGCATGTACGAATTAAACTCAACTCTCATCTTCCTGTTAGCCAAAATATTCACAGTAAGCATTGATGTAACATCTGTGCCCAGCACTAACATGCGATTAAGATAAAAAATCACAGAGCAGAAAACGAAGTGTTAACTGAAAACGTCGATGAAACATGCTCACAAGCTGTTGATGACGACTGACAGCATGAAGGGAACAAAGATTAAAAAAAAAACTTGGGTGAAAAGGTCCATGAGACATGCTCAAGAGCTGCTGATGATGACCCGGGCAGCAGAGATGCTGTTACTGAGGCAGCACCAGGGGCATGCATGTCTGTTCCCAAAACATCTGCGCAAATGTTTTCATTTCTGGCAGCATGACGGCACTGAACAATTTCCAAGGAAAGTGCACCTCTTTGTTTTGATGGACCAGATGCTGTGGCACAAGCAAACCTAAAGACTAAGCCTACGTGCATATGAATGTATTGCTGGTATTTTACTGCAGTGTTTGCCTATTTCCTAAATGCATTTTCATCCTCATTTATTGAAACCTGCATAAGCAAAAGTTGTGTGGAATGCCAGTTAGTTTTTGGATGGATAAAATTCTACTGCAGCAGGCCAAAGCGGGCAGTTTGTATTAAGTGTAGTCAGGTGACGGCTGCTGCTACCCGAGAGCCATGGTGCCCTGAATTATAGTGAGCCTACCTTACTGTGCAAGTAGTGGCAACATCAATGATCCTGAGTACAACTCCAATTAATGCTACGGGTTTGCAGGCTACTGTCTTGAGCCATAGTAACATATCGGTTGAGGTTGAAGAAAGTCCGCACCTCCACTAACCATTCTAATGCACGACACCGCACGTGGTACCATGCTCAACCCGCTACTGACATTTCAGGTCGTGCTGCTCTGGCTGCCCGCTGCTTTTCGCCCCTTTCCACAAGTTTAGTCATCCGCTCGTGGCGTCAATTACGCGGTCGGTGACCGTGTGCTCTGCGCCGTAGTGGACGACACTCCAAACCTAGCCCGTATACCGCTACTCCCCTGGAAACCCAGCCCCTCATCGACGTCATGGATCACCGGACCCGCCTACACAGTAAATATACCGTGATCTGCCGCATGCCACCTGGGGCACGACACCGCACGTGGCACCATGCTCAAACCGCTAGTGACATTTCAGGTTGGTTATATGAACAACTGCAGTGAACGTAAGACTAGCAACCGCTGCCTTGTAGTGGTGTCTGGACCCTATGTGATCAAGTGGCGTAGCGCTTTCGAATGTGTTGCGACTGTATAGCATCCCACCTGTTATCCGAGCTAATGTTATATCTATGAGGTGATGATGAGCTGAACCCAGGCCCTCCAACTGCACTCGACAATTCGTCTGTTTTCGACACTCTTAAACGCCTCGAGAACGCGCATATTGCCATGTCTACTGAACTAAGAGAACTTAAGGCTACCCAAGACAACCACGGAAAGCTACGGATATAACATTAGCTGGGATAACAGGTGGGATGCTATAGAGTCGCAACACAGTCGCAAAGCGCTACGCCACTTGATCACATAGGCGCAAGACACCGCTACAAGGCAGCAGTTGCTAGTCTTGCATTCACTGCAGTTGTTCATATAACCAAACTGAAATGTCAGTAGCGGGTTGAGCATGGTGCCACGTGCGGTGTCGTTCCCCAGGTGGTGTGCGGCAGATCGCGGTATACAGGGTCTGTTCTGAAAGTAGTAGGACGCATTTTATTTTATAAAACTTAATCAAGAGAATAGTACAGACGATTAGAATGTTTCAAATTAGCACCCTTCCGCACCTACACGCTGCTGCCAATGAGTTTTCCAGTTTTCGTACGCCTCCAGGAACGCCTGGACCGGAACGCTGTTTAGCTCCCTGTTGAACCTGTTGAGCCACCTCTGTTGAACCACCTCTACCGATCCGTGATGCTTCCCCTTGAGCGTCGATTTTATTCTCGGGAATAGAAAAAAGTCTGGTGGGGCCAAGTAGGGGCTGTAGGAGGCCTGAGGCAGCGTTGCCGCCTTGTGCTGGGCAAAATTCGGGGCCTTCATTCACATGATGAACATGCTGGCAGATCTCTTTCCGGTTGGCCTTTTGCTCCTCTGTCAACACTCCCGGCACCAACTTCGCGAACACTTTCCTCATGGCTAAGTTTTCTTTCACGATCTCAAAAACTTGGGTTTGAGGAATGCTCATGTCATCAGCAATCATTCTGATACTGATCCTGCGATCACAGTTCAGTAAATGTTTCACTCGCTACACATTTTCGTTGGTCTGGCTGGTCGAAGGGCGTCCGGAGCGGTCGACGTCTTCCACACTTTCCTGAATTTCTCAGAACCGCTTTTTCCACGCAAAAAAACACCTGATCTACTCATGGCAGCGTCAACGTAGGCCTCCTTAATCATGTCGTGAGTCTCTTTGCCCATTTTACTAAGATTTACACAAAATTTTATCGCGTACCGCTGGTCCAGTAAACGCTCTATGATTCTGCGTGACGAGACGTTTCGACAACGGTTCACAATACAAGTGACCTGCTCTCTTCAACGGCCGAGAGCCGACTGCCAATTTTCCTCAGCATTCCCAATATCCCCCTTCAACATTCCGGCACGCGCAGACCGCCTCTCGTCCGCCCTTTCACCCAGGAAAAAACCAGTCCTACTACTTTCAGAACAGACCCTGTATATACTGTGCACGCGGGTCCGGTGATCCATGACGTCGATGAGGGGCTGGGGTGCCAGGGGAGTAAGGTATCCGGGCTAAATTTGCTCTGCGCCGTCCACTACGGCGCAGAGCACACGGTCACCGACCGCGTAATTCACGCCAAGAGCGGATGACTAAACTTGTGAAAAGGGGCGAAAAGCAGCAGGACCTTAAATGTCAGTAGCGGGTTGAGCATGGTGCCACGTGCGTTGTCGTGCATTAGAATGGTTAGTGGAGGTGCTCGCTTTCCTCAACCTCAACCGAGATGTTACTATGGCTCAAGACAGTAGTCTGCAAACCCGTAGCATTAATTGGAGTTGTACTGAGGATCATTGATGTTGATACTACTTGCACAGTAAAGTAGGCTCACTATAATTCAGGGCACCATGGCTCTCGGGTAGCAGCAGCAGTCACCAGACTACACTTCACACAAACTGCCCCCTTTGGCCTGCTGCAGTAGAATTTTATCCGTCCAAAAACTATCTGGCATTGCACACACCTTTTGCTTATGCAGTTTCAATAAATGAGGATGAAAAATGCAGTTAGAAATAGGCAAACACTGCAGTAAATTACCAGCAGTATATTCATATGCACTTAGGCTTAGTCCTTAGGTTTGCCTGTGCCACAGCATCTGGTCCATCAAAACAAAGAGATGGCATTTGCTGCAGTTTCATTGGAAATTGTTCAGTGCGGTCATGCTGCCAGAAATGAAAACATTTGCGCAGATGGTTTGGGAAAAGACCTATATATGTCCCTGGTGCTGCCTCAGTAACAGCATCTCTGCTGTCTGGGTCATCATCAGCGGCTCTTCAGCATGCCTCATGGATATTTTCACCCATGTTTTTTTTTAAATCTTTGTTCCCTTCGTGCTGTCAGTCGTCATCAACAGTTTGTGAGCATGTTTCATCGACGTTTTCAGCTAACACTTTCTTTTCTGTTCTGTGATTTTTGATCTTAATCGCATGTTAGTGCTGGGCAGAGATGTTACATCAATACTTACTGTGAAAGTTCTGGCTAACAGAAAGATGAGAGTTGAGTTTAATTCGTACATGCTTCCCAAGATTGCATATATACACATCCATAAGACTGTTTTCTTGTTTCAGCGTAATACAAAATTTATCTGAGCTTGCATTGAGAACTTGCTATATACTTTATGCCAGCTGAACCTGTGACATTGTTGGAGGTGCTTCTCATGCTCTTGAACACGCCCACCATCCAAACCACCACCACATGGCTGCACACCATGTTACACATTTATTTACGCTACATGCCCACATACTTCACAACAGCACATGTTACACCAATCGAGATGTCTGCCTGCCTCTCACACACCATCCATGCTACTGCACATGCCTGTACACTGGGTCACACATAACAGCAGCGCACATGACAAGGCTGGAGGTGCCTCTCTCTCACGCGAAGCCATCGATCCATGTCTGGACGCCGTGTCACACATCTATTTATGCAACATGCACACATACTTACCAGCAGCATACGTGACAGGGTTGGAGGTGCCTCTCGCGCTCTAACGCACACACCATCCAAGCCACTGCCACATAGTTGCACAGCATACCACACATCTATGTACATTCCATGCACAGATACTTACCAGCAGCCCACGTGACAGGGTTTGAGGTGCCTCCCGCGCTCTAACGCACACACCATCCAAGCCACTGCCACATGGTTGCACAGCATACCATACATCTATGTACATTCCATGCATAGATACTTTCCCGCAGAACACGTAACAGAGTTGGAGGTGTCTCTCGCGCTCTAACGCACACACCATCCAAGCCACTGCCTCATGGCTGCGCTGTACACCACGCATCTATGTACACTCCTTGCGCACATACTTACCCGCAGCACACGTGGCATGGTTGAAGGTACCTCTCGCACTCTATCGTACACACCATCCAAGCTACCACCAAATGGCTGCACACCATACCACACATCTATGTACAGGTGCAAGCAGTATAAAAAGGCACATGTGGCCAAGAACAGTTATTCTAATTTATCAATTCAGTGTGTACTGCTTTTCCGTTTTTTTTTTCATGGGAGACAACTCAAAAGTGTGATATACCTATGTTTTTTTAAGACAAGTTGAGGAAAGCACTGGCTTTCTTTGGGCATGCTTGCATGTTCCCTTCCGTAATCGTTGCACCAGTATGTTACACGAGCAGCAGCACACATTAAGTTAGAGTGTCCCCTTATGTTTTAACAGATGCACTATCTACAGCCTCCCTTATTTATGCTTTCTATTTACAGTTTTCAGTCACTGCACTCCATAAACATATTGCTGCACAGGGATAAACTGCAGATTTCTCAGGTTTGGTCAAAGTTCGATGTGCAAGGTAGCATTATTTTAGTTTCCAGTAATCGTGGTCATTTCCAGTATGAATAACCAGGACTTCTTTGCCCAGTTCATGAGAGAGAAGCTGCTCTTTTAGTGTTTCCTGCTGCTGCAAAGTGGGAGGACGACCCAATCCAGGCTTGATTTTGCCAAGTTTCGGTGCTCCATACCGTGGCTGCCTTTCAACGTACTTATTTGCAGGCACCAGCCACGGTTTATTTTTTCAGTGAGCTGTGTATTCTGGTTGCAAGGCTATGCTTTGCAGCAAACGTTTTCAGGTCTTCGTATGCTAACTTTTGCGCCTCAGCAGTTTTTTCTGGAAGCTCGTTAATCAGCATTTTGAAAGTAGACCCAGCTTTCACTTTCAGAATTTCAGTTCTTCCTGCTGATATTTTTGGTGTGAAGTCTTGCTGAATGGTGTGCATAATATATTGAGCACTGGCCATTAAGGAGCCTGCATGATAAATCATAGCGTAGTCTTGGCTTGCATCTTTGGAAGGACAATTGGAGAAGCAGGCCTGGCTGCTCTGCATCTGGCATGACTGTAGGTCTAGTATAGCAACTGCATGCATGTGCTTGTACATGTGTCCATGCATTGCATGGTCAACACATGTGCATGTGTACATGTTGTGGCAAGCCTGGCACTGCTTACAATTAAGCTCGCAGCCACTGCACGATGTGCTAGTCATTTGCACTGTGTGCTTGAAGTTCACCAAACTTTGTGACTTCACATACCACTGGCCATCTCCCACTCTCTCAGTGCTGGACTTAGAAAGCTCAATCCCCACTTTATGCTTCCTAAATGGGGCAGATTTGCGGCGGTCTGCTCCTCCTTTCACAAGTGCAATAGCCATGTTGTAAAGCTTTTCGGATGTGAAATTAAAAAGTACTTTGATCAATCTATCCAATCGCCCAATTACCTTGCCACAAAAGTAAGAGCAATTCAGTGTCTTGTGCATTGACTCCAAGTGATTATTTGTTGTTTAACCAATGAACTGCCGATAGCACTAAGCCCACTGCCATGCCCTCTTTGCGTATGTTTTCTCAAAATATCTGATGAAGCGATCCAGCTCTTCCAGCTCCTTTGGAGAAAGGCGATTAAGCTGCCTCTCTTTGGAGTGGATACCAAGAAATGCAGGGAGCAACTGTTGAAACTCCGTCTCATCTGTGCACTTCATCATAGTGTGCAGCTTGTCCCTTATTTCACTCTTGCAGTCCTTGTTTGTGACTGTATTCAGGCGTGTCCTCCAGCTGTGTAGCACATGCCAGCTGCAAAGCAGTCGACTCTTCAACCGACCCATCACCTGCTCCCATGCATTGCCACAAACAGGGTCATCATCAAACATAAATGCCTGACTCTGTATTCTGTTTTTTATTTGATTGCCTAGAAAAACCTCACCATGGTGCCCATGTTCACCCTTTTTGAAATCAAGTAGGCACAGGGGATACCAGATCCATCTTGAGAAATTGTGAGCAGGGTTGCCAGTTGGAACTTGTACTTATTTGTGCCATGGGTGGAGTCAATGCACAGTTTCGTTGCCCCCGATTTCTGAAGGAACTGTTGTTGTGGGAACATCAATAATGCTAGCTCAAACTCACCATCATGACTGTTGGGGTCACCCGTCTTCCTGTAATGCAACAGTGGCGACTCATTTTCTGCCCTCATTTCTTCGACCCAAAATTAAGCACTTAAAATCGTCTGGATCTATCTGCTCTGTTTTGCCAATCCTAAACTTATCTGCAATGTTACGGAGGTGCTTAGTGGTCACAAGTTGCATCCGTGGGCTTGATCCAATTGTGCCTGCTCGGATGTTGTGCACAATGATTTTTGCAGGCACTTCTGCTAACCGACCTGAAAATTGTAGAGAAAAAAAATGTTAACATCTCTGGTACATCTGCCTTCAGCCATGTAATAAAGTGACAAATACTTCTGGTCGGATTCTTTCACCTTCAGCTTTGTTTCTTTTCACAGGTGACACAAATTTCATCAACTTTCATTTCACTTTTCTGGCACTGCAAAGCACACGACAAAATGGTTCTCTGACAGCCAGATGGACTTTATTTTTAGGAGCTTGAGTGTTTAAACACGCACACTGCAATGCAAAACAGAAAAGTTATATACAGCGTGTTATAAATGCAGACTATAAAAGCACTGAAAATGTGGACAAGAAAAGAATAATGACATGTGCTTCTCATCCTCTCCCGTTCCATTCTGCATATTCAAAAAATGCACCGATTCGCCTGACAGCAACCTTCAAAGGATTAGGGACACAAAATTTTTGAACGCGACCTTTGTTTCTTGGGACTTGTGCACAAGACAATACTGTGCACGAGTCACAATGTAGAATTCACTCATGCCAGATTAATAACTTCTAAGTGAATATTTTTCTGCAGCGGTTTTGGTTTCAACACCCTAATGGCTGCTGCTAAGTCAGAGATAACTGGAGGGCATGCCAGTCATACATAAACTCAAATACAAAGGCTGCTTGTTCGGTATTTGTGATTTAAACTCTTGTGCAGGCTTGTATTTTATATGAGTGGTTTTTTAGGAAAGGAAATTGCGCAGTAACTGCCTTGCTTTCTCCATGGACGCCTCAAACTGTGCCATGAGGGAAGGGAGGAGTGAAAGAAGCAAGAGAGTAAGAGGTGCTGTAGTGGATGGCTCGGCAATAATTTCGACCGCCTAGGGATCTTTGGGCACTGACATTGCACAGCACATGGACACTTCTTGCATTTTCCCTTATCGATACTCACCTAACGCAGCCGGGTTCTAACCCGGGTACTCCAGCTCAGTAGCTGAACACTCAAACCACTGAGCCATTCCTGCGAGGGTTACTGATGAAGTGCCAAAGCAGTTAAATAATTCGAATTATTGAACCTTCTCTGCAGACGAACCTGCCTTATGCGAAAAAACATGCCCCTTATACAACCGTTAGACCGGTGGCGTTGCTTTTATCAGCAACAAAATGCCTACGCTTTTGACAGGCAGCCAAAAAAAAGAGGCTAGCATCGAGTGCAATTGTCATTCCGTACACGTTTCATGGAGCTCAAGCCGGCTTCTTACGGATAAAGTTCAATGTCAACCGATTGAGTGACAGGCCTAGGATAGTCAATGAAACTAGCAGAAAAACAAAAGAACAGACATTGGAGTAGTTCAGCACTGGTGGCATTCCTAATTATGCTCAGTTTGAAAGACTAGATCCTGTAGTGTTCGGGCTTCTTTGTGTGGCGGGCCCGGGAGAGCGCCGCAGAGAGACTGGAGGCTGCTGTGGTCTCAGACGAACTGTCCTTTAATAACATATACAAAAGCATTTTATACACAAGACACTGGCGCCACGGTACGGACAAAGTGAAAGCGAAACTGAAACACGGTACGGACAAAGTGAAAGCGAAACCGAAACTCAGACGATACAACATATTCCCTCCCTTAGAAAAACATGTAATGATTAGCTGATTATTAACGATGATTGAACATGGAGTTGATATAATGCACACTTAAGGAAACAAGAAATAGCAGCATAGTTCACAACCACAGTATGACAGTTACAAAGGTGAAATGAAGAGCAGTCGAAAGTCACATGAAGTGAACAGAGAAGTAGCGCACACACATCACACACACTGGAACACTGAAGCACCTAGTTGCCTTGGTGTTTTCAGTCACATAACGACTTCTATGAAGGATAACCGTAGCGATCCGGTGGCTGTCTAGCTCTTGTAGGCTGAATGCGTCGGTGCTGAACTTCGACCGTTGGAGGATTGGGCATGCTTGGCAGTGCTGCGCCGTGGCATGCTTGTTCCTGTCTAGCAGACAATGGTGGATCAGCCGAGGTGGGTGGCAGTTTAACACTGTCGTAAGTGGACGATGACGAGGGCACCTTGGTGAGTCTTGATGCGTTCCAGATCTTCCCGTCATCGAGGAGAAACGACGATGGTCCTTTCCTCGCGATCACTTTACGCGGCTGACTGTAGGAGGGATCACCCTTGAATGCCACTGTAGGCTTCTTTACACGGACGAAGTCATCTACTGTCACCGTTGTCTGTCTTGCCGCCCGGCGAGCATCCGCGTATTTCTTGCTGTTTTGTTGCATCTCCACCACGCGTTGGCGCATCCGACGAAGTTCTGTTGCCGGATCAGTAAAGAAGGACGGTGATGGATGTCCAACAATGTCAAGCCGTGTTCTAGGCAATCTTCCGTGCAGTAGCAGAGCGGGAGCTATCCCTGTAGTAGCATGAGGCGTGCACCGGTAGATGCCGAGGTAGTCAATGGCTGCTTGACGAATGGGACGATGTTCGAGCAATGCTAGCTGAACGAAATTCTTGAAGACGCGGTTAAACCGCTCGACTAGCCCATTTGACTGTGGATAATAGAGAGACGAGTGCGTGAGACGAATGGCGCGCTCGTTCAAGAACTGTGCGAATTCTTGCGACGAAAACTGAGGTCCATTGTCGCTAACAATTTCGTCGGGGTAACCTTCGCGGGCGAAACTGGACACTAAGAAATTAGTCACCGTACTTGTTGAAACTTCGCTACAGAAGTGTACTTCCGGCCGTTTTGAGAAGCAGTCCATTAATGTAATAGCGAACCTACAGTCTTGCGGGGCTCTTTCCATGGGGCCGACGATGTCGATGGCCAGTTTTTGCCATGGACGCTCAGGCAGCGGTACCGGCTGAAGAGGAGAAACCGCAGTCTTGGCGCTTTTGTCGGCTGCCTGACAGACGCTGCAGTTATGGACGGCAAGCTCGACTTGCTTGTCCATGCCTGGCCACCAGAAGCGTTCCCGTAGTCGCGCCTTGGTACGAACTATTCCTGGGTGCGCTTCATGAGCCGTAGCTATTAGCTGCGGTGTCAGCGAGAGGGGAACAACCACTCGTTCTCCACGCATTATCAAGTCGCTGACCACGGAAAGTTCTTCGCGCACAGTGAAGTAGGGCTGCAGTTCGCTTGAAATGAACTTACGGAAAGGCCAAGTTGACTCAACATAGGCCTTGACGTCTTTCAAAATAGGGTCCTCGCTAAGAGCCTCCTTGAACTGCTCTTTTGTGAGGCAAAGGGGTGTAATGAGATTTAATATAATCTCCTCCTCAACGGAAACATCTTCATGTGAAACAGAGGCAGGAAGACGAGAAAGGGCATCCGCAACGGCGTTCTGTGATCCCTTACGGTACTCTACTGTGTAATTGTAGCGGAGAAGGCGTTCGGACACCGTGCAATGCGAAGAGGCCGCCTGCCCGTTCCCTGAGAGGACAGGAGGGAAACTAAGGCTTGATGGTCCGTGCGGAGTGTGAAAGGACGACCCCACAAGTACGTATGCCAGTGCTCGCAGGCCCAAATGCATGCAAGTGCCTCGCGCTCTCCAACCGCATACTTCCTTCCCGCCGGAGACAGCGTACGAGACGCAAATGCAATTGTACGTAGCTTGTGCCCGTCCAGTTGCTGGAGAACAGCGCCAAGTCCGCAGTCAGATGCTTCCGTGGAAACAATCACAGGAAGAGTCTCATCAAACATTTGAAGTACCCGGCCGGATTGAAGCAAGGACTTGATACTTCGGAAACTAGCGTCTGCAGCGGCAGTCCAACTGAAAGGTTGGTTCTTGCGAAGGAGGACTCGCATTGGTTCAACGATGTCCGCGATACTCGGGAGAAACTTCGCGTAGTATTCGACTAAGCCAAGGAAAGAGCGGAGTGCAGTTTCATCAGTGGGGGCAGGAGTATTAATTATTGAATTCACTTTTTCCGGCATTGGCGAGATACCCTGGGCGGTGACCTTGTGACCCAAGAAGGACAGCTCTTGTACGCAAAAAGTGCATTTGTCATTTAGTTTGAGTCCTGCATTCTTGATGCGCTGAAGAACAGCCGTCAGGTTGGTCAGGTGCTCCCGCTCATTCCTGCCGAACACGATGATGTCATCGATATAGAAAAGAACACCTTAACACCCCTGAAGAATTCGCGACATCATTTGCTGGAAAACGGCAGGGGCCGACGCCAATCCAAAACAGACTCGCTTGAAGCGGAAAAGCCCTTCATGGGTTATGAAGGCGGTTAAGTCACGGCTGTCAGGGTGAAGCGGTACCTGATGGTAGGCTGATGCCAAGTCCAACTTCGAGAAGTGGGTTGCTCCTACGAGACTATGCAGGAGCTCTTCTGTGTGGGGAAGGGGAAAGCTGTCCGTGACGACGGCTTTGTTGGGTTCTCTCAGATCCACACATAATCGGATGCTACTGTCTTTTTTTCGTACCACGACAATGGGAGATACCCACTCAGAAGCGTTGATACGCTCGATAACGTCAAGTTGTTCCAGACGGTGCAGTTCCTTTGTTACCTGAGGTCTAAGTGTGAACGGAAGTCGACGGAGCTTCGATGTTACAGGTGGAATGTTGGATCTAACTTTGACGCGATGAATGAACCCTTTGGCCATTCCAAGGCCTTTGTCAAAAATTGTCCCGAATTCGGCAGACAGACATTCCGGAAGGTGTTTATTCTGCTCATTTCCTCCGATGGCAGAAGTTGTTGAAGTCTGAAGACAACTCAGAGAGGAACCGTCAATGTGCAGGTCCAAAGCTTTTATGGCGTCAACACCAAGGAGAGACGTGCCTTGTAATACAACATAGAAAAGAATAGAGGCGGAGCGGTCCTTGTATTTGACTTCTGAGTAAAAGCAACCACGCACTGGAATGGGCTGTTGCGAATAATCGAGCAACTTCACCTTAGGAGAGTAAAGCGTTGATGTTAGTTCGAAATGTTGTTTAAAAATACTGTCGGCTAAGATAGACACAGAGGAGCCAGAGTCAACGAGCAGCTTCAAAGGTGTCTGAGCAACAGAAACATCAACAAGAACACCGGCCCGACGGGGGCTACCCACGGAAAGAATGTGCAAGACTTCAGCCTCATGGGAAGAATTACTGCATGCGACCTTCTGAACAGCTACGGGGCTGCGTTTCCGCCGATTACAGACAGAGCGAAAGTGCCCCAGGCGGCCGAAATGTAAACAACGCTGGTCTTTTGCGGGGCAGCGCGGCTACGAAGCCAGATGCTGCAAAGAACCACAGCGAAAACAAAACGACGTGGAGCCACGCGAAACTTGAGAACCTTTTGGGGGGCGATCCGGAGGGGCCTGGCCGTCGGAACGGGAGGCACGTGAGGAAACCGAGCCGCGTCGTTCGGGCTGGATATTGGAACGGGTCGACATTAGGGAGTTCCCAGCTCCGCGTAATGTCACTCTGCTAACGTTTGCAGTAGAGAACTCGTGTAGCTGTTGTGCGGCTTGTTCAATCTGAAGCGCAAGCTGCACGGCGCGAGAGAAAGAAAGTGGGGAAATTTCGAGAAGAAGGCGTTCGCAGATGTGTTGAGAGGCGACGCCTTCCAAGAATTGATCACGCAGTGAATCCTCCACATCAACAAAAGAACAAAGCGCTGCGAGCTCTCGTAATGCGGCAACAAACTCCTGGATAGACTCGCCTGGCTGTTGAACTCTGCGACGAAAACGGTGCCGCTCAACAATTACATTGCTGGTAGCAGAGAAATGCAACGATACGGCTGTAATGGCTTGGTCATATACGGACGGTGAGGCTGGGGCTTCGGCGGTGCTTGCGTCAGCGGCAGCATGCGCGGAAGAAACCTCTTGGGTGATTTGTGAAGGTTCGGAAACAGGGATAGGCAGGGTGTAAAAAATACGCTGACCTTCTGTACCGATGCTGTGCAGAAGAAGGGCCTTGCGACGCTCGGGTGAGAAGGTCGACGATCTTGACGCCACGAGGAACGTTTCGAACATGCGGTGCCATTGGGGCCATGGAACAGCGGGACGGCCCGGCACGGGAAGGAACGGCGGCGGCGGAGGGATGGCGGCGCTCATGGTGCTGAAGCAGCGAAGGAAGGCTCAGGAACGAATATGAAACCTCGTCGCCATTGTAGTGTTCGGGCTTCTTTGTGTGGCAGGCCCGGGAGAGCGCCGCAGAGAGACTGGAGGCTGCTGTGGTCTCAGACGAACTGTCCTTTAATAACATATACAAAAGCATTTTATATACAAGACACTGGCCACACGGTACGGACAAAGTGAAAGCGAAACTGAAACACGGTACGGACAAAGTGAAAGCGAAACCGAAACTCAGACGATACAACAGATCCCTTCCATAAAGCACGTCTAAACTGAACGGCATGAAGTTCGTACAGACTGTGCTGTCCCAGCAATGTGCCATGGATCAATTGTTTCTCACTCTTTCATGCGACCAAGTAGCCTCAAGTGAATTGCAGTATAGTCAGATACAAATCGAGAATAAAGTGGCAAATGGCTCTCAAAGAAGACCCTCCTGTCAGTGGTTTCAGCTGATTTCCATGAGCTAACCCAATTAAGCCGCAACTAATGCCCTTTCTTCTGCCACCCTCCTGCAACGCTGCCCCTTAGGATTAGCCATGACATCATGAGAATTGGTCTACGCCATTGGCTCTGAGGCTTCATTTGAGGGGCATTGGCCACTTGGTTCTTAAGCTGTGTCCCTACTACAACTTCTTCCGCCCCCTCGTTTTTTGGGACATACCTTTTCCCCTTTCACAGTAGAAATTTTCGTGTCCTCCCACCTCTTTTGTGCCATAGATGCATTGCAGAAGAATGAATATTATTGAAGTGATCACTCAAGTTCAATGAACAATATCTTCCCCCTAAATTACATTTCTATTGTACTTTCGTCTCCTATTTACGAAGGCTTGGCGGAGTGTAGCTTCTACACATTTTAACATACCGGTACGGTCAACACTGCGTGCACAAATACTTTGTACAAGAGGAGTGGCTAACCTGTAAGAACTCTGGCCTCATCCTGTGACAGCCTTTGGCGGCAGGCGTCATTGAAGTGTCCGTAGTGTTTCTTTAGAAACGCTACATATATACCTTGCCATCTTTCGTCGTGACCTCTAGAGTAGCACAGCAGTGTTCTCCGAATTGGCAGCTTCTTTGGCTCTTTTCCTGCCTTTGACGCTGTTCTATAGGAAGCTCTTCATGCGAGCCGGGACGGTCGCAGTGCAGGTAGCGTTTAAAAACCCTCGATGCACATTCTTTCCTTCCTCTTGAAGCTATAAACTGGCAGCAAGCTTTGCTTTCCTCTCCGTCTCTCCAAGTGCAAAATTCTGAAACGGAAAGATTGTAAACATAACTAAGCACCCCACATAGTATTTGTTAATTATTAGTGTGAAAGCACTATTCCGAACGGTAAACGCCGAGCAAGATTTTCCGATGTATGTGGGTTTGTGCCACGAGCATAGCAACGGCGACATAGCAACCACAGCCTCACAGTAGCATTGCAACATAGTTATGACACGATGCCAACATATGATGTTAAGTCCATGCCCACTCATGACACACCATGACTAAAAAAGAAATAAACGAAAAAATTGAGGCGTGAACAAAGGTGTGCTTCAATTTGAGAAAAAATTGTACACAATGATAGCACATGTATAACGGCATAAGGCATCCTTAGAAAGCCAACAGTAAAGTTACAAGACGAGGCAAAATTCACCCAGTTCTGCTTTTGTACGTTTATAGAATTTCGGGAAAACTTCTCGGTCAATTTGTTTTGTATCACACTGCTTGCATTTTTCGAAAAGAAAGGCGAAATTAAAGTTTTCACTTATTACATACACTAATTAAAAGTGCTTGTGCTACGGAGTGGGAACACATGTAATACTCTCGCACTACTACTTGCGCTCTGCCACTACCAAGTGCGCATGACAATCACGGATATAGCTGCAAATTATTTAGACTTCTACCTGCAATGCAGAACTGCGTTTCCCAGCTTTTTATTGTTAAAATTTATCAGTCACTTGCCTACTGTTTTTTCCTGCTACTAGGGCATGGGGAACAATTTTTGGAGGAAATATTAGTGGCAGGTTAAGTGATTTTACAGACCGTTACATGGAAGTATTACACTTTTACTACCCCCTGCCAAAACTCATTCCTGCACAGCAACCTTTTATATGGCCCTGTACTTGGTACACAAATTCAGGGCAGCGCTGTTGATTTCCAAAGGCAGAACAACGCTGGGCTTATCCTACACGCTTCTGCGTGTTGCAATTACGATGGCTTCAGCGCTGCCAAGCCAGCGCATGCCGCGGAAAGGTCGTGTGTCCTGTCTGCGCTTGCCTGCGTCACGTTGCAGTTTCGACGGAAATATGAAGTGCAGTTCTGTTAAGACCTCGCAGGTGCATGCAACAAAGCATAAGCAAGGCCTGTAGCACCGAGTCTGCTGCATGGACGCGTCGCACGACCCGTTTCTTTCCTGCAGTGGCCAATCTAAAATATGAAGGAGTGTGCGCTTCTTGTCGCTTTGCTCATGGAGAAGCTAGGATACCAAAAAAAAATTCTGCAGACACACTTAAGACTACTGTTCAACGTGAATGCGAAAACATTAAAGTGCACAGTCATGCTATGAGTGCGAGGCATGACTGCAACTTTGTACAAACTCTGCACACCTCACATTACTAGTAAAGTGCTGAGTCATGCAACACTTCAGAATGATTTGACTACGTAAGCTTTGTGCAAAGGAGACATTCTAGAGGCCCGTGTACTGTGCGATGTCAGTGCACTTTAAAGAACCCCAGGTGGTCGAAATTTCCGGAGCCCTCCACTACGGCGTCTCTCATAGCCTTAGTCGCTTTGGGACGTTAAACCCCATAAACCAACCAACCAAACTATACACCTTACATTAAGAATAAGTGCAAAATAACTAAGACAAGTCATGACTTTCAAAGGATATATTACATTACGTTTCACATTTCACTCGAATACCAGCAAAGGCTACCTCTACAGATCTGTTGCACTAGACTATGCCCACCGAAATCAATATTCAGGGTCCCTTTAAAAAACGTTCAGGTCATCGCGAAGTTTTTGCGCACAAAACCACGTGCAAGTTTCCCAGGGTGAGCGTAAGCCTGTAAATAAAAAAAAGCGAGCTTTGTGTTAACACACTTAAAACCCGCCCACTCGAAAGGTCAATAAACTGCTACTTTTACTAAGCTATAACGAGCGCGCGGCTGCCTCCCGCTTTGGCCGTTTGTTGCCTTGATCACTGCGTGCGTCCATCCAATAGTATCGACTTCGTTTCTTACCTTTATTAGAGTCGAAGACTGGATTCTCCGCTTCATCCTCGAAGTTGTGTTCTTGCACGTGGTGCCGCCGCAGGTCACGAAGGGTGGGAAAATGCTTCGCACATAAGCCGCACGAGAAAGGCCGTGCCTCAATGTGAGCGCTTCCTCGTCTTTTACACGTTTTCAATACTACTTCCCCTTGAATATTCTTGACGTGTTTTTTTTTAAATCACTAGTATTTGAGAACGCCTTGCCGCAAAACTTGCACCACTTTTGTTCGGAATTTTTACCGGAGGCCGCTTAAGCAGCGCCGTCGCACGTGTTCGTCTCCATGCTCAAGGCAAAAGGAAAAGAAAAAAGAAGCGAGGATGAGATGCACCTTTGGATATGCCCACCAGTCGCACCAAGGAACGCGGCGGGAGCAGGGATTTTCACGAATAGCTGAAATTTTCCCTGTTGGTTGAAGTGCAATGCTGCCCATAGTCGCCACAGAGTGACGTAGCGTAGCGCAGTGACGTCTGTTCTCGGATGGCCAATTGCAACGAGGATCATCTTACTCTGATTACGCGCTCCGCTACAAATGGACGAATAAGTTTTTTTTTTCTCCATGCCTCTACAGGCTGCGGACTGCGGACGGAACGACTTGGGGGATACGGCTGTGTACGGCTACGGAGCCGCAAACCAATCAAGAGGTCCCCTTAGAAATCCAAACCAAGCCAAATCTAAACGGTTTCCGGTTTCGTGACGCTTTTTCCGCTTCATAGAGGATCATCATGGCGGAAGGTAAGATGGCTCTTTCGCCTCGCATCTTTTAATACAACCCATTTCCGTTCGATTAGGTTGGTATCCTGTGGGAGCTTGCAGGCGGGTACGCAAACGACCTGGCGTGTACGCGTTGTGCTACACTATGAAATGTTGAGCGACTAACAGATAGCTGAGTTAAAGACTGGCTAATTGTTAGTGCTAATGGTTCGGGCATGCTCGTGAGAAGAAAAAAAGATTGTTTTGCGATGCCGTCAGCGCAATAGTGCAATCAGATGTCCCATTTCTTTCTTCCAGATCAGAAAACCGCGGTCAAGAGAGGAGTGGAAGACGAGGTCCACGCTGCTGCCGACACGGTGGCTGCCGGCGCATCGGAAAACACTCAGGTGAAATTGTCCTGCACGCTATTGCAGACAGCGGTAGTCTTACGCCAATGGATTGCTGCTGGCGCACGCAGCGGTGTCGACTGCAGTGTGCGTACACGCGTTTTGCTTTATTTCTCGGAATGCACTTTCTTTCTCACCTTGCAGGCGGGCCCCAGCTTACCAAAGAAACCTAAGATGGACACCGACCTTCACTCCCTGCCGCTGAGGCAGTACTTAGACCAGATTTTAGTCCCAATTCTCGTGGAAGCATTATTCGCGATTGTCAACGAACGGTGAGTACGCTGTTTTACCAAGTCTGCTTTGTGGGTCATTACCGTCTCATCGTTGCAGACCACCCAACCCGATCGAGTACTTGGCCGACTACCTGATGCGGAAAAAGGCGCAGATCGAGCACGGAAGTCTGAACTGAGGAGAGCGAGACAAAGGGAGACTTGTATTTTTTTATTCTTATTTACATGTGTGCGAACACCACATCCGCTTCACCGTGTCTCCGCAGTTGTTCCTGCGTTTTGCCTGCACTGCTCGTTGCGTTGGCTCGCCAGTGTTTAAGCACTGCTGTGCATTGCACTGGCCATTAAAAGTCATAAGGTCCAGTGCTTCTGGAAATCCCTTGGAGATCTGGTGCTTTTCTGACCATGCAGTGAGCACATGTGAGCGAGTTATGGTTTTCTTGCAAACTGCATCACTGCTGTCAGTCTCGTTTCGCACACCCATTGGATGTCCTCGCTCACATTGAAGAGTTAGCATTTTGCGAAAGCCTTGCAGAACAGCAAGAGAAATTGACATGTTGTCAATAAAACAAGTTAGAAACGCGTGCACTGTCTGCATTTGAAATTTCATTTTACTAGCTGTACAAGGTGCTGCTGCTCCTCGACGTCAAATAACTGTAAAATAAAAAACAGCAGTCACCTGCAAAACGGCTTGCACAATATGGTGTTCGCATTCAGCTTCTGGAATTTTTCAAAGGTAACCCACTAATTGTTTTCACCTGTGTCTAATGCATTTCAAAAGTTCTTGTAACGATCCCATTTCGGCAATCGGACTTGGCTCTTTAGGTGTTCTGTCGGAACTCTCTGCAAGTGGCCTGTAACCTTGAAACTACATAATGCTAAAATGCAAAGCAGCTTCATAAATTTCCACGCTGGCAGTTACATCTGTCAGTTCTCTATTGCACAAAAAGTAGCTTGAAATTTTGTAGCTATCTGGCTTTTGAGCATATAACATTCACTGCCACAACAGAGAAGTGCATAATAAAATTTTGGCAATTAGTCAAAAGTCGCTGTATATGATGCTTGAAAGGTTTATCCGGGCACTAAAACTAGACTCAGTCTCAAGTTCCTTGCAGCACTATGGAATCTAGGCACCATCTCAGCCAATCAGACGAGTGCACTAAACGCGTTCTTATTGAGTCTCCGCGTATGCAGATCTGGTTGTTAGAGTATAAACACACGCTGCCCAAGTACTGAAAGGGCAATAGGCAGTTTCACCAAAGCGTATGCATGCTTACGTAGAATAAATGCAATAACTTAGTGGGACTTTATTATATAACTTGAATATATATTGACACACTCAGCCTACGCGCATTGAGATATGTGCCAATTTGTTTTAGTGTCGGCCGAAAATTAATACAAATCGTTTTTCATTTCTCGGGCTCTCAACACGTCTGTATGTGTGTCCTATTAGCCCCTAACATGAAAACCATAGCATTTAAACCAGTTTAAATATGTAGCGAAACAGCTTTCTCTAAATATATGATATCGGTTTTTACGGTCCCGACGCCAACTGGAAACGACCACCACGCCGCCGCCGGTCGGAACCGGCACGGAGCACACCTCTGGGCGACAAGTCAAAGCTCGCCCTAAAAGGCACCGTTTCCGGGCTCGCTCCTCAGGTGGCGTTAGATCTCGGAATCGCGGTAGAGTTGCGCGCACTCGCGACGGTCGAACAAACTCCTTAATCGCTCTAAAGATTACCTAACATCGCCTATCTTCCTTATACAGGCGATGGCATAAATCCGTTAAATCTACTTCATTATAGCTCTGGGACATATGGGAGAGAGACTGCCGTATGCGCTACGAAAACGTGCGTTTTCTATTTTGCGACACGTCAGAAGCACGCTTAAATACTAGCAAAAAAATATAACGTTTGCGATGCAAACGTTTTTAGCAGAAACTCACACTGAGATCCAATAATTACAATGGCTATAATAGGCGTTATCGCCATGCCAACAGTGACGAATAAAACACGGACAGCAATTGCCAAGGAGTGGAAAGAATTGCGTGCGGAACGACGCACAATGATCGGCGAACTAAGCGAGATTATCAGCTTCCTGATGATTTCGAAAGAAGTATTAAGTGCACACTACATTAGGTACCAGAAACTGCACAGTGCATCGCCGAGGACGGGAGGTTTGAAGACACTCTTTCAAATTCTTTTTAATTGGTCGCAAAAAAACTTTGGTTCGGCCAAGTCTGCACGAAATTTGATCACTTTCGATTGCCTATCGCAATAAATCTTTTCGAGCTTCGAGTGTCGTCTGCTTCCGTCTGTTCGCTACCGGTGTGGTTTCATATGAGCGCTTTGACACCCTCCTGAAAGCATTTCTGTACAATGCTGTCTCTGTGAATACCATTTCGTTCTCCTTTATTTGCACAGGGTCGGGTAAAGAGCAGCGGCGGTGCGTTACCTTGCATGAGGCAGGATTTTGGTGGCCGTTTCTCGATGTATTCTCGAGATCCTGTGCCGCTCAGCCTTGAAAGTGGCCGCCGTTGAATTGAATGCACGTCACCAGACGTACTTCATAACTTCTGAAAATATTTTCCCGCATTCCATAAGTGATCTGGTCGAACGCGTGCTCAATGCGGGCCCTGAGCGCAGCGATGCTTGTCAACATGCTGGCGTTGTACACAAGTGATTTTACGAAGCCCCATACAAAAAAATCGCACGGGGTGAGATCAGGTGACCTCGGAGGCCAGGGCATGTTTTATGACCCACGGCCCATATCACATGTGGGGGAAATTTGCACCCACCTTTTCAGAGATGCGCGATGCGGCGGTCGGCGATGGAACACCGCACGGAACTTCATACGCGCGAAGCGCATTGAATTAGATGCGCACATTCAAGACACGGCCATGGCCTTCCCTTTTTCAGTCTATGGTCCCATTTCTCGGTGCTAAGCTTCCGTGCTTTAGAAAAGAAGGCAAGACTGAAAGCACAGACTCAAAAGCTGCAGTCGGTAGCAAACAGACGAAAGCAGACGCTGCTCGAAAAGATTTATTGCGAGAGGCAATCGAAATTAAACTCCGTTTTTTTGTGACGAATTAAAAAGGATTCGAAAGAGAGTCTTCAAAACCCCCGCAAACCCTCCATTCCTTTGCGGAATCTTCATTACGAACAAACGAGATCGCGCCACCGTTGCTATCACTGACAGAGCGGCATAATTGTCTTTGTCGTCGCCGCAGAGGATGTGAATTTCTGACTAATTCTGTTCGAATCAGGTAAGCACGCCAAATAAACGTCGTATAAAACAATTCTGCGTGCCAAATGTCATCTCTGGGTGAAATTTGAGCTCGAGCAATGCGGCCGTTTAGCTGGGAGAAGCAATCCAAAGCGCGCGTTTATTTCCGCAACACGCGATAGCTTTTGTTTTTGCGTGCTCTTTACCAGTGCTATTGAATGACGCAATTTACCTTTACTAACGTGTCATGGAGTTAACGTAGAAGCAGTATACCAACTTGCATTGTCATAGACAAAGAAAAAGTGGTGTGGTGGCGGCCCACAGTGGCGTGCCCACAAAGACATGGTGCGCCTTAATGCCGAAAATAATTCCGTGGCGTTTTCTGACTGCTATGCGCCGTTTTTTGGGGGGCTGGTGGGATACGAAATTTGCTTATTGCTCAGCGGTGTTAAAAAAATGCGAGGAACTTTAGCGGCTAAAGTGGTGAAAGGCGAAAGCCTGAGTGCTGCATTCTGCTACGCGAATGTTCACTGTACATTTTGTTGGTGCATTAATTAACTTCCAATTAATGACGCTTAAGCTTTGCCTTTAGAGTGGAACGCGACAGCGTGTTGTAGCGCTGCCACGGAGTCCAAGGAACGCCACCACCCGTTCGGCGCGATGCGTTGCCCTTTGAACGCAACGCTTTTTGAGGAAAGGAAATAGGGCTGTAATTCTCTGTCATCTCGGTGGACACCCGAACCGCACCGTACAGGCAGGGAGGAAGTGTGAGTGAAAGAAGAAAGAGGGGCCGTAATGCGGAAAATGAAAATTGTATTTGAGGAAATGAAATTACGCAGTAAATGTCTCAGTAGACACTAGTCGAAAATTGTATTTGAGGAAAGGAAGTTGCGCAGTAAATGCCTCACATATTTCGGTGGACACCCGTCAAAATTCGCGCGCTGTGACGTCATTACAATTTGGACCAATCTGAAACACGGACAAATGCGCCTTGCTCGTCGGTAAATTGGTTTTTGAGGAAAGGAAAGGAAATGTATCTGTCTCTCATATCTCGGTGGGCCCCTAAACCTCGCCGTAACGGGAAGGGAGGAAGATGGCAGTGAACGAAGACACCATACTCACTAGACGCACCTTTGTTCATTCCAAACCATCGAGGTGGCATGGAGGAGTGGTAGCGTGCTCGACTCGCACTCCGGAGACCGGGGTTCGATTCCCAAGCTCGGCCAATTTCCTACTCGAATTTATTTTATGCGAAGCATACTACTTTAGCTACCACTTCAGCCCTTCACCGTGGTTATGCGCCTCCAAATCACGTCATACATGACGTCACACCACGTGACACGATGATGTCACGACAGTAAAGAAACGGGGGCCCACCTCGCGCCGTCGCTGTGGTTGTGCGCCTCCAAATCACGTGATACATGACGTCACACCACGTGACACGATGACGTCGCGACAATGACGTCACACCACGTGACACGATGACGTCACGACAGTGGAGAAACGGGGGCCATCTCGCGCCGTCGCTGTGGTTGTACGCCTCCAAATTACGCGACACGATGATGCTTCGCATTCTCCAGGCTTAACCAAGTTAAGCCTCAGCCATTTTATTTATCTAGTCTGACTAGAAAGATTAATTAGACTAATTGGTAAAAGGCTTTATGGCTTCAGTTCATAACTACACCCCAGACAGCACTTCCTCAGACTAACGAGGGTAAGAATATCCAGTAAGGCTCTTACAGAGGCGTAGATTATTTTGAAACACTATTGGGGAAACAGCGACGTATAGGAACCTCGAAAGCCAGATCGGCCTAACAGAACTGGAACATACTCAGCACTACAGGAGTCTACACGAACGCTGTGGTGCATAAGGCGTTACTTGTGACCTGCCAGTTGCATGTGATATTGTGACGCCCATGACGAGACGGTGCTTATTCTATTTGGTCGGCATTGCTGACTACGCAGAAGATGAGGACGACGAGGTGTAATGTGTGTCTCGTGCTCGGAAAGTGGACACAGCTGATTCTCGGTAGCCCGTCGTGGTCTTAATACACCCCCTGGTCGTAACAATATAATAGAAACTGTTTCGTACCAGGCAACACTTTCAAGGCAGACTCATTTCATCGTACTAGAGCACCACTTTCAGCAGAAGTACCACTTCAACTGCTACGGCTCTCATAGAGGTTTTCGGTTTTCGGCGGTTGCATTCAGGGGCACCTTGCATTTCTGATAAATGTGTTCAACGCAAGGCGGTTCGGTGGGATTTTCTGTGCTATTGCGGTGTGGGTGCACCGACAGCAGGTAGAGGCATCCACAAAGCTCGGTCGTTACGTGGCAGCGGAGGCAGCTGAGCGTTCCCGGAAATTAAGTGCCGTTGATTGCTCCAGGTTGGTGTATGTTCCATGTTACTTTATTCCCCAGTTGATCTATACACCTGCTTCTTCGGAGACGTTTGAGATTTCGCGTAGAACGAATTAGTAACTGATGCCATCCCTCCCACACACAGTTTGGCCTGAAATATTCAAGCCATATGGGTTCCCGTTTCGCCATGTCGTGGGGCAATTATTTTACCTGTGGAGCGCTCTGTACGGTATCCACAGCTCTAGACTTCACTTTTAAAGACCTTTCTTTGTTTAGAGGTTCCGCGAGTCGTTCAGCATACGGATTCAAACCAAAGCATTTGGCGTCAAAGCTTCTGACCAAATTCTGCTTATCAGCATGTTGATAGCGCGAGCAGAATATCAGTTTTACTGATAGTATCGATTCTGATAGCAATATTGGCATCATGAGTGTTACTGACTTTACAGCCATAAAATAATAAAACCTCTTCGCTGATTCAAAATACTGCAGTGGCAGACGAAGCTTTAATGTTATGTAAAAAAAGCCGATGATTTTTACCAACAGGTACAATGAACAGAGAATGTGGCGAAGGTGGTAAATAAAATTCACCTCGATGGAAACTTCCACTGCCAAATCTAGCAACAGCTGTGTGTCCTTGACTTTTGAAGTAGGCGCCTTCACCCGAGAAGCATATCTTCCTTCCAGTAAGGAATGGCGACAACCTCTAATTTCTCCTTAGTATCGTTCATTTAAAACGCTAAGTCCCTCTGGAGTGCCTGCTCGACATCAAATATTTTTAAGATGATTTTTCCTTTTTCTTAGTAACATAAAAGAAAAAGAAACTGAAAATCACTAAGCGGGGAATTTTTACTTAGAAAATTAAGAGCAAGTACGGCAAGAGCCACAAAAAAGGCTGCAGTTCTTTGAGACACAAGAACGGAATAAAACTGAAAAGAGTTCAGAAAAGGGCAGTCATTTGTCAGAAAACGTAACTATGCGCCGACCGGATGGTATTGACTTTCCTGTGTTTTTCGAAAGCCTAAGCGACACAAAACAATAGCATTTACTGGCTGATGTGACTGCTGTCAGCTTCCCCCTGTCATTTAATTTTTTCGGAAATATTCATTAGTTAGTAAAGCACGTTGCGGGGCTATGTTAGCACCCGTCCTGTCATGTCTACCTGTGTTGGTTGGTTGGTTTATGGGGTTTAACGTCCCAAAGCTGCTAAGGCTATGAGAGACGCCGTAGTGGAGGGCTCCGGAAATTTCGACCACCTGGGGTTCTTTAACGTGCACTGACATCGCACAGTACACGGGCCTCTAGAATTTCTCCTCCAAAGAAATTCTAGCCGCCGCGGCCGGGATCGAACCCGCGTCTTTTGGGTCAGTAGCCGAGCACCATAGCCACTGAGCCACCGCGGTGGCTGTCTACCTGTGTATTCGTCTGAAAAGTTAGCACTGTTTAAATTTGAAGAAATGAAAATTCATCACCATCTAACCCCGCAACGCGTTTTACTAAGTAATGAATATTTTTGAAAAAAATAAATGACAAGGCGAAGCTGACTGCAGTCAGATCAGCCAATAAATCCTGTTGTTTTGTGCCGCTCACGCTATCGAAAAAGACAGTAAAGTCAATGCCAGACGGTTGGCGAATCGTAACGTTTTCTGACAAATGACAACACTTTTCTGGACTCGTCTCAGTCTTATTCCATTCATGCGTCTTCATAGAACTGCAACGTTTTAAGTGGCTTTTGCACTACTTGCGCTTAATTTTCTTGGTAAAAAGCGCCCCGCTTAGTGATTCTCAGTTAATTTTTTCTATATTGCTAAGAAAAAGGAACTATAATCTTAAAAAATATTTGATGTCGAGCAGGCACTCAACAACCAGAGGGACTTACCCCCGTATTCAAGAATGTTCCTTATCCTAACACGGAAGTCACACTTTCGAAAGTAACGCTGAAGTACAAGTATAAGATAAGTACGACTACCAGTTCAGAAACGGCACTTAACACGCACTTTCGAAAGTCATCATTTTCTGGTCAAGGAAGCACTATGGGAGCGAGGTTATGAAGTTTTACGCTTTGCGATTAAAAGATTACACACGTATTATTTAGCTTATTTAAAAGTTGTGGGCAATGACATGTAAAAAGAGCGATTTTCAATCAGTCCCGCGAAAACAGTATATCAGTAGCGGCTGACAAAGGCGATGTCTTCTTTTCAGTCTGGCCACCGTCGTCAGCCGTCAACCGTCAATATAGCGTTGTGCCTTGCTGCCTCTACCGTCCACGTCGTTTATCTTTTGCTCGTGTTTTTTCCTCCTGTCAAGCGCTGCTTTTATTTTTGTTTACTGTTTAGTGCCTTTAGATATCGCTTTTGCTCCAAAATGGAGCAGAAAAAAGTTAATTTCAGTGCACAAGAACGCGCAATTCTTTCCGACCTGGTGGACAAACACCGCGAAGTGCTTGAAAACAAAAAAAAAACAGACGCTGTGTGCGCCGGCAGAAAGCGTGCGGCGTGGTTGGCGATCGAGGAAGCGTACAACAGTCGGTGCGGCGTTACGAAGCGAAGTAACGAGCAATTAAAAAAGTGTTGGGACAATTTAAAAGTCAAGTGGAAGAAGGAAAAGAGCACAGATACTCGTCAACTTTTTGCTACAGGTAGGTTTGCACGCTCTGATTGTCTTTAAAGCGTCAGAAGCGGCGGGCGGATGAGGCGCGCTGCTGCAGGGGCGAGTGACGTGTGTGCCGTAAGCACAGCGCTGCGCTGCTCATCTGGCCTAGAGACGGGGCGCGAATTCAGCTCGCGCCTGCCGCCAGATTCGTCGTTCGTCGTTGCCGCTCCTGTACTGATCGCTGTGTTCACCACGGCCATGTCGGTTATCGCTTTTTTTTTGTTGATTACCGTATCACGCCCGAGAGAGACCAGATAAAGACAGTTGTGCTTGTGTTCAACGCGTAAGACCTCGACTCTGTTCTTCGTAGACCGCAGTCTATCCCGATCGAGATCAGAGTTGAATAGCTGAGTCGGTAGAGATGAAACGAGAGAGGAAATAACATTGTTGTTATCGCAGTATTAAGCTGTGAGCAAGTATGTTGCTTGTTGGATTACCACAATCTGGTTGCCCCGTTCTGCCGCCACCAGACAACATATATAAGGGGGACGGGGAGCGGTGAGGAAAAGGGTGTGATCGAATCGAGGCAGGCATGACAGGACACAGGCACTACACGTTTGAACGGAAGCGGTACAGATAGACGAAGGGGTCGTGAAGATGTTTGGTTGGATGTTATGAAAGGTGTGCGATTGAGGCATCGTGAAGTGTGAACAGCACAGCTAATTATCCACCGCATAACTATCGCACTGCTACCTGTTTAACCACTTCCATATCAGCCGCAGCATAATTTAGAAGGTTGAACACCTTTGATCACATTTTTGTCCTGCATATTTTGACACTCCTTTGTATTTATTACTACAGGGGATCCTGATGCAGTCTATCCCGTGGGACCTGCTTCTGTATAACCTGTTTGTGACTGTACAT
Source organism: Amblyomma mixtum (assembly GCF_055824585.1). Lineage (NCBI taxonomy): Eukaryota > Metazoa > Arthropoda > Arachnida > Ixodida > Ixodidae > Amblyomma > Amblyomma mixtum. The sequence continues at coordinate 317,363,207 of NC_143014.1, forward strand.
CCAGTGAACTAATGAAATTTGCATTCACTCGTTGATTAACTCTTGAATTAACAGTTTAACAGATAAAAACAGCATTTAGGCCAGTCAGCATTAGTATTATTATTGCTACTTCTAGAGGAAGGGTGCGTATGGCTGTGCACGACACATCGACACATTGCTGTCACATCACTGGATTCAGGCGAATGGCTGCCTGTCACATTTTGTGGTATATGTTGCCCGGAGAATGCTAATCTTGAAAAACGTGCATTGTTCCAGGTGGTGGGAGCCCACCCAAGAGTCAGATGACGGACGAGCTGCAACGGGTTGGTGCGGTGGCTGGTCACATGGACACTAGAGTCCTAAATATCTATGACAGCGACCGTGGCCGACACAGCACCGACCCTTGCAGGCGTAGCAGTTACACCCCTGCGGTAGTGGGACTGCTGCAAGCAACGCAAGATGCTAATGGTATGATTTTTGTGCATATCTTTCTAAACTTGGCCGACTGTTTCTCCTCTTCATTTAAAAAGCTGCCCTTCCTGCATTATTATTCTGATCTTCTGTCGCATTGCCGAAGCACACAAGTGACATGAACAAAACATGTCGGTTAATGTGACTCCACATCGACTTGTGGCTAAGCAACCTGCCATATGACACGAGTAACTTGCGTGTTGCTTATGTAGTGGCTAGGGGACACAAGTGTCTCCAAGCCTTGCAGAGTAAACATTGTCAGTTATGCCATGCCAAGCTATTTAGACAACGAGCACCATGCAAGCTGATACTTTGTTCATTATACCCATGTATGCAGACAGTGAAATGGATGTGCTATGAGAAGTGATTCACAGCTGTTTTGCTGAGTAACTTCTGCTGGTCATATTTTCTGTGAATTTTGCTTTTATTTGCTGTCAAGTGCATTATCATACTAGTTTGATGCCTTTGCTTGGAGTATGTAGTTCGAGTTACATTAAAAAATTTTCTTTTTCACGTGCCTCTATTTAACTGCCATGTTTCATTTCCACAGTTCCATATCTAGTTCTTTTTTTCTTCTTTGCTCGTATGCTGTAAAATGACAGCAAATTTAGCACTCTTTTCCTCCCTCTTGTTCAGCGGTTGTACCTGTCACATACCCGTTTCTGTTGGTTTCTGTATTTAGCATTCCATTTTTTGTGATATTTGTGTTATAATGCGATAACGGCTAACATCTTTGCAGATGCTGACTGGCAAGAGCATCAGCTCAGCCGTGATGATTTCGGAGACACAGCAGCAGAGGAGGCAAGCCTCGACCCTGCTCCAGCTCAGCAAACGCCAGGCGAGCCTGGAACCCATGAATCGAGCCTGCCTGCAAGTGGTGCGGCTGCAGAACCTCCAGCAGCAGTCCCACGGGCGCGCAAGCGCATTAGTACTGCCGTTGGCAAGGCAGAATTGCAGGCTCGCTTGGTGGGAGTTTCCCAGGAAAACAAGCGAAAAAAAAGAGCACCTCCTGAGAATGAGGTTGTTAAGAGCCCAGCTGGCCCAGCAGAAGCAGCTGTTCGAGCTCAACTTAAAAATAAAGCAAGCTAAGCTCGAGCTCCTTAACGCAAAAACTTCTGCTTTAAAGGGAGAGGAGCCCCAATAAAAAGTTCATGATTTATCATCGCTGAACAGCGTTTTGGTCTGTCATCTCATGAGGAATACTGCTTGCTTTGGTGCCATTTCAGCGACTGCCACTAGCTTTAGCATGCAAAGGGGCTCACTGGTGAATGCACAGCCAGACATCTGGAAATGTATAGAACAGGCTGTTACTACATTGTGTAGGCTGAATGCTCCTCTACTGTGACAGTTAGGCAGTGCAGTGTTAATGAAGTCTGGAAACTAGACGACTCATTCTACTACGAGTAGTCAAATTAGTACAATGAGCTCGGATGACAGAAAAGCATGACACATGCACTGAAGCCAGTACACGTGCTGTCATTCTTTTCTTTCGTCTGTGTTCGTTGAACTGATTTGTCTGTTTATTTATATACAGATATAACGATACAGTGCAGGTTCTTGGTTTTCCTGAAGCTTTGCTTGCGATTGCTTCGTGCGAAGTGCTCCTGAATGAGCCTTGCACGCGCTCTGAAGCCATCTGCTGGCTGCAGCTGACCAGATGGCTGGTCATGGTTGTCAGGAGGTGGCTGCTGTGGTGCTGGTGGACACGGCTCATTGAGTAGCCGGCCCAGGTTGTGCAGGGCAGCACATGCTGTTATCAGAATTGGTGTCGTCGTCGTCTTTATCTGGAGTGTCATGGTCAGGCATGGGAACCTCCTCTTCCAGATCCCAAAAGCCCTCTCCACTGTGTTCCGCGTCTTTATTTGAGACTAGTTGTACCTGCATGAAGAAAAGGAAATAATTCGACTTGCAATAAGGCAAGAAATTGGGTTATGTGGTTTCATTCATTTCAGCACTAGAGTTTTGCTTAAAGACTGTACAAAAAAGGAAGGCTGGACATACAAATCAGTCATATATATGAATTGTTTGCTTGTACACTGAACTAGAATCAGAATCATGTTTATTCAATATCATGTCGATGTTGGGTGCATCGACAAAAAGCCAGTGAAAGGCTTGACGAGGCCGACGCACCCCACAGAGGCATTGCAGTGGTACAAAAACTTCAGAGCACTTTCGAAGAACAAACGAGCATACAAACAAAATAAATAACATATTTGCAGTACCTGTACATCAATTCGGACTCCTTGTTTAATTGATGCGGGAGGGCGTAGCTCAGCATTTGATGGCAGTTATTTGTTCTCATTCTAGGTACATACCATTTGCATACCATTTGCATACCATTTGCAGTTGCATGTGCTCAATTGTGGCATTTCATTTACACTGTATCAACTCAGAAGGAAACAAACAGAATGCTACAAAACCGCACAAATACTAAAGTCTGGAAGTAAAGAACGCTTTATTTCATGCTATGTTCATCTCTATTTTGTACAAATACCTTTCCAAATGAATTTCATGAACCAGCTTAGAAGCGAAGTACATTGAGCACATCGGCTTACTTGTGTTGTGGGCTGCCAGCTTGTCCAGGGTCTCTTGTCGGGTTCATCAAGTATGAGCGGCAGGCATACCCCTGGTCTCCCAGAAGCAGGCCAGGCACGTTGCCATTCTCATACTGCACACGGGCGTTGCTGCTGTCAAAGATGCGGCTGTCGTGAGCTGACCCGGGCCAGCTCGCTACAACATCGTAGAACTCCAAATGGGGTCCCGTGATGGCCTGAGATGGGTCAAAAAGATGTAAACAATCCGATATTAGACTGTGTTGTACAATTACATGCAAAAAAATACATGCGAAAAAAAGCACTGCAGTGCTTCCTCCACGTATTATGACAAAAAGTAATGTCAAATACTTGATGTCAAATTTTCCCACAGGCTCGCACTGTTTGTGTTGTACACAGCAGCATGACGAAGAGCTAACAAAAATGGTTAACAGTGGCGCTCCTGATGAAATGAGATGCTACTAAATTAGATTGTTGCTGGTACTTTTGAAGTATTCGTGCAAGATGTTGGAATTAAAAATATACGCATTGTAAGCTTAATTGCATTTGTGCAGTTAACATATCCAAGGCAAGTACACATAAAGCTGCACCATCAAAAAGCTTTGTATAACAGCACCTTCAAACGGTAACAGATTTGCTCGCGGCAACGCGAATTCACGAACGACGTCAAAACGGTTCGGCATGGTGTGGTATATGGGCCCCTAGACGGCATCGGGTAACGCCTTGGCGGAGGGCTCCAGATAAATATCGACCGCCCGGGGTTCTTTAACGTGCACTGACATCGCACAGCACACGGGCGCCTTGCGGTTGTCTCCGTCGAAATGCGGCCGCCGCGACCGTGATTCAACCTGCGTCTTCGGTTTCAGCAGTCATGCGCCCTATCCACTTTACTACCGCGACGGGGGCCAACACAGTTCGCCTGGTAGTCAACTACTTTCACGAAGCGATGTCCACTTACCTGCACATTGAAGGAAAAATATCCTTTCCTGTTCCTCAAAAATTCCGCGTTGTCACCTCCCGGGCTCTTGATTGGAACATGAGTGCAGTCAATGGAGCCTGTCACGCCGGGGAACTTCGCGATGCCGTAAAATTGCAGCATTACTGCTGGGGCTTTCGCAGCACTCGGTAGCTTCACGAGAGCAGGGAACACAGTGGCGGCGATCATACGCGATACGCGTCCAATAACCCGCGGCACCGTAGGCTGAGAAATGCCAACCAGATCGCCGGCCACGATTTGGAAGAATCCAGCCCCGTAGAACCGGAGCGCGACCAGAAGCTGGAGGAGCGGCGGTAGTGGGTTACCGCGTTGGTCAGCGCTGGCTTGAAAGGGCAGCATGTCCAGCAGGCGCAGCACTGCTCGCTTCGAAAAACGATAGCGGCACAGGAACTCCAACTCGCCAAACACCTCCATTGGTTTCTGGCGATCCCATATCGTCCGTCTGGGTGGTGGCGCGTACACATACGCTCCTCTCTCTTCTATTTCTTCTACACGGTCGTAGAAATTCATGAACTCACTCATGTTGTTGTCCATATCGTCCGCCATGTTGAAAAAGCAGCTAAAGTACAGCTTAAGTTAGGCAGGCCCCTACCTACATCTTTGGATAAGTAAAGTATAAGGAAAGGACAGATTTGCTTATAAGTGCAGTTTATGAAACAGCTTAAGGAGGTTTTAAGTGGCTAGAGGGGAAAGTTGAGGAAAAGTCAGGTTTGTGAATAGGGGGGTTAGTGTTGTAAAAGAACAATGCTAAGGAGAACTTATAGGTTGCACTGGAAGGAAGGTATGCTGCTGAGGTGAAGGAGCCTACTTCAAAAAGTCAAGGACACACAGCTGTTGCTAGATTTGGCAGTGGACTTTTCCGTCGAGCTGAATTTTCTTTAGCCGCTGCGGTGTCTCATTGGTTACGGTGCTGGGCTGCCTACCGGAAAGACATGGGTTCGATTCCGGTCGCGGCGGTTGAATTTATTTAGAGGAGAAATTCTAGAGGCCCTTGTACTGTGCGATGGCAGAGCTCGTTAAAGAAGCCCAAGTGGTCGAAATTTCCGGAGCCCTCCACTACGGCGTCTGTCCTAGCCTGAGTTGCTTTGGGACGTTAAACCCCATAAACCAAACCAAACCAATTTCGTGTACCACCCTCGCCACATTCTCTGTTCATTTTACCTGTTGGTTGAAATCATCTACTTTTTTTTTTACATCACCGTAAAGCTTCGTCTGTTACTGCAGCCTTTTGCATCAGCGAAGAGGTTTTATTATTTTGTGGCTGTAAACTCAGTAACATCTCTGATGCCAATATTGCTATGAGAATAGGTACTATCAGCATAACTGATGGTCTGCTCGCGATAACAACATGCCGATAAGCGGAATTTAGTCAGAAATTTTGACGCAAAATGCTTTGGTTTGGATCCGTATGCTGAACGGCTCGCGGCACCTCTAAACAAAGAAGGGTCTTTAAAAGTGAAGTCTAGAGCTGTGGATGCCCTAAAGAGCGCTCCACAGTTAAGTAATTGCCACACGGCATGGCGAAAACGCAACCCATATGCCTTCAATATTTCAGACCAAAGCTTTGTGTGGGACGGATGACATCAGTTACTAATTCGTTCTACGCGAAATCTGAAGCGTTTTCGAGGAAACAGGTGTATACATCAGCTGACGAATAAAGTAACATGGAACATACACCTGCCTGGAGCAATCCAACAGCACGTAATTTCCGGGAACGCTCAGCTGCCTCCGCTGCCAAGTAACGACCGAGCTTTGTGGAGGCCTCTACTTGCTGTCGGTGCACCAACATTGCAATAGCACAGAAAAATCCAACCGAACCGCCCTGCGTTGATAACATTTACTAGAAATGCAAGCTGCCGCTGAATTAAACCGCCGAAAATCTTTAGGAGAAGTGTAGCAGTTAGAGCGGTACTTCCACTGAAAGTGGTGCTCTACTGCGATGAAATGAGTCTGCCTTGAAAGTGTTATCTGGTACGAAACAGTTTGCAATATATCATATACAACTGGCAAGTCCCATGTAGCCCGATTGCACCACAGCGTTCCTGTACACTCCTTTAGTGCTGACTGTGTTCCAGACCTGTCAGGCCGACCTATCCGGCGAGGTTCCTATACGTTGGTGTTTTGCCAGTAGTGTTTCAAAATAATGCACGATTCAGCAAGAGGCCTACTGCATATTCTTTCCGTCGTTAGTCTGAGCAAGTGTTGTCTGGGGTGTAGTTTTGCACCCAAGCCATAAAGCCTACTCAGAGAGCCTGACGCGTACATGAGGAGAAATATATCTGCGTCAGGCCCCAATTAAATCTGTTGAGTGAATTTTTTTTGCAGAAATCACAAGTTTAGACGTTTAGAAAATTAAGTAAAAATTTTCATATTGGAATGCTTCATTCGCGTCCACATCTGTCTATATAAAGCCTCAAAGCTCCCACATGAACGTAAACACTACATTTTCACGCCTTTTCTAACTGGTCGTTAAGCATGAATAAATGCTTATCTGTGACAGTATGTGCTTGAGAGAACTTTGCTTTCTGTCATGACTTACGGAAGGCATAAAAAAAGTGTTCTGTGATGACAGGAAGCGGGAAAATACGAATTTCGGACGCCGAACGCAGCTCTCGTATGTGCAGCGTTCGCATCTGCATTGTTGCGCATTTGGCTGTTGAGAAGTTGGACCAGTGGTTGCTTCTATCATAGCCTATGCTCAAAGTGTGGATCCATCGAAGGGTGTCTCAGTGATTTGAGCCCAGGTGGAGAGGAGGACAGAGAGAAAGTGGCTCGCGGCCTGCTTTACACATGGTTTTTAGAAATGTAAAAAATTGTATTCAAAGGTCGCTGTTTGCTCAGTTTTTCTCAAAGACCTGAAACAAAACATCCCCACGGTTTTGCATTGTGCTCGTGGTTGTGTAGCCTTGGAGCTAAGCCGACAGCACTGCACTGGCTCGAGGTATGAGGGCACGGGTTTTCCTTTTCATCCACTCTTTGCGGTGTGCTGTGAGCTTTGTATTTTTTACGTCTCGTGTTTCTGAATACATGGTAATGATTCTTGCTAAGAACCGCAGCAAAATGTTCAAAACGATAAAAAAAAATGGTCATACCACTCTGACAAGAATAAAAAATGGCAGCTTGGTTCGGATTCAAGCAGTGTCTACATTTTATGCGAGGGAGCTCTCAGTTCCTTTCTGGGAGCTTCCTTTCCTTTCCTCAAAAACCAATTTACCAATTTTACCTTCGCTGTCCTCGCAGACGATGCGAATATGCGTCTTCTTCAGATCGTATCAAGGCAAGTAACCCAAACAAACAATAGGGTGAAACGATTGGCCGACCAAATGCCACTTCTCTGCGAAATTTGAGCTCGAACAATGCACCCGTTTAGTTGCAAGAAGCATCCTACCGCGTCCGTTTATTTGCGCAACACGCGATACTTACTCACCCGCCACAAAACGCCGTGATTTCCGAATTAATTTTTACCAACACACTGTCTTTTAGCTTCAAGAGATGGCGCCATACACTTGAAAAGAATAAAGGCCCCTGATTTCGGAAGTAGCTCATTTCTGTGAACTGTGCCGCCGCGCCGCAGACTCCCGCATATGCCCGTCTCTCTGCTCGGCGCTTTCTTGTACGTGATTGACCCCTCCGGCCGTCGCCCTGGAAGCGCGCGCAAAATTTATCGTTTTCTTGTGTTGTCGTTTCCCCTCGGCGCCATGTTTAGGCCGTCTGCCTCTGCTCCCGGTCGAGCTCCGTTGAGTTACGCGCTGACAATTCGAAGTCTGCTTTTAGTGCCGCACTATGCCCAGTTGGGGTGCATTTCAGTGCACAAGCCGGAGTGAAAATGGCTGGTGCTGTTCCAGGCTGCTCGAGGAAAAAATGTCATCAGCTGTAGAAATAAGCGGATCCACAACATCGCCCTTAAGGACTGTTTCGACAAAGGACACCATCCTCGGCGATGTACTGTGCATTTGGTGGTACCTAATCTAGTGTGCGTACTTCTTTTGAGATCATCAGGAAGTTGATAACTTCGCTTAATTCGCTGATCATTCTGCGTCGTTTTGCATGCAGTTTTTTCCATTCCTTGGGAATTGCTGTGCGTGTTCTATTCGCGACCGTTTGCATATGGATTACGCCTATAATAGCCACTTTGTTCATTGGATCTCAGTGTGAGTTTCCGCGGAAAAAGGTTGCATCGGAGACGTTGCTTTTTTTCCCTAGTATATACGCGTGTTTCTGATGTGGCGCAAATTAGAAAACAGCGATTTTCGTAGAGTATACGGCATTCTCCCTCCCATATGCAGCAGAGCTCTAGTGCGGTAGCTTTAACGGCGTTATGCCATTGGCTGTCTAGGGATGATAGGAGATGTTAGGTAATCTTTAGGGCGATTAAGGAGTTTGTTCGACCGTCGCGACTGCGCGCACCTCTGCCGCGATTCCGAGATCTAACGCCACCTGAGGAGCGAGTCCGGAAACGGTGCCTTATAGGGCGAGCGTTGACTTTTCGGAGGCGAAATCATGACATAGTGCACTGAATGATCTTTTCCAAATAATATCAGATTCCTTAAACTCCGTAGTTTATAAGACAGTACGAATGGTTCCCGTGAGGGTCCCTAAGTCACAGAATGACTGCATCTTTTCTCGTAGCGTTTTACAGCGCTGAATATATTGATTTAGCACGTGCATCTCAAGCACCCCTTAAATCAGGGTTTAGCGTAAATTACTCATCGAGAAAATATCACCTTTCCACCACTCTGTCAAGTCTTCTGTTGGCCAGGCTCACTTCTGCTGTAGCCAATAAAACAAAGGAAAAAATAGAAAACAAACGCCTTCTCTTTCAAGCAGCCGTGATTGACCACGCAATAAAGCCGCGGCGTATGCATCACACCGAGGAGCGAAGCTTAAAATTTTGGGTCTGGAACTTGCGTAAAAAATTCATGACACGCATTAAATAAAATATCCCAGCATATTCGCAGCCACCATTGTGTTTCTAAAACTTCACTGGTGAAGCGAAACCTTAACCTAAATTACCACAATCTTTACCTCGTTCGATTGCAAAAGAACAGTGTCATAGACAACAGTATCTTCGGGGAAGTACAGCGCTAGGTCAAATCTACATCCAGCGGAGCGTTAGTGGGCTAAAGAGCATTGAAGAATATACAATATTAACGCAAATATTATTCTAATAAAAACTCTGCCAAATTGAGGAAGACGTAATGCGCTTTGATTGTTCGTGCCAGAAGCGCTGACGTTTAGAGGGCTTATTGCTCAAACGAGAAGGTGATAAATTTGGCTCGTGGTTGAGTCAAGCATGTCGGATCCCTTTCTAGTGGTTGTGTTCAATAAAAGGAGCGTGAAAAAAGCACAAAATCAGGCGCGCTCACGTGTGCCAGAGAACACATCGGGCGGGCGAGCGCGCGATGGCCTTCGAAGCGTGCCGTGCGCAGCGAGCAGAGCGTGCGGGCGAGGTTAATCGAGGTGGAAGCCGCGGGAGTGGAGGAGAGTGTCGCTGCTCTCAATATCAAGGGGCTTTAGATATGGGGCATAGGGAAATTTCTTACTATCGACGAGAGCGAAAGCTGGCGGCTCTGCACTTCATCCAACATATACGCGCGAGGCATGCCGGGAAGAGAGCTCTTCGGAATGACATCTGGTGGCTTGTTGACTGTGCTACGGATTGAAACTTTTTTGTTGTTCAGTTACGTTTTTACTCCTGCAGTTATGTGCTCTTTGTTGCGGTATAGTTATCCATGGTGATACGCACGCAGCTCATTTGAGATCCGAAGCATACGAAGGAGTTTAACTCAAGCTGAGCACAGTGTCTGGAGCCTGCGAAGCCTGAAGTCCGTTTGCCCCTTCGCTGGGAGCCCTTTACTCAGCAAGCTGGCCTTGTTAAACGGGAACTTGTGCTACCTGTGCATTGAAGGGTGAAAGAAGGCAGCAAGTCAGACAGCCTTAAAAACCGGCATGTCTAGTCAGCTGTGATACTCTGAAGTTTTCTCTTCGCAACGAAGGATCGCTTTCAGTGTTTGTCTTGAGACACGCTGGTTAGAGCGTACGAGTTTTGAGTCGGAACTCTTCACTTTGCAGTGAAACACGAACCACCTTTGCAGGCTGAGTGCTCGAAACTAGGTAGCCCCCGAAAGGGCGCAGCGGGGTTTGCGGAGCCTCTTCCAAGCGCACACCCCTGAAGAAGCCGGGCGCCGAGCCGGGGGTGGCTTGTACCGATTTTTACCGGTGGGTGTCCGGCGGTGGGTTTCGAACCAACCACCTCCCGCAGCCGAAGCGGACGCCCAGACCACTAGGCCACGACTGCGGTTTTTTTCTAATCTGCAAAGTACTTCGACGAGCGCAACTTGTGTAAGTGACCGCATTCGCAAGGTGGATAGCGGTTGATTCATTTTGAAGACTGGCGGTGACCGCGCACTGCATGCAGGAACGACTTCCACTTCATGAATTGTTTCACAAAGATATCCCTGTGCTGCACTTGTCAGCATGAATACGGCCGTCGCTTACTTGTGATGGGACAGGTTTCTGCTTCATAACTAATGCTTCTCTGGGCAAATTCTGTAAGATCAGAGCCAGGACATGCCGAGAGTCGGACCTCATTGCATGCATGCAAACTAGTTTCTCATAGAAAATGGGCCCGGGCAAGTTTCTCATCGCATGAACATATTCCATGCACGGACATAGGGCGCGCACCCACAACAGCAGCTGCACCAATAAAACGTTTCTGATTTTTACTATGTGAAAACTGAAGCTTCTAAGTGTACTATTTTAAGCGCTGGCAATTTTTTTTTTCAGGAACATTTGCTCTAAATGTGTGTCTGATGAACGAAAAAAAAACCCCTACACCCATGGCGATGCCAATACTAAAACTACCCCTACACCCATGGCGACGCCAATACCCGCCCTGCCTCCGACTGTCCCTGCAGCCAGCCCCACCTATCTCACTCTTCAGACCCCACGAACGCCTAAGCCCTTTCACGGTGACCTGTTTGAAGATGCCGAAGATTGGTTGGCGCACTACGAACGGGTTGCGACCTTCAACTGCTGGGACGCCGCTACAAAGCTGCGTAACGTGTACTTTAGCCTTGAGGACTCTGCACGCACGTGGTTCGAGAACCGTGAGGCTACTTTCTCGACGTGGCCAGACTTTCGACGTCAGCTCCTGAGTACGTACGCCAACAGCGACCGCCGGGAGAGCGCGGAACGTACCCTGTCCTCTAGAATTCAGCTCCCCAATGAGGGTGTTGCCATGTACGTCGAGGATGTGACGCATCTTTGTCATCGCGCCGATCCGGCAATGCCTGAAGAAAAAAAGCTGCGGCACCTCATGCGCCACGCGTTGCCACGCGTTAGGCGCGTGGCAATATTCCACGGTTCGCAATATTTGGTGGCATGAAGATAAAATACCCTCTAAAATTCAATTAAATTGGTTTTTTCGAAGGAAATGGTGCATTATCTGTCCCACATATCTCGGTGGACTCCTCAACCGCGCCTTAAGGGAAGGCATTAAGGAGGGGCTGAAAGAAAGCCCTGTCTCGCCATGGGCAAATTGGGTGCTCGTTTGCGCCTGTCTACTTCTCTGCTCATTTATTGTAATGTATAGAGAGCATATTTTATTACATGACATACTGATTATAAAAACGCTTCCTTGCATTACATAATTTACGAAAATTTGTATCTGTGCATTCGTAGTATTGTTTTAGGGCCAAGCCAAGTACGACATGCTGTCTTCCCGGTATTCCCACGGTGGATGAAGTGTCCTTTAAGAAACTCGCATAGACGTTTGCGCCAGTTTTCCAACTTGGTAATATTTTGAAACTCTATAATAGGGAGGATCAGAAATTAGCTTTTTATACGAAAATGTGAGCAGATTTCGCTCGCAATCACATATGTGGACACAGCGCCTGAATGGGATATGACGTATCAGAACATTACACTGGAAAGCTCAGAAAGAGCAGATGGAGCCGTTGCAGCTGCAATTTTGTGTTTTCCCGGAATAATTCGCGAAACTGATTTATTACAAGGCAGTACTTTTTCTTGTCTACCTTGGACACCGTTTGCCCATTAGCCAGCTCAAATTGAGAGCGCATTTTTCCGCCGTCCAGACATTGGCCTTGTTAAAAGTGCACTAAACATAGAACGCTCGAATACGCTTCCAGAGGAACTAGAAGTTAACATTGTGTGCTGTATAAAAGTACATCTTCAAACTTTCAAACACCTCGGCCAAGCCACATCCTTCTACACAAGCGCCCTGCACAGGCATGAATAATCCTGTAAGGCAAAATGCATGTCCAAAATAATGAACTCGTGTATGCGACTAAACGAAGCGGTGAATTTGTTCGTCGTGTACTGCAGGAAACTGACGACGCTTTCTTTGTTGTTCTTGCTATTCTTATGGTCTCGCCAGTACCAGCATATAATTAGCTTCTTAAAACAGCCCAGAACACACGGACGCAGACAGAAAGGACACACACCATCCCTGCCTTTTGCGCTGTTTTAAGAAGCGTGAACCAACAGCTAGCCCTCAGGTCTGCCAAAATAATTAGCCTTATAGCTATTCAGATGACTTATGGATGTTCTCGAGAAAGCGACACTTGAAGAAAGAAGCAGGAATGCTCGAGTAAAAAAAAAAGAAACAGTCTTGCAACGGTGCACCTAACTCAAGAATTACGGCTGGTACACATTCTGCGAACTAAAGAACTAAAATAGCTGCAACTGTTGCAGCATGAACTGGAAATAACATCCCGACCCCATTCCCGCCATTTGGTTGTGTTGTGTTGTGTTGGGTTTAGTGGCGCACAAGCATCCAAGGTTATCATGTGCCAAGGTCAAGTTATAAGGCGATTGTTTTCGGTAGATTTTGCTGAAAAGCGAAAAACATCGGCATGTAAAGAGCCTGAAAAATTAGTTGCTCAAACACTGTAGTGCTGGGAAACAAATTTAGGAATGGCGTGTATTAAAACCTGTTAAGAAGGTCGAGTAACCTTAGCGGCCATCCTTGGCTGGGCAAGGATCCCGAGGTTTCACGACCAGTCAAGTAAAGACCTGAGCATTCTTCTCAGGCTTGAGAAGACGGCTGAGGTGTATAAAAAGCGAAGCAAAGCAGTGGATCTGAATTTATGGTCTCTCGAGAAAGCCTGTTTCTCCTAAAAACGGAAAAACACAAGATATGTCAACAATTGCTCTGTCGCTTAAAACCAGTGTAGGGGGAAAAGGAATGTGTTCATCGTATGATTCAGTAAAGTACTTTTCCCTCATTTTCAAGTTTCTCTCATGAGAATAAAATGTGATTGATTGTAAGTTCATCTCCACATTTTTCACCGACTGGCTTCTCTTGTTCTATGAGCAGCAAGCTTTGTGTAACGTGTGTGTGTTTCCAATGCGCAGCCGACATAAAATTACTTCCATAAAACGTTCCCGGTGCACGTTGCCGCCGTCGCCAACTTTCCGTTTCCGGTTTTTCGAAGTGGCACCCCTGATTGGCCGTTTTTTTTTTGTAGAGACGTCACACGGTAGTTTATTCTTCGCAGGCGCTTTGAATGTGCAAATGTTTCATGACTTTATTTTTTTTCAGCAACGCAGCCGCCTTTCCGCGTTGTAAAACACGTCTGTAATGTTCGCGAGGAATAAATCTTGCCTAATATGATATTTCCCTATAGTGTCGCTTTAACCGTAGCATAACCGACAGATATTTTCGTTTACAAAAACATCGAAACTGTTCTGTTTTGCCTTTTCAGCTGCTCAAGCTCTGCTGTGCATATCGTTTCTTGTAATTATTCCGGAGTGTCCCGTCACAGCCTTCTAGGTTGAATCCATTCTGCTTTTTTGTACTAAAGATCGCACCAATCGTCCTGACTGTTGACCACACAGAAAGGCTTGGTCTTTTCCTTGGATGCAGTGGGTGACATGGTCACCTTCGTCTGTTTTTACGTTAGCAAATACTTCTAATCGTTTCCGCTGCGTCCACTACGTTAGTGTTCAATGTGAGGAAGCCCCGTTTTATACCTTCCCTTTTTCTAGAACTTTTACTGGCGAATCATCGTCTTACTTTAAAGCTGCTTCATATATTAGACAAAAATTCTAGACAAGCGCATTTTTTCAACGAGTAGTTTTTTATGGATGCCATTTTTTGCGCATATCGTGAGATTTCACCATAATAATCTATGTCCACAGTTCCCTTCACGAGACTGTTGTTGTTTTCCGCTATTTCTTGCGAAAAACACAAGCCATTGGTTTTCTATTCCAGTGTTAACCATATCGATGCGAGAGGTCAAGCTTTAAATGCAAGACTTTGCTGCGCACCGGAAATTAGACCATTGCCATCGGTACCTTCATAAAGGCTCCTTGCAATATTCCGCAGTTGCCTCACAATTAAAAGCAATGATGATGATGATGATGTCCTCAGGCTTAATGGCACATACCCATGGCGGGGGATTGGCCAGGGTGCATAGCGGATACAAACGCACTCATGTACAGGCAATACAGTATTTTTAAAGTTTTTGGACACAGAGCTAGAATTTGTACAAAACAAAAAATACGGAGAAGGAAAAGTTGTGAATTCACATTCTAACAGAGGAATCTACCAGATGAAATTATATAATCGTGAATATAATCGCACACTGGTTTCAGGGCATATTCCCTGGCGCTTGCCCCGAAAGCTGGGAGAATCGGAATAGATAGAGGAAGCCCGAGCCGAGCGAGAGGAATCTCCAAGTAAATTCTACGGAGAGCAGCGAGCCGCCGGCAGGAGAGGAAAAATGTTCTATAGACTCAATTTCGCCACAAGACTCACAAAGGTTGGATATCGAAAACCCTGATCGGCATAAATAAAGGTGCAGCCGCGTTATCCTGCAACGCAAAAGGGTCATGGACACCTCACATTGCCTCGAACTGCACATCCGCACACTCCAAGGAAATGCCAGGTGTTGAAAATCCGCTGCAGCAAGGAGAGGCTCATGGCTCAAGGTGTGGAGACGCTGGAATCGTTGAAAGCGTGCTAGAGTCAAGTAAACAGTATTTGGGACTAAAGGGACAATAGGTCTATCAAGGGCAGACTTTGCTAAAAAAATCGGCCCTCTCATTAGAAACAAGGCCACAGTGTCCAGGGACCCAGTGAGAGCGCGCTTCTGTAACATGTGAAGGAATAAAAGATTGAAGTGAACGGCTCATAGGAGTATCCCTCGAGTTTTCTAGCGCTGTCAAAACAGAAAAGTTGTCTGATAGTATAACCCGAGTGATACTGTAGGGAATTTTTATTAAGGCCAATTGAATGGCTAGAAGCTCAGCTACAAAAATAGGGGTATAGTAAGGGGCCCGAAATGAGTAGCTCCAATCAAGAGCCCTTGAGTAAATGCCAATAGCTGCCTTTTCATTTTGCTGGGAAGCATCTGTATAAACGGCAATGTCCAGGAACGCTGGAATTGTTCATCTTCGTCTTCTACTCATCCGGCATGTTTGCCCCATCTACTGAACCGGGAAGTGTTCACATCGTCAAAAAGATATGAGATGCAGATATGAAGTGCAGCTATAACAATTTTTTGAACTAGCCTTTCCGAGCTTCAGTTGGCGACGCGCTATCCACCAAGCCGTGGCGTCCGCATGTAAGGACGTGAAAAGAAATGTGTCCTACATTTATTATCATTTTGAGGGAAAAAGTGTTTAGTTGGAATATTACCTCCAATAAAGTTGAAAATGAGTACAAAGTTATCAAAGTGCCCAAGCAAGTATATATAGAATAAAAATCGACAGAAATCGCAGCTCCTATGGCAGCACTCGATCGGGTCATTCGCCAACATTCTCGTGGATTTCAACCACAATAAAAAAAACATAATTCTGAAAGGTGGAAAAATATTAAGGGAGCCATTTCGCACACATTCGCTTTCTACCTCAGTGAATTTTTGAATGTGTGTCTTCAAAAAATTTGTTCTTTGTTTGTCCTCGACTGAGGAGACCAGGGCCAAAGCATTGTTAAAGACGGCCTAAACACCTTCTGAGGAGAGTAGATTTTAACTCTCTCAATCACCACATTGTGCTGTTTTGAGTGCCTGAAACAAATAATACACTTCGACACGCAGCACAGAACCCAAAAGTGGCGAGCCCCTTCGGGCGACTTTTTCAAGCTCGCACCCTACTCTGTTTCAGGCAAATGCGTGTGCCGGTTAAGATATGGTTATTAATTGAATTGTTTCAGACGCCATGCGGCCAGTCGTCACTATGGTGGGTCAGCAAGCTGCGCCTCACCGGGGAATTCCCGCGCTCGTTATAGCAGCATGCGGTCGGGCCGAGTGGGTAGGGCCGGCGTAGTCTTGGAGCGTGGAAAAAATGACGAGAAGAGCGGGAAATGCGCGAAGACGCTGAAATTCAAATTTTAGCTACAGAATACTCAATTTCTGCGTTAAAGAAATTCTTGCTGGAGGATATTCGTGAAGCGGCGTCCTTTTGCAACACTGGAATTCCATACCTTTTTTGAGAGTCCCTTCCAGAGTCCTTTAAAGGCAATAGCACGCGACGATGAAAAAGAAAACTTAATTGAGGAATCATGTCAAGAAGAACAAAATCTTTACACAATTTAAACTTGCAAAAATGTCTCCCGGGAAAGACCGCACTATACAAAGGAACCGCACAATACAAAGTGACCGCCATACAAAGGAACAAATCTGGGTGAAAGTCACTAGCGTTGATCTTTCCGTTTCCTCTCACACGCTGCCGTCGAAGAAGAAGAAGAAGCGAAAGCGTTTTAAGGGTCGTATTCACGAGCCTGAGCCGAACACAGCTGATCTGAGTGTTCGAGTCAGGCGTCGGAGCTTATTCTGTTGTGGTTTCTGCTGGCTACTGGTCCGTTCAGAGGTTCTCTCACGGCTGCTGCCCAAAAGGAGTGCCACATCTGTTGGTGCAGAGTTCGCGCAAGGTTCTCCTGCCGAGAAGGTGAGCTTCTGTGCAAGCGTTCACTCACGGATGAAGCCTCACGTATGAACGAATCTTTAACTGTGCACTGCAGCATAATTACAGTAGCTCGCACCTACGTTCGTGGGGCGCGCATACCTTCCCCACCTTTCGCTACGTGTCGAGGGTGTGACCAGCATTAATCTTTAACCATTGGCAGGGCCGCGATCTTCGCTCCACGGCTTAACCGCTTAAGTCTAGTGCGTCCTGCCCTCTTCACTGCCGGCAAACTGCGCAGCATCATTTCCACTGGAGTGCGAAACGCGGAGCGCGTACGTTATGGCCAAATTCACGCGTTCCTGCAACGAGCCGCACGTGAATTCGTGTCGTGTTTCACAGTCAGTAAGCGCTGCTGTACAGTTCACGCCGCCGCAGTCTACCCGCACGCGATTTTTAGAGCGCAGCTCTTTGGCGCCCGTTTCTGCGTTTCGCGGCGTCGCCGTTGCTGTGGCCGTTGTAACCAGCGGTGGACACCCTAGTCGTGTTTTAAGCTGCGAAACCAAAGGAGCAGGAGCTTGGAAAAAAAGGAAAGGCGCACATCTGCCCTCTTGGAACAGTGCACACCTCAATCGCGCTTGAGGGTACGTTGCGGTAGTGACAGGTGTGCGCTGCATACGTTGGCATTGACAACGTTGTGCCATTTTAAGGAAAGCAAGTGCGCATAACTGGCTCCCTGGGTCAGCGGACACCTGAATCGCGCTTATAGGCACGTGGGGCGATCAGAGAGATATGTGGGCTGCATGCATTACGCTGACAACGGTGAGCGATCCTGCGCGATCAACCATTACCTGCCATCTGCCAGGGTGGCAAGGCGGGTGGGACTTTAATGTGCATATAAATAAAAAACAGGAATTTCTTACCACTTATTGCGGGAGAACATCCCGTTCCTCCCTCTCGTAACGCCTCCCACAGCTGGGACAACCTCGCGAAATGCTTGCATAGACTTCGTTTATGAGTACCAAACATTAGTGCAGCAAGTCGAGCATATATCCATCTATTTCTCCGACCACAAATCTCCCTTTATGACAATCAAGAATTGTTAGTGGAGTGTTTCTTGAAGATGACGAATGTGTGATAAATGACAAGTTGTCTGTAAGTGTATACTTACATGTCTTGCTCGAAATCTTTTTGACAGCCATTGGTCACTGCAGATTTGTTTTTCGCATCGAGGTGTAATGTGGCGTCCATGCCTGGTGAGCCCTGCACAGTGGTGGCAAGTGTGGGTGTTTCTGCCTCGTACGTACAGGCGCAACGGGAGACAGTCCTGACTTTCAGATTTGACCGAGTGTTCCTGGGCGCGGCCAGTCAGGCGGAGGTGTACGCCGAATTCTCCCAGCTGGGGCAGAGTGCACTGGACCGCTATCGCGTGTGCATCTTTGCGTACCGCTAGACGGGCGCCGGCAAGACCCAGACCATGGAGGGGGACGAGGGTGACGAGCTGAGGGGCATCATCCCGCGGGTCCTTCATCAGGTCTTCGAGACATCCCAGAAGCAGCCCCACTGGACGGTCAGTGTGCGCAGGAAGGGAGGAAGGAGCGTGGGCGCTCTTCTGCTACTGTTCTTTAAGCCTTCTATTAATGACTGCACCCCTTTTTGATTCCACAGTGATGACTGATGTGGCTTGTCTCCATTGCAGCACACCATTTTGACCAGCTTTGTAGACGTGTACAAGACCCTGCACGACCTCCTGGTACCTCCGTCCCAAGCAGACAAGGCCCGGCCGCTGCAGCTCAAGATGAGCAGTAAGGACGGGCCGGTCACGGTGGCCAGCCTGACGGAGGTGCCAGTCCAGTCAGCCCAACAGGTATGTTAATAAGTACCTTAACAGTGTGTAGGGAAAACTTCTTTGACTGCTCTAGTGGCGGTGGGGTTTGAAACTTCACCTCACCGTTTGCGTGTGCATACTCATAGTTTAGTCTAGAACTTTATAATGATTGTCGGGCTTTTGCTCGCTTTTACCGGACAATTCATTTTCCCCGACCGCCATTGCCCGGGGAAAGGGACTGTGTACCCACCTCGTGCAGTGCATGTTAGGTGGTGAGGGGCATACATCGCAGCATGATAGAACAGAATTATTTCGTGGCAGGGCCCGTGGCCATGTCCCTTGTAAGGCTGTCATCGATAATGTTGGGTGGGCTGCAGACATAACAGAAGCACCACTCTGACACGCATCGAAAGCCTTAGTCTGCCCATAAACAGCTGCCGCCATTCAAGGCTCGCATGCAACTTTTCGTGTGGTCTGTCTAGTGCGCACGCCAGCTGGATAGCTTCCATATTTACCATCTCTGTAGCCCCGTTGTGGTCAGGTGGTGCGGGCTGGGCAGTTTTATTTTCTTCTTGCCCATTCTACCCTTTCTGCCGCCTCTGTAGCAGCAGCGTGGCCGCGACCCCTTTTCTCTTGATCAAATTGGCAAGCATTGTCTTCAGCTTGGGGTGCACACCAGCCTTCAGGCTGTGAAACAATCTCCTCTCACATATTTGACGTTCTGAGACTTTCTTCTTCCGCCAGTTTCGAAAGCAGGGCTCATCGACGTCAATTTTATTGCGGCTGCTCTGTTGCTGATTTTCGAGCAGGGAATATGATCTTCAGTTTCTTTTTGGCTTGAGTGGCTGCTGTAGTGACACACTTATGATGCCTAAACAAGGCTGACCAGCCCTGTAAAATGGTGTGTACAGAAAAGGGCACCCGACTTTGAAGGTGCAACAGCGTTCTTGCACAGCGTTGCTCTAAGCATAGCCACCAAGGATGGAGTTGTCGAATAAATAGATGCTTTTTAATTTGGCCATGCTTTTCAATGACCCCTCATCAGCTTGACACGTGTCCATGTGTCAGTGGGGGCAAACTATGTACAGGAGGCCGCGCATTGCCATAAACGCATTTCACGCTCGAAAAAAAATTCTTTAATAACCTACACCCCTCCGATTTTTAAACTCGTTTTTTTATTTTCTTCAAATTTTTGTGCAGATGGTTTCCGAGAAAACTCGGTATCTCGGGTCCCGCCAGGTCAGGAAAATTAATCGGGGGCTTCACTGCATGCTTATCACATCGTTTAACTCGCTCTTTTCTCATAAAACACTCTGGCAGCAGACTAAAAAACTGCTGCATGCGCAAGCCACAAAATGAGGTGTAACATGATATGTCATAGCGTCAGCTCATGCTATGATGCAGTTGATGAACGCTGTGCTCCCCGCAGGGAGGCGTCTGCAGCATGCAGACGTTGGTGAGTGGCGACACCACGGGGTTAACCCGAGCATCCGCAGGGACATCCCCGCAGGGGGATGATGGTGAACAATGCGTCACCACGGACCCGAGCATCCGCGCTTAGCCGTGCGTGGCATCGCCGTGTCCGGGGAAAAGGGGATCCTGGTGGTTGAGCTGATGCCGAGCGTTTGGACCCTTAAGGCCCCTCGGCGGAGGCAACACACCACTTTGGCCCCAGCTTCCTGTAGACGGCACCTCCGGCCTGACCCGACCGGGGGAAATCGGCAGTCGCCTTTTCCTGTTCTCCTCTCCATCTTTCACTTTCCTATCTCCTTTCTTACAACTCTCCTGTATCCTCCTCCCTTCTTGGTTTTTTCCTCTTTTTCCTGGCGGCGAGGGTTAACCGTGTGTGACCAACTACCCTGTGTTGAGTCATATTAGGTTATAGTTAAGGTGTACAGCTGGCATGGGCAGGACTTTCTTTCAAGTTCCTGTCGCGTCCCCTTGTTGGACTCCATGGTGGGTGGCTGGCACCATGACCGAAAAACATCAATTTTTTATGGCTCCCCCCCTTTCCAAACCTGATCGCTCTCTTAAAAGAGTGCGGAACGAAGCAGAGAACTTTTTTTCCAAAAAGAAACCAACATTTGCCAAATTCCATGTCATCCACAGTGAAGTTCAAGATAAACAGGCCAGAATTCTATCCCCCTTCATGGTATGGAAGTGCTTAACAGAAGCTTTGGGCCCCGGCTACAAAGTATCCAAAATGACCAGTGGCGATTTATTGCTGGAACTCCGAGAAAATGTCCAAACCACCAAACTCTGTAACATAGTGTCTATTGGGGACACACCTGTCTCCATCACTGCACACCGATCCCTCAACACTGTCCGTGGCGTCATCTCAGAAAATGATTTTCTACACCTTACCGAGAAAGAAATGCTGGAAGGGCTTTCCGAGCAAAATGTCATTGATGTATATCGAATCAAGATCCGCAAGGACAACAAAGAAATAGATACCAAACACCTAGTCCTGACTTTTAACACATGCACATTGCCCGAAACCATCGACGTTGGATACCTCAAAGTAAATGTAAGACACTACATCCCTAACCCCCGAAGGTGCTTTAATTGTCAACGGTTTGGCCACGGATCGCAGAGTTGCCGCGGCCACAAAACTTGCGCGAAATGCGCGTCGAAGGAACACCATTCTGAGGAATGCGACGCAGCTCTACGCTGCGCTAATTGTGAAGGAGAACATGCTGCGTACTCCAGGGCGTGTCCGTCCTGGAAGAAGGAAAAGGAAATCATCACCATTAAGACCAAGGAAAACATTTCATTCAAAGAAGCCAGAAGGCGTTTTGCACTGACAAATACATTCTCTTTCACAGCCAAACCAAACTATGCTGACGTGGCGCGCAGGGGCGGTGCACCACGCAGCACTCCGGCATCTGCCGCGGCCACTCCCACCGCGCCTGTGGTAGTGCCATCAACGCCCCAGGCAGAGACAGCCAAGGCTGCTCTGCCAACTCCAAGCCAGGGAGTGCCGGCCCATGGGCCAGCATCCCGCAGGACTTCCCCCCGTCGGGGGAGGCCTGACACCAACACATCCGCGGCTTCGCGGTCCTCCAGCACCTCTGGTGAGGTGATGGATACAACTACCACTCCGCCCGCTTTACGGCGGCGGACCGGCTCTCACGAGCGAAGAAAAGATAAAACCCCGGTAACGGGCCCAGAACAGTAAATTCCTTCAGTTCCATTCACACCCAAAAAAACAAACATGATATTTGCGATTCAATGGAACTGTAGAGGAATGTTAAGGAACTACAGTGATATAACACATATTCTAGGGTCCGTGATGCCTCTAGCTCTATGTCTCCAGGAGACCAATCTTGGTCCACAACATTCAAATATCTTAAAGCATTATACAACTTTTAGGCGTGATCGCGAACATGCAAGTAGACTCTCGGGAGGCGTCGCAATCATCATCCAAAGCGGCGTCCCGGCTCAAGAAATCAAACTGAAAACAAAACTTGAGGCGGTTGCGGTTAGCGTCATCAGCTACAAAACCATAACAATATGTTCCGTATATCTTCCCCCACACATCACATTAACATGCCAAGATCTAGAAGGCCTGATCGATGAACTGCCGGAGCCATTTCTGGTAGTTGGCGATTTTAACGCTCACTCTCCGTTTTGGGGAAGCGAACGCTGCGACTCTAGAGGCCAAACAATCGAAGATTTTATACTTTCGAATAATGTCTGTCTTTTAAATACGGGAAAAGCCACATATTGCTGCCCAAGCTCAGCAAAAATGAGCTCTCTCGATTTAGCCTTCGCATCACCATTACTTTTTAACGATTTTAAATGGGATGTTTTAAATGACCCCATGGGCAGCGATCACTTACCTACCGTCATCAGGCTCTCATCATCCACTCCAATCATCCCCACAAGGCCACGGCGCTGGAAAATTCAGCTTGCCGACTGGTCACTCTTTACAAAAAGTGCCACTCTGGAAAAGGAATTTTGTGACGACCTTAGCACAGATGAAATTAATCAGAAGTTTACTGAATGCATAATATCGGCCGCAACACTCGCTATACCACAAACAACAGGACTTGCACAAAAGAAACACAAAGTATGGTGGACAAAAGAATGCACATTAGCAAAAAAAACAACAAAACAAAGCCTGGAGCGCTCTGCGTCGATATCCCACTGCAGAGAACTTACTTACCTTTAAGAAGGCAAAAGCCAGAGCGCGGTATGTCCGAAGAAATGCAGAAAAAACCTCTTGGCAGAAATATGTCTCCTCAATAAACAGCTCAACAACATCAAAGAAAATGTGGGAAAAAGTGCGTAAATTTACTGGTGACCATACCCCTTTCACACTTCCTCTCTTGACAGCACCCGGGACACAAACATCTTTAGAAGAACAGGCCAACATACTGGGCGAGCATTTTGCTGAGATCTCAAGCTCATCCAACTACACAAGCACATTTCAAAAACACAAAGCAATAGCTGAAAAACAAAAATTTCCATCTGGAGCAGGTGTTCATGAGGATTACAACCAGCCTCTCACACTACAAGAAATAAATAAGGTATTATCTTCTGGAAAAAAGACAGCACCAGGACCAGACAACGTGCATTACGCTATGCTTGCACATCTCTCCGAGGCTGCTGTAGAGGCACTGTTAAAATTTTTTAATAAAATCTGGATAACTGGAAATATACCTGACGAGTGGAAAAAAGCAGTCATAATACCCTTTCTCAAACCCGGAAAACCACCAACAAGTCCTAGCAGTTACAGACCAATAGCCCTCACCAGCTGCATTGCTAAATCTTTCGAAAGTGTAATAAACATTAGACTGACCTTCGTACTTGAATCTCGGCAACTACTAGATAAACACCAATGTGGGTTTAAGAAAACATGCTCCACCACAGATCACCTTGTCCGCCTAGAAAACACCATCCGGGAGGCGTTCATCCACAAGCAGCACTGTATTGGGGTCTTCTTCGACCTGGAGAAGGCCTACGATACTACGTGGAAGTTCGGCATCCTCCGTGACCTAGCAGAGCTAGGTATCCGCGGCAGGATGTTGAACTGCTTGAACGACTTCCTGGCTAACCGCACATTCCGAGTCCGCCTAGGAGCAACTCTCTGCATGACTTTCACCCAAGAGAACGGCGTACCCCAGGGGTGCATTCTAAGCACGACACTCTTCATAATAAAAATGAATTCCTTAGCTAAAGAAATACCCAAGTCCATAATGTATTCAGTTTATGTAGATGACCTACAAATAGCATGCACGTCCTCCAGCATATCAACCTGTGAGAGACAAATACAAATCACACTAAATAAACTAGGTTCTTGGGCAGACAAAAATGGATTTAAATTTTCCCCTCAAAAAACAGTAGCTGTTCTTTTCTCATTGCGACGAGGCCTACAGGTCGATCCCAGTCTATACCTGAATCACACTGCGCTACCAATTAAACAAGAACACAAATTTTTAGGCCTAACTTTCGACAAGAAACTCACATTTCTACCACACATTAACAACCTTAAAAAGAAAGCTTCTCAAGCCCTCAATGTCTTAAAAGTGCTCTCACGGAAGCGGTGGGGGTCCGATAGAGCAAGCCTTTTACAAATATATCGCTCTCTGGTGCGCTCCAAGCTGGACTACGGGTGCATAGTATATGGCTCGGCAAGAGCATCCTACTTGAAAAGATTAGACCCCATTCATAATCTTGGTCTCCGCCTATCATCTGGAGCATACAGAACATCACCAGTAGCCAGCCTATACGTTGAAACTAATGAGCCCGCTCTTGAGGACCGAAGAATCGCACTAACATGCACATACGTCTTAAAAATCCGTTCTCTTCCGAAACATCTCTGCCATCCAGTTGTCACCAAGTGCCCATCTAAAAGATTATTCATCAACAAACCACATTCTATCAGGCCATTACTACTGCGCTTTGAAGATAAATGTGAAGAGCTAACAGTACTAGATGCCCTACCGAATATTGCACAAA
Source organism: Amblyomma mixtum (assembly GCF_055824585.1). Lineage (NCBI taxonomy): Eukaryota > Metazoa > Arthropoda > Arachnida > Ixodida > Ixodidae > Amblyomma > Amblyomma mixtum. Next base: position 317,387,868 of record NC_143014.1, read on the forward strand.
GGAATGAATATTTGCCACCATGGTACAGCCTGCCTTCAGTATGTGACTTCACAATGACACATTTAGACAAAAAGCAAACGCCAAACGAGTACATATTACAGGAATTCTTTGCACTACAAGAAACGTATGACACCTACATTGAATTTTATACCGATGGCTCAAAAACAGAAAGTCATGTTGGAAGTGCAGTAATCCAAGAAAAAAATAAACAGATAATACGACTACCAGAATGCGCATCAGTTTTTACTGCTGAGTGTTATGCCATCTTCATAGCTGTAGAAAAAATAGTAAGAGAGAACATCAAAAATAGCATCATTTACACCGATTCCCTCAGTATGCTCAAAGCACTGCACTCCAGGAATGCTACTGAACCCATAATAGGAAACATCATACATAACATAGTTAAAATCACAAAACAAAAGCACAACATTAAATTCTGCTGGGTTCCTAGCCATGTTGGAATTGTAGGTAATGAGAAAGCAGATGTATGTGCTGCACAAGCCCGGAATGGCCAAATAAAGCAAGTGAACATACCGCACAGGGATTGTTTAAAGTTTATCTACAGTAAACTCAGAAATAAGTGGCAGGCAGAATGGGAAGAGCACGCAAACAACAAATTACATTCTGTTAAGCCCATTTTAGGGGAATGGCAATCGTGTAGGCATCAAGAACGTTTTACCGAAGTTATTTTATGTCGGCTCCGCATTGGACACACCCACCTCACGCACAACTTTCTGCTAACCAAACAAAACAAACCTCTCTGTGACATGTGTGGTGCTGAACTCACAGTGAACCACATTTTAATTTCATGTATAAAGCTAGAAGAGCTAAGAAAGAAATATTTTACAACATTTTACAGGGAAACCATCCCATTACACCCCATGTTACTTTTAGGTCATCGAGCACTGGTTGACATCTCATGTATTTTTAGGTTTCTCAAGGAAGCAAGCATTTTAAACAAACTCTAAGTATAGAAAGCTTCACCTTTAACAAAAACTCTAACCTTGTGTTTGGCGCATCATAGCCTCAGTTGCTTTTGCGCCATTAAAATCAATATAACTAACTGAACGCTGTGCGGAAGAAATTTGAACGGGTGCCAGTGAACCTGTTGTTTCCTAACGCTATGGAAAGAGATGTGTCGCGCATGGAAGCGCAGCTTGCAAAGGGATAGTGGGGCAGGCGAAGCTGTCCCACAGTTTTTTCCAGTTTGTGAACCGTGTATCCTAAGGCAGAGGGGAGAAGAGAGAAAGAAAAGGGGGACGGAAATGAAATCCTTGGAACTCGCTTTGTACAATTGCATATCGCAGCAGATGGATTGTGCTGCACATCTCGTGGCATTGTATTGGTTTCATGCCTTCGGATGACTATAGCTCCAGTGTGGGTGCAGTGCGGTGAAAGGTACAGAAGAGTTCAGGGGGGCTACATCACCTAGGGGACACTGCGCTCAGGGAAGAAGGAACTATGGCAGGGGTGGACCCACCCCTGTTGGTGTCCATGGTGTCGCTTTTCACGAGATGTCTCGTCGCATTTTGTCGGTTTTCCCTCTTTTATATAGTACCAGATTTGCTTGCAAAATTTCCTAATGGGCATTTAAACTCCCATGGACATCCTGTGGGTGTTCAGGATGTCAGTAGGACGTCCAAGGGAGGTTTGTGGGTTTCTGAAAATAGCTTGCTTTTCTACGCCCACATTCGGTAACCTTTCTGGTCATTTAACTAATCGGCAAAAGTTTGCAACACCACAGAATTGCACTTAACCGCTTCTCTTTTTGGCCGTTTTTGTGAAAGAACATGCCGTAAATGAAACATTCGGGGAAAAATATTCGAGGGTTTTGTTCCATTTGCAAAGAAATTTCGTTATTCATACTTCTGCACTTTCAAAACCGTCCTGTACGGGGCATGCTTTGAAATTTGTCATGCGTGGGAGGAACAAAAACATGGCCTTCTTCAGACTGAAGTTTTGCTTGTTTTTATTTGTTAGGGTGCTGACAAGAGATGCTTGCGCGGAGTGTGGGTCTAAATGTCATGCAGTGCTGGTACAATGAAGCCTCGTCAATTTGGTGTTAAAATGTCTGAATGATCCAACTGTCAAATCATTGAATGTGTCCTCAAAGCTGCCAAAAACAGTGTCTGAAAGGAAAATTTATTTTGTTCAAACTGGGCAATGTCAATATTCTTTGAAAATGACTATTTTTCTCAGTTGTGCCGAATGCTTTAATTCGTGCATTGTCGGGAGTGTTGATAGCAGAGCTTCATCATAAGTTGGCAAGGGTTTCCGCAGCATCTTTCAGTGTGCAGTGTGGTAGCACTTCAGCATCTTTGCATGTGACGCCTCCCATGAGGAGGCTTCACTGCACAAATAGCGAACAGCATTGATGAGCAAGAGTTTCGGCGGGCGGGAGGAATGGAAATGCCACATGCAGGAAATGAGGTCCGTATCGCCGCATCGACACAGGGTTCCTGATCGTTGCCACGCCTGCCGTTGAATTCTCATAAGAGGGGCACGGGAGACCGTGTATTGTGCAGTTCAGGTCTTATAAGAACAGTATTTAGACGGTCGCACGTGAAGCAGGTCATACCACGATGCACCGTCACTTTGGATTCCTGTCTGAATTAGCCGATGCCAGCTGAAGGGTGTCCAAATAAATGAGTTTCTGACGCTAGAGGCCATAAGGGCGCTGGAGGTACTCCAGATGTCAACAAAAATAGCGCAAGGAACAGAACAAATACAAGCAAGGACACACACGAGCGCTAAAAGCGCTCGTGTGTGTCCTTGCTTGTCCTTGTTCTGTTCCTGCGCTATTTTTGTTGACTTGTGTTACCAACAAGCCCAAGCTGCCACCTTAATGATTACTCCAGAGGCAGTCCGAATTGTCCGAAATCCCGAGATAACGGATATCAAATTAAAGAGGTTTCACTGTACTCTGCAACCCGCTGCTTCTTTTCAAAGATCGGCCAGTTGCTGCGGCGTGCGCGGAAGAGCCGGGCTGTGGCTGCCACCAAGTGCAACGAGCGGTCATCCCAGTCCCACTCCGTCTTCCGCCTGGACATCACGGGCCACAACGCGCACACACAGCTCGGCTGTCGAGGTCGGTGCATTCTGCTTGCTTTCGCATCTCCCAACAGGATTTCTTGTTGCAGTCAACGGAACGGGGTAGGGGGTGGAAGGCTGAAAAATAGGGAATCAGACATGCAGTAGTCATGGGACAATAGCATGCTGCTAGATTTTCCAGCCCCGCGACCATGTTCACAGGCGGTTGCGTGCCCTTCGCGGCTCTGGTGCTGCCCTCTGCTGCATTGTTTGCGCGCTCTGAACGTCGCTCGCCTCTCCAGTTTTGAATGCTCAGAAGAGGCCTTCAAGTTCGAGTTTTAGAGCAGGTGTTGTCCACTGCCCTCCCAACTGCTTCCCGATTTGTGTACGCATATTCTGTTCGTCTTTGTTAGTTTGAATTCCATTTAATTCAAACTGCATCAGCTTTTAATCTTTTCTGCCATATGAACCAGGTTTTTACGATAATATAAACCATTCATTTTTTTTTCTCTAGTGATGTTCATTTTTTACAGCATCGAAAAAATTCTCGTTGCATTGGTGAGCATCGGAACTGAGGTGAGCCATTTCAAAACGAGCAGTATTCTACCTATGCTGATTGTAGAAGCTGCCATCTTGGCTACTTTCTGCAGCAATCCAAATCGTGCAAATTGCCAATATTTTTACTTGGTATTGAAATATACAGTAGTAGGCGGTTAAGCCATTAGGCCCGTGGTGCTCACCTTTGAAGAGTACAGTGCTTGGCATGTAGTGGTGTGACTGTGCACAGGGCGGCTGAACCTGGTGGACCTGGCAGGCAGCGAGCGGCTGTCGGAGTCGCAGTCGGCAGGGACGCGCCTGCGGGAGGCCCAGAACATCAACCGCTCCCTGGCAAACCTTGGCAATGTTATTCTGGCGCTCTCCAACCGGGTGGGTGCTCCACTACCTTGAATACATGTCGTCGGTTTACGTTGCTTATCCAGTAGAGAAGTTTTGAAGGTTCTTCAGCTGCAGTATTTCGCCAGTCCTTTCAGCCGGGTTGCTTCAATCCTCTACCGTTGTCGAGTGATTGGTGCCAGCCATCGGCCCTGGTGTCCCGGGCTGTGCTGCCATCTTGTGGTCAGTGCAGGGGATAGCTTTGTAGCACAGCATTGCGCCTTGCCTTTGATTTGAATTCCCGCGTTGGTCAACCCCCATGTTTGGACTGCGCAGTTTTGTAATACGCTCACTTTTGTAGTGTTTATACGATTTTAAGTCGGCATCCTCCATATCCCTTACCAGGAGCCTGTGGGAACACTCCACAACAAAAAATGTATTAGTCACTGCACTCCTCGTCCGCAATTGTGCCATCCACCTCACTAGCGCAGCTCCCATCTTCGCTGCTGCAGTTCCGCAACACGTCGTTCCGACATCGTCCAGCGAAACCCCATGCGTCTTCGTCCCGCAAAACCCCACACTTAGCAAACAACTGCACCAACGATGCTCCAAATTCGGATTTTCAAGTTAAAAAAAAACATAGGTAGATTTACAGTCGTGCAAATATGGTAGTAGTGTATATGACCCTTGTGCGAATATGACAATCTGCCAGATTACATCAGATTTATTCACTCAGTCGTTGCTGTCCTGTATAGGTGCATAAAAAGCACCGTATTTCAACTTTTTCGTGCGGAGCTTTTTCCATTACTCTGTCCCTGAAGGACTGATCCTGATGCGCCGTTAATTTTGTTTTTCTCTTGGCGGACTGTGTCGTTCATACAGGCTGACTATGTGCCATACCGCAACTCCAAGCTGACACAGCTCCCCATGGACAGCCTGGACGGCAACAGCAAGACACTAATGCTGCTCAACATCTCGCCGTGGGAAGAGCACATAGGGGAGACCATTAACTCGCTCGGGTTTGCCACAACGGTGAGCACACTGTTGTCTGTACTCCAATGGCAAAGAACGCCTCTCGCAAAATCCTTGCCACATACTTGGCCATTTCAACCTCAAGGTTTTTGCTTCACTCAGCGTAATCGTATATGTGAAGTTTTTGCCTGCTGTCATTCAGCTAAATAATTGCAGGTAGTTTTTTTTTCAGAACATGGCTCTTTTCTCTCAATTTATGTTTTCTTCAGCCTACTCACAGCAGCCCCTTTGCGCTTTAAACAGTGATCACTGCAATAAGGAACAGTGACACTCTTTATGCCTTGATTGATTGACTGAAAACATCTTTATTTACTGAATATTCTTGGAACATGTGGGTGCGCCGCCTAGTACGGTAGTCCACTGGTTATTGCTGTTGCGCTGGCCCTCCCCACCAGCCAGTGCTGACTGTCAGGATCATCGCTGAGCAGAACAACCTCCGACTGCTCCTCTGAGGGGTTTGGAATGGGGTCAACTAAGGGATTAAATTGTCATGCCCCCACCACGTGGTAGAGGTTAGCTACCTCTCCACAATGTGGGCACTGCGGAGAGTATAGTGTAGGGTAGCATTGGTGTAACTTAGCTGGCGTTGGGTATGTTTTGGTTTGTAGTCTCCTAAGGGTGTTGGGGACTCCTTCCTGGCTGTTCTGCATGGCGCGAGATTGTCAGAATAGACTGCTAAACCTATTGGGTCGCGGCACCCTTCATTGTCATCAGGGGAAGACGCCCGGTATAGAAGAGCTCGGGCATGCCTGTGAGCGGCTTCGTTTGCTCCTGGTAGTTCCAGGTGATCGGGAAAACAGATGACTGAGGCTGGGCTGGGTGGATGCTTAGTCAGCAATGACAGCCCTGACCTGTGAATTAATCCGTTATTAATGTTGCGACACTTCCTGGGAATCAGTCAGCACAACGGCGTTGGGGTTAGATGCTACAGCTAATGCAATAGCTGCCTCCTCTGTGTGAGTGGGGTGAGACGTTTTCATCGAGGCGCAGTTCACCATCGATCCTGAAGGCGTTGAGACCACAAGTCATGATTCCATTCTTTGGTTCTGCTGCGTCCACGTAAAGGGTGTTAGGCTGCTTGTTCCATTTCTTCAGCAGGGCTTCCCCTCTTGCTTTCCTCCTCTCGATGTTCTATGCGGGATGCATATTCCGCGGAATGGGGTGCACGTTGATGCGTCTTCTTACATCGCGTGGGACCTCTCCTTTTTGGTCTACTCTATAGGGCAGCTTAACGTGGATCTTCTCGAGCAGTTCCCTGCCGGGCTTTGTGAGTGCGAGCCTATTGAGTTGTGAGAGCCATTGTGCTTCCCACATCTCTTTGAGGGTATTATGTACTCCTACAGCCATGAGGTTTGCCGTTGGCGTGGAGTTCGGTAGCCCCTGTGCCGTCTTGTAAGCTTTCCTGATCAGTGTCTCCAACTTTTCAATTTACGACCTAGAGAGGCTAAGTAAGGCCGTCCCGTACATTATCTGAGAGATCACGAAAGCTTGCACCTAGCGGATGGTGTCCCTTTCCTTCATGCCATGGTGTTTATTTTGGATACTATGTATCATCCGCAAGATTTGCTCGGTGAATGTTGTAAGCTCCTTCATAGTGGTGGTGTTCTGTCGCCCCTGTGGGATATACTTCCCTAGGATCTTGATCTCCGTGGGTTTCTGTACTGGTTGGTTCTCTATATACACCGCAATGTTCTGCGCTAGGGGTGTCCTCGGATTCTTCAGGATGAGCAACTCGGACTTTTCTGGCGCTTACTGGAGGCCTCTCTCCCTGGCGTACCGGTCCACCGTCTCCGCTGCTGCTTGAAGACACTCCTCGATCTCGGCGTCACTCCCCGAGTTGCACCAGACAGTGATATCATCCGCATACAATGTGCGTTTGATGCCGGGGATTTCGGCAAGAAGGCCTGGTAGATCTTTCATAGCCAAATTGAACAAGAGGGGTGACAGTACCGCCCCTTGCCGAGTTCCTCTCGGGCCTACATTGATGGGATCTGATTTTATTTTACCGAAGTTTATAGTAGCTTGCCTGGCTGATAAAAAGTTTTTGATATAGTTGTAGGTTCTAGCGCCACAGTTGATATCGGCGAGGCTTTGCAGGATATTTTAATGTAGAACGTTATCGAACGCTCCTTTAAAATCAAGTTCCAGGATGGCCCTTGTCTGTTACTTGAGAGGTGTCTCAAGGCGGTCTTTGTACAATTACAAGAGGGCGTTCTGTGTCGATAGGTGAGGGCGAAAGCCGATTTGAGTGTTGGGTAGGAGGTTGTTATCTTCTAAGTATCTACTCCGTCTCGTGTTGATGACCCTCTCTATGAGCTTCCCCAAACACGAGGTCAGCGATATCGGTTTTAGATTATCCAGTTTAAGGGGTTTGTTCGGATTCGGAATGAACCGAACCTCGGCTTTCTTCCAGGATATTGGTAGCGTTCCTGTATCCCAATGCTGCTCGTTGAAGCATTCCACCAATGAGGTGATGGTGTCAATGCTGAGGTTAAATAAGAGCTTCGCGGTTATTTGATCTGGACCTGGAGCAGGATTTTTCCTCAAGGCCGCGATTTCTGCTTTGATTTCTTCTTCCGTGAAGGGGATGCCCAGCTAGGCATTGGGCAGCCCACAATACTCCAGCTGTTTCACGACTTCGTCTGTGCATAGATACCTGGTCTTGAGCTTTTCCATCAACTCTATGTCCGTGCCCGGGGTGGTGTGTACGATCTTCGTGAGCCTGTCTTTAGTGGCCGACTTGCTGCTGCTGGGGCCGATTAGCACACGTAGGAGCTTCCAAGTCTTCGACACACCTAGCTTCCACTGAGTACCATCGCAGAAAGAATTCTAGTTCTGCCTGGTTAAGGATATGGCATAGGATTCTGCCTTTTTGTTTATCTCCTCTATTTTTTTTTCCTAAGTTTGCGATTAAACCGTTGTCTTCGCAATCTCTTTGTCAATTAGTGCCTCGCCTCCCTTAAATGTAGAAGATTCGGATCGACCGCTGGGCAATCTTCTGTCGTGCAGACCTCTTTCGTAAAGGCTTTCAAAGTGTGCATCTCATATTTAACTCCTTCCAGTAAGTCGGTAATATTGCATCCAATAGATGCCTGGGCCTTTCTCCACCTGTCCCAGTTCGTAACTCTTGCGATACCTATTTTGCACTTCAACGCGTTTGTGCTTGTATACCAGAGAAAGTATGAAGTGATCACTTCCCAGGTGCTTTTCGGTATTATTCTAAATGGCGCTTTGTATGTTCTTGGTGAACGTCCGGTCCGGACACGTATCTCTACTAACACTGTTTCCCAGCCTCGTAGGGTAGGTGGGATCAGTGAGGATCGATAACCCTTCTTGCGTCACTACTTCTTCCCGTTTCTGCCTTATGGAGTCGCCGCCTGGTAGCCCCATGAAGGGTGCGGTGCATTGAAGTCGCCTCCAATCACTCAGGGGCCATGTCCCGCTAAGCTCAGAAATTTCTTTATGAGGGAACCCGATCTTGCGCGCTTGTCTTTAGGAGGGCCGTAGACATTCAGTACGTGCGTGCTTGCCGCTTCTCTTTGGAGAGGAAGAATAGTAATATAGCAGTGCGCAATATCCGGCTCGAAAGGGTCGTGTAATATGGCAGTGTATAATTTGTGCACTAACGTGACACTTAACTGGTCGTGCTGATAAGTCACATAGTCTTGGACTTTAATAGGCATTAGGGTGGGGTTCTTGGATTAGGATAGCTGCCGGTGGGTCAGATTCCTGAGATAGAGGCAGATTAAGAGCAGTTTGCTTTCTCCTGTATCCCGGGCAGTTCCACTGCCAGATCTTTACTCTAGGTTTGGCTGGCATCTTGATTCCGTATCGGATGGCTCGTCTACGTGCATTGTACGAACAAATTTCGACTTATGTCTTTTATACGCATGTTTCTTCCGAAGGACAGAAATTGCTGCCTCCGTGTATCGTCTGTTGTTTGCAATCTGCTCTCGAATTTCTTGGAATTGGGCGCTCACAGAAATTGGAAAGGCTTGAAACTCCTCCTTGAAGGATCTCAGTTCTTGAATAATTTGTTGGTAGACCTCGCCTAAGGCAGGCTGGGAGCTAGGTACTGCCTGCTGTTTTTGGTTTTGAGGAGTAGGCTGAGTTACCGGCGTTATTGCCTTAGTAGTTGCTCGCTTAAGCTCTTGCTTTTGTATTGTTAAAGCGCTGACTTCTTTTTTGAGACATTCTATCTCTTTTTTGAGTGCTGCCAACTCCGTGTTATTCTGAGGGGAGGACGAAGGGAGGGGAGGCCACTCTGCAAAGCTCAACTTCGAATCGAAAAGCTGACCCGAGGACGTCTTCTTCAGCGCCCCGGTGGTCTTGATGAGGTTCGCCTTCCCTTGTTCTTTACCCGCCTCCATGTGAATTCCGTTCTGGTTGGAGCTTGTTGCCCGGCGTCTTGAGCACAAACGGCCGCGAGAGTGAGACTAATGACGACGCTCCTCGCCGTCGCTGTGCAGGCTGCCTCTTCTGCCTCGGCCTGCTCCTACCTTCGTCATCTTCAAGTTTCGTTGTTGATGCCGCGTTTGATGATGCGGTACAGGCGTTCTTGTTCAGCGGTCTCTGGAATTTTCCCTTCCAGTCTTTTGCATACGTCTTGTGCGGGCCCTTGCACAGAGCGCAAACGGGTGCGCACTCGGGCGTCTCATCAGGACTCTGCGTTCCACAGGTCTGGCAAGCAGCCCCCTTGGGTTTCGGACAGACGTCTGCTCGGTGACCTGTCGTTCCACATTTGATGCAAGCCGCCTTCGTTTTCCGGTAGCTGTAGCAGCGGCGCTCTGACCACCCGTAGTTGACCGTGAATCGAACCTTCTGCCCGGCGAAGACGATGACTGCCGACGTAGTCTTGGCCAGTTAGCGCGCTCCCAGGATTGTATGGCTGGGTGAGGAGACGTCTTGGAAGATAGCGCCATCCCTCACTTCAGGCTTGATATTATGTGTTACACCCCTGCAAACAGCCTCTGGCAAGGCAACGTAGGCGGTGACCGTTGTACTCTTGCCGTTGAGGTGCAGACAATTAAGCTTGACGAGGCGGAACGCGTCTTCCTCACAGTGAGTACGCACCATTACAATGTTCTGCTGGCTAACAACGCGCAGCGTTGGCTTTTCTTGTAGAGCGGTGTTGAGGGCTGCTTGGATCCCTGATTCGAGATCGTAGGACCGTGGAGCCACAGATTGCAGATCCACCGTGGTTTTAGGTCGGATGATGACTTGGTATGGAAAATTCCTGAGACTCGGTAGACGCGGAGGTCTCGATGCAGGAGGCTCTCGGCGTTCTTTCTTCCCCGGCTCTTGCTTGGGAGATGTGGATTTAGCTTGCACCGCTCTATCGTTGTTGCGCCGGGACCATATGTCATGTCAGTATATGATTGAAGTCCATCTTCGTCGTGTCGTCGAGAATTCATAGTGACCGCAGTAGTCATGAAAGAAGCGGGACCACTCACTGGCGAGCGTCGTAAGACCCCGCGTTGCGCGAACGCTATGCCGCGATTCTGCGGGCGCACCTGCGTCTCCGTGGCGGTAAGGCACCCCAACCCCTTGGCTGTTAGGGTTAGCGCTCTTCACGTGGTGACAGGAAGTCAGACAGGCTTTAGCGCCGCAAATGTAGCACTGAAAGTCTCACTGGTGGTACAAGGTGATGTCAGACGTTGACGGCAACCCGTGGATGGTAAATATACGGTGATTCAATATTGTAATCCGCCAGAATCGAAGATTGTCAACGGGGCCCATGCATCGCACGTCCGCTCGTGACGAACGCTTGCAGCAAACACTGCATGTTAACAAGTAATTACGATTTCGTGCCCTGTACCCTTATAAAAATTTCTATAGAAAGTCCATAGACTGTCTATATAATTTAGTCTATGAAGTCTATAGACTGTCTATAGACAAATCCTTTAGACTGGTCTATAGACAGTCTATAGATTTATGGCCATACACTTTTAGTAGACTTTTGTCTATAGACTGTCTATAGACAAATGTCTACTGAAAGTCTATAGGTCTATAGGAAGTCTATAGACACAGGTCTATAGACAGTCTATAGACGATCTATAGACTTATTGTCATACACTTCCTATAGAGTTGTCTATAGACCGTCTATAGACACTCGTCTATAGACGGACTATAGACGATCTATAGACTTATGACCATAGACTTCCTGTAGATTACTGTCTATAGACAGTCTACATACAAGTCTACTGGTACAGTAGACATATGTCTATAGACTGTCTATAGACATTCTATAGGTGGGTGGCCTGGCAGTGCTATAGACCATTGTCTATAGACAGCCTATAGACCTCTGTCTACTAAACTATTAGTAGACCATTATCTATAAACTGCCCATAGACAGTCTACAACCACTGAAAAAGGTCACCAGACAGAGTTCACAAATGACACAATCAATATACTTACAAATTTAGTTTTATTTCCAAGCTATCCAGGCTGGGAATATGCAATACATGGAACATAAGAATGCACCACAGTAGCATAAATGTTGAAAGTAACAGTCCGGCAAGTTTCCTCAGAAGCATTCTTGCGGCCTGTTGTCTGCAGTCAATCATCCGGGCATGTTCACCTGTACAGCACAAAGGAAAAAAATAACAGAAGAACTGAAAAAAATTCCTATTCCATTTCTACACATGTGCTTTACAATGCAAGGCATATCCTGGCTATGCCATTCTAGAAAGGCAATCTTGATCTTTTGGTTTGGTTTTATGGGGTTCAAAGACCCAAGGCGACACAGGCTACGAGACGCTGAAGTGAAAGGCTGCGGAATAATTTCGGCCACCTGTGCAGAGTACACAGGACTTTAGCATTTTGCCTCTATGAAAATGCGACCGCCTAGGCCGGAATCGAAGCTGCATCTTTCAGGTCGCCAGAAGAACATGATAGCCACTGAGCTATCACGCCGGCGCAATCATTTCAGTAAATACACGACAGATTATAAGTGTCTTTATAAAACATTGTAACAAAGACCCATAATCCCTGGAGGACTCTACTCTGAATCCAGTACTCATACTGATTTCTGTATGGCAATCCTTTTACATTATTTGTAACAGAAGACTTCGAACAATTGTGCAACATATCTGCATTGACTCGCAAGGAGCTGTTAAGAATGCCACCTCCATAAAATACAGATTCAGTGCACCTTACACAAGGACCCAAAAAGGAGAATATTGCAGCATTTATTCTTATAACCGCTATAGAAGAAGCGCTTCAAGATACCCTGCGTGAAGCCTGGTATACCCGGCCAAATTTTTGACTGGCTCTGGTGTTGCATCACTAAATGCAACTTGTAAAATAGGTGCCTTTCGGCTACACTGCTGGCATATTCATGCTGCAATTTGACGAGTGAAATGTCATTTCGTGGTTCCTTTTTGTTCATATAATGTTTGAGCGCAGTACTCGCGTGTTTAGATCAACGTTATCAGAAATATTCGTCTGCCACTAGGAACAGCAGAAACAAGCGGCAGACGCAGCAATGATTCTGGTCCATAAGGCCTCCTCCTCTGGGTAAACTACCACTCCTTTCATGGCGGACAAGTCGTTTACCCAGAGTAAGTGCAAATGCGCCACCAGAACCATTGCTGCGTATTCCGCTTGTTTGAAGGAACCTACTTGCGCTATAAAAAAGACAGCCACAGGGAAAAGCCAAGAGGCAGACAGAGCGCAAACTATCAACTGAGTTTATTTGTGTGAAAGTGCCTTATATAGTCAGAATCACAGCAAAAGAACAAGGGGAATGAGAGAGGGGGTACAGCCAATCAACTCCTGGTCAACAACAGGTGCGCAGAAAATGGTTTTCCTTATTGTACAGTTTTACAGAAGTGTCGCTTACACATTTATCACTTTGCTTGCAGTGGATGCGAGCCTCTGCTTAAAGGGCAGCTGCATCACTTTTTTGAGAATTTAGCGATATTCAAGGATTCAAATCTATATACGCTGTAGGTAAAGCGTGTCAAGTGTTTTTGCAGTAGCATTTAAAATAGTGACGTAATCGACAATTGAATTGCGCGCTTCTCCGCAGTGCACCAGATGAGTGCGGGAAAACTTAGCGTGACGTCACAGAAGGTATGATTTCAAATTACCGCTGTCGTCAGCCAAACCCTGCCCTGACTCGTTAGACACTGCCAAACAACTCTCGGCAGGGTTCGGCTTCGGTGGCGTTGGTTTTTTTCCTTCAAAGCTGGCGTTTGCGCGTTGGAAATGTACCGTTACCTTCGATGACGTCATCATGCGACCCCCCACTTGGCGTTGTGCGCTGCGGAGAAGCTTGAAGGCCGTCTGGATTTTAATCGGCGATTACTTCAATATTTCGAGTGCTAGCCCAAAAAGACTTCGCATGCTTAACCTGCAAGTTTCACACATTCGACCCTCTTAAGCTCGATTTCTAAGACCTATGCAGTTTCCCTTTAAGAAGATTAAAATACTAGGAAGAAGTAAAAACAAAACAGCGCGGGAGATTTTGGAGGCCTATCACATAAAAGAAAACGGTGATAAATGTGTAAGCGACACTTCTGTAAAACTGTACAATAAGGAAAACCATTTTCTGCGCACCTGTTGTTGACCAGGAGTTGATTGGCTGTACCCCCTCTCTCATTCCCCTTGTTCTTTTGCTGTGATTCTGACTATATAAGGCACTTTTACACAAATAAACTCAGTTGATAGTTTGCGCTCTGTCTGTCTCTTGGCTTTTTCCTGTGGCTGTCTTTTTTATAGCGCAAGTAGGTTCCTTCAAGCAATGCACCAACTTGCCCAACAAGAAGTTCTTCTAAACTATACGCTTGTTTCGGCTGTTCGTAGCGGAAGACGATGAATATTTCTGATAACTTTGATCTAAACACGCAATTAAAACTCTAATCTGGTCGAGTTGGTTCATAGCTTGAAAGGAGTACGTACTTGCGCGAAAGACGGGACGAAAACAAAGAAACACAAACGACATGTACAAAGCGCATGTCGTTTGTGCGCTTTGTGCGCATTCGCTTTGTACATGTCGTTTGTGTTTCTTTGTTTTCGTCCCGTCTTTCGCGCAAGTACGTACTCCTTTCAAGCTAAATTATTTATTTATTTATTCACGTTGCCTCACAGGCTCCAAGCATGGAGTATTGTGTGAGGGGGGGATTACATAAATAGGGGTAATAACAGGAGCATGCATGACATGATTATATAATGCTGATTGACTGTTAGTACTTTAACAGTAAGAACATCATTACACAATGCCAACTGACTGTTAGTACTCACCATAAAACAATAAGAACATCATTACACAATGCCAACTGACTGTTAGTACTCACCATCAAACAATAAGAACATCATTATACAATAGTTATTGACGCGTCAGTAATTAGAAAAAATGGTTGTTATTTCGGTCCTAAAAGAAGCTGGATCACGAATATTGACGATGTGTTGCGGAAGACCATTCCAGTGAACAATAGCCTGCGGCAAAGCGGATGAATTGAATGCAACGGTTTTACCTGAAAGGCGTTGAAAGCTGAGATGGTTGTTTAAACGGCGCGAGGTGCGGTGAGGTTGGGCAAGAGGGAGAGTCGAATGATTAGTGCTATAGACTATTTTGTGAAATAAGCAGACTAGGGCAATTAATCTTCGTGATTGCAAGGTACAAAGAGAGAGCGATAATTTAATGTTTGTGACGCTTGAGTGACGGTCATAGTTTCTGGAGATGAAACGCGCAGCACGATTTTGGACTGATTCAAGGGAGTTAATTAAATAAGCCTGGTGAGGTGACCAAATGGATGACGCATATTCGAGTTGCGGACGAACAAATGTTTGATAGGCGAGCTTACGGGTAGTAGCAGGAGTTCCATGAAGATTCCGTTTTAGGTAGCCTAAGGTCCGGGATGCTTTAGCTGTTATTTTCTGGATATGAGTGGACCAGGACAAGTTACATGAAAAATGGACACCGAGGTATTTGTAAGAAGACACCTGAGAGACTAAGCTTTTATCGAGCATGTAATTGAACGAAGAGTTAGATTTTTTGCGGCTGAATGTCATTAACTTGCATTTTTCAGTGTTAAGTGACATTTGCCATGATGAACACCAAGCGGTTACATGATCGAGGTCCCTTTGAAGTGCAAGATGATCTGCAGGTGATCGGATTTTGCGGTAAATTATGCAGTCATCTGCGAACAAGCGAATGGTTGATGTAATGTTGGATGGCAGATCATTAATGTAAATCAGGAACAGCAACGCAAGTACTCCACTCAAACGTTATATTAACAAAAAGAAACTATGAAATGCCATCTCACGTGTCAAATTACAACATGAATATGCCAGCAGTGTAGCCAAAAGGCACCTTTTTTACAAGGTGCATTCATCGATGCAACACCAGAGCCAGTTAAACATTTGGCCTGGTGTACGTAAGCCGATACTCAAACGGGCACAAGCTATACAAAACCAGCAGGCAGAAGCAACCAGTTCACCACTGATTTGCGCCTATAACTTGTAGCACAAAGATGGAACAGCATACTCAAACATCTGCGCGCGCTCTTAGAAACAAGCGGTTTGCAGCGCTTCCATGCCGCGCTCATTATTCAGAAAACTCATAAAGCACACAGAGGCTGCAGCTGCGCCGTTTCAAAAGCAGTCGCGAGTTTGAGACAACAAATTACTGTCAGGATAAAATACCGTCTGAAATTCACTTAGTTTTTCCTTTAAGTGAAGCCCCAACAGCGCAGTAAAGAGGTGTGTTTCTCGCATGGAGGTAGCCTAACCCAACGCTGCTAGAAAAATCAACGAAAGCATTGAACGCACTCAAAGTAGGAAGTATTTCATGAAACAATTAACGTCTTCAACAGGCGCAGCTATAGTAACACGAGAGCTTAATTTAATTTTAGGCGCAAATAAGCGGCGAATTACATAGGCGCTTTCGTAACGTAGCAGTCCCTTATAAAAATTTCTATAGACAGTCCATAGACTGTCTATAATAGACTTTAGTCTATGAAGTCTATAGACTGTCTATAGACAAATCCTTTAGACTGGTCTATAGACAGTCTATAGATTTATGGCCATACACTTTTAGTAGACTTTTGTCTATAGACCGTCTATAGACGAATGTCTACTGAAAGTCTATAGGTCTATAGGAAGTCTATAGACACAGGTCTATAGACAGTCTATAGACGATCTATAGACTTATGGTCATACATTTCTTATAGAGCTGTCTATAGACCGTCTATAGACACTTGTCTATAGACGGACTATAGACGACCTATAGACTTACGGCCATAGACTTCCTGTAGATTACTGTCTATAGACAGTCTACAGACAAAAGTCTACTGGTCCAGTAGACATATGTCTATAGACTGTCTATAGACATTTCATAGGAGTGTGGCCTGGCAGTGCTATAGACCTTTGTCTATAGACAGTCTATAGACCTCTGTCTACTAAACTATTAGTAGACCATTATCTATAGACTGCCTATAGACTGTCCACAATCACTGAAAAAGGTCCCCAGACAGAGTTCACACATGAAACAATCAATATACTTACAAATTTAGTTTATTTCCAAGCTATCCAGGCTGGGAATATGCAATACATGCACCATTAGAATGCACCACAGTAAAATAAAAGTTGAAAGTAACAGTCGGGCTAGTTTCCTCAGAAAAGCATTCTTGTGGCCTGTTGTCTGCAGTAAATCATCCGGGCATGTTCACCTGTACAGCACAAAGGAAAAAAATAATATAAGAGGAAGTGAAAAAAAAATTCCCATTCCATCTCTACACATGTGCTTTACAATGCAAGGCATATCCTGGCTATGCCATTCTAGAAAGGCAATCTTGATCTTTTGGTTTGGTTTTATGGGGTTCAAAGACCCAAGGCGACAGGCTACGAGACGCTGAAGTGAAAGGCTGGGGAATAATTTCGGTCACCTATGCAGAGTACACAGGCCTTTAGCATTTTGCCTCTATTAAAATGCGACCGCCTAGGCCGGAATCGAACCTGCATCTTTCAGGTCGCCATACGAACATGATAGCCACTGAGCTATCACGCCGGCTCAATCATTTCATTAAATACACGACAGATTATAAGTGTCGTCATAAAACATTGTAACAAAGACCCCTAATCCCTGGAGCACTCTACTCTGAATCCAGTACTCATATTGATTTCTGTATGGCATTACTGTAGCAGCCAATACTGATCTCTTTATGGCAATCCTTTTACACTATTTGTAACAGAAGACTTCGAACAATTGTGCCACATATCTGCATTGACTCGCAAGGAGCTGTTAAGAATGCCACCTCCATAAAATACAGATTCAGTGCACCTTACAGAGGGATCCAAAAAGGAGAATATTGCAGCATTTATTCTTATAACCGCTATAGAAGAAGCGCTTCAGAATACCCTGCGTGAATTAAGCCTGGTACACCCGGCCAAATTCTTAACTGGCTCGGGTGTTGCATCGCTAAATGCACCTTGTAAAAAAGGTGCCTTACGGCTACACTGCTGGCATATTCATGCTGTAATTTGACGAGTGAAATGTCATTTCGTGGTTCCTTTTTGTTTATATAATGTTTGCGTGGAGTACTTGCGTGTTTAGATCAACGTTATCAGAAATATTCGTCTGCCACTACGAACAGCTGAAGCAAGCGGCATACGCAGCAATGGATCTGGTCCATATGGCCTCATCCTCTGGGTAAAGTACCACTCCTTAATGGCGGACAAGTCGTTTACCCAGATTAGTGCAAATGCGCCACCAGAACCATTGCTGCGTATTCCGCTTGTTTCGGCTCTTCGTAGCGGCAGACGATGAATATTTCTGATAACTTTGATCTAAACATGCAAGTACTCCACTCAAACATTAGATTAACAAAAAGAAACTATGAAATGCCATCTCACGCGTTAAATTACAACATGAATATGCCAGCAGGGTAGCCAAAAGGCACCTTTTTACAAGGTGCATTTAGCGATGCAACACCTAAGCCAGTTAAAGATTTGGCTGAGTGTATACGTAAGCCGATACTCAAACGGGCACAAGCTATACAAAACCAGCAGGCAGAAGCAACCAGTTCACCACAGATTTGCGCCTATAACTTGAAGCACAAAGACGGAACAGCATACTCGTACATCTGCGCGCGCTCTTAGAAACAAGCGGGTTGCAGCGCTTCCATGCCGCGCTCATTATTCAGAAAACTAATACAGCACACAGAGGCTGCAGCTGCGCCGTTTCAAAAGCAGTCGCGAGTTTGAGACAGCAAATTACTGTCACGATAAAATACCGTCTGAAATTCACTTAGTTTTTCCTTCAAGTGCAGCTCCAACAGCGTAGTAGAGAGGTGTGTTTCTTGCATGGAGGCAGCCTAACCCAACGCTGCTAGAAAAATCAGCGAAAGCATTGAACGTGCTCAAAGTAGGAAGTATTTCAATGAAACAATTAACGCCTTCAACAGGTGCAGCTATAGTAACACGAGAGCTTAATTTATTTTAGGCGCAAATAAGCGGCGAGTCACATCGATGCTTTCGTAACGTAGCAGTCTGAAATCAGAAACACATACTTCGCCTCTCGCGCAAACGGTATTCTAGAAATCTGTGCACGCGTGAGCGGGATTCATGAACGAACCACTCGGAACGAAATGTAAGCCACCTCTTGTCGAGCCGACCTTTACCCAGCTTTCAAAATGAAGTGCCCGCAAGCCAGCGGCGGCGGCCAACGGCTCTGATGACAGACACGGACGAATCCACACGTGTGCAACGAAGGGGAGATGGGATGGAGCTCGTGGGTTCTTCGCGTTGTTTGAGCACGCCGGACATTCGTGCCGGCAACGAATTTTATTCACCCATCACACTACAAGCATTCCTCCAGCGCCGCTTGAATACAACTTTGACAAACGTCTCGCGCTCCAGTCTATAGCGTTACAAGACACCTTTGCTGAAACGTCGGCGTCCACGACGCGCACCGAGCGAGCGTCCATACGTAGCAAGCAATGCACAGCTCAAAAAGAACAGCACTCCATGGTCCAGACAGGCGATAACACAAAGATAAGAAAATAAATGTAATCCACCACTGAACGAGACTTTATGTAAGTACGTTTTCGGAGGTGCAAAGTAAATTGAGCTCACACGGCGCTAACTAACACAAAGTTCCATTTCGGCCGTCATTCACAGGCTAAACGACATTTCTGGCCGCGCATCTACCTTGAAACACGAAAAATCTAGTAGACAGCTCGCGAGAAGCGGCTTATCATCAAGAGCATCGCACAGACTGCCTTTCCGCGCGTCAGTAAAGACAGCGGGACAGAGATAAGCGGCATTAGTCGAGAACCCGATGGCTTCCGCCTTAGAAACGAAGATAGGACGTTTGTAACTGCGCACATAATCTGTTCTGCACACACAGCTCTGCTTAGAGTGGTTTAGGGGACCAAATAAATAAAATATAAACGTGTAGACTTACCGTAAGCGGACGATGAAGCTGGATTTTGAAGAAAACGTAATCCGCGAAAAACACGCTAACGCCATTGATGCAGCCACGCACAGGGTTGTTTGCAGCCCGAATGGTTTTCCGCCGTCTCGCGGTAAAATGGGTAAAACGTGAAACAGAAACCCATTTCACGGTCGTATGTTTATCGCTCGCACTCTTGCCGTGTGCAGCTTGATCTGATATCCAAGACCACAGAAGGCAATTGGTTTATAAGCTTAAATTCTTCGCTTACCCTCTAAAAATCTTATTGTTTTCGTGAAAACAGAACCGAAATCTAACTTCTTGTCGGTATACGCGCCGCATCTCCCACCGAATAGTATGTGGTACAATTCTCAAATAATAATTATAAGGTTGCATAGCATAACGTCTTTTTTGCGTGTGTTCGTGTTTAGAAAACTGATATGCGCCACATCAGCGTGTCATCGGCTCCGAAGCAACAGGTGCAAGGGTAGGAACGAAAAAATACTGGCTTTGTGATTGTTGCGTCGCAGCACTTATTCACGTGAATACAAACTGCAAAGGTAGAAATGGCAGATGTTAATCGCACAGAGGACCAGGCTCTGAGATTAATCTAAGATGTTTCTAAGAGATGGGCGCTTCCTTGAATTCTCATACCCGTATTTCCCCCTTTATTTCCAGCACGTTTTAAAGGGAAATGTAGAACCGTTGATGAAATGTTTCTGATTTCAGCGCGTTGGACAGTAACGATCGAAAGATGTAGTACAGTTTGCGGGCACACTTACTTCAAGAATGGCTGCCTTTCCTCGGCTTACTTGTTAGCATTAAATATCTAATTGTATTGACAATATACGTCACGGTATAACGAAAAGGAGCTTGTCAATGCTCCTGAAAACAAAATACAGGGGAGTGTTGTAATGGCCTTACGCAATACTTTTTAATTTCCGTAATAGCGAAGGAGGTGGGGGACTCCCGACTTAGTTGCGGTCACTAGATGCAGGTCCCCTCAACATGCAGTGCAAAAAGAAATTGACATTGTTCTGGACTTAGTCGAAAGTCAGTGTATCGCAGATTGTTAGATAAAATTACGATTGTTACAGACTGGTCTATAGGCAGTAGACTATATATAGTGTACAGTCTATAGACGAAAGGAAATTGAGGTAGTTGTAGACTGTAGTCTATAGAGAGTCTATAGATCGTCTATAGAAAAAAGGAAATTGAAGCAGCTATAGACCGTAGCCTATAGAGAGTCTATAGACCGTCTATGGACGAACGGAAATTTAACCAGCTATAGACCGTAGTCTATAGAGAGTCCATAGAGCGTCTATAGACGAAAAGAAATTGAGGCAGCTATAGACCTTGGTCTATAGAATGTCTATAGACCGTCCATAGACGAAATGATATTGTGGCAGCTATAGACCTTAGTCTACAGATCGTCTATAGACGAAAGGAAATTGAAGCAGTTATAGACTTTAGTCTATACAGAGTCTATAGACAAAAGAAAATTAAGGCAGCTATAGACCTTAGTCTATAGCCAGTCTATAGACCGTCTATAGACGAAAGGAAACTGAAGCAGTTATATACTTTAGTCTATAGACAGTCTATAGACAAAAGGAAATAGAGGCAGCTATAGACCTTAGTCTATAGCGAGTCTATAGACCGTCTATAGACGAAAGGAAATTGAAGCAGTTATAGACTTTAGTCTATAGACAGTCTATAGACAAAAGGAAATTGAGGCGGCTATAGACCTTAGTCTATAGCGAGTCTATAGACCGTCTATAGACTCGCTATAGACTAAGGTCTATAGCCGCCTCAATTTCCTTTTGTCTGTCTATAGACGAAAGGAAATTGAAGCAATTATAGACTTTAGTCTATAGACAGTCTATAGACAAAAGGAAATCGAGGCGGCTATAGACCTTAGTCTATAGCGAGTCTATAGACCGTCTATAGACGAAAGGAAATGGAGGTAGTTATAGACTTCAGTCTATAGAGAGTCTATAGACCGTCTATAGACAAAAGGAAATTGAGCCAGCTATAGACTTTAGTCTATAAAGTGTCTACAGACAGTCTATAGACGAAAGGAAATTTGAGCCAGCTATAGACTTTAGTCTATAAAGTGTCTATAGACAATCTATAGACAAAAGGAAATTGAGGCAGCTATAGACCTTAGTCTATAGAGAGTCTATAGACAGTCTATAGACGAAAGGAAACTGAGGCAGCTATAGACCTTAGTCTATAGAGGGTCTATAGACAGTCTATAGACGAAAGGAAATTGAGGCGGCTATAGACCTTAGTCTATAGAGAGTCTATAGACCGTCTATAGACAAAAGGAAATTGAAGCCGCTATAGACTTTAGTCCATAGATTTTCTATAGACTGTCTATAGACAAAAGGAAAAGTCTATAGGATGGCTATAGAGTCTATAAAAAGTCTATAGAAAGTCTATAGACCATTTTTATAAGGGGTCTGAAATCAGAAACACATACTTTGCCTCTCGCGTAAATGGTATTCGAGAAATCTGTGCACGCGTGAGCGGAATTCATGAACGAACCACTCGGAACGAAATGTAAGCCACCTCTTGTCGAGCCGACCTTTACCCAGCTTTCAAAATTAAGTGCCCGCAGGCCAGCGGCGGCGGCCAACGGCTCTGATGACAGACATGGAGGAATCCGTACGTGTGCAACGAAGGGGAGACGGGATGGAGCTCGTGGGTTCTTCGCGGTGTTTGAGCACGCCGGCCATTCGCGCCGGCAATGAATTTGATACCATCACACTAAAAGCATTCCTCCAGCGCCGCTTGACTACAACTTTGACAAACGTCTCGCGCTCCAGTCTGTAGCGTTACAAGACACCTTTGCTGAAACGTCGGCGTCCACGACGCGCACCGAGCAAGCGTCCATACGTATCAAGGAATGCACACCTCAAAAAGAACAGCACTCCAAGGTCCAGACAGGCGATAACACAAAGATTAGAAAATAAATGTAATCCACCACAGAACGAGAGTGTGTGTAAGTACGTTTTCGGAGGTGCAAAGTAAATTGAGCTCACACGGCGCTAACTAACGCACAGTTCCATTTCGGCCGTCATTCACAGGCTAAACAACATTTCTGGCCGAGCATCTACCTTGAAACACGAAAAATCTAGTAGACAGCTCGCGAGGAGCGGCTTATCATCAAGGGCATCGCACAGACTGCCTTTCCGCGCGTTAGTAAAGACAGCGGCACAGAGATAAGCGGCATTAGTCGAGACCCGATGGCTTCCGCCTTAGAAACGAAGATAGGACGTTTGTCACTGCGCACATAATCTGTTCTGCACACACAGCTCTGCTTAGAGTGGTTTAGGAGACCAAATGAATAAAATATAAACGTATAGACTTACCGTAAGCGGACGATGAAGCTGGATTTTGAAGAAAACGTAATCCGCGAAAAAAACGCCGACGCCACCGATGCAGCCACGCACAGGGCTGTTTGCAGCCCGAATGATTTTCCGCCGTCTCGCGGTAAAACGGTAAAACGTGAAACAGAAACCCATTTCACGGTCGTATCTTTATCGCTCGCACTCTTGCCGTGTGCAGCTTGATCTGATATCCAAGACCACAGAAGGCAATTGGTTTATAAGCGTAAATTCTTCGCTTACCCTCTAAAAACCTTATTGTTTTCGTGAAAACAGAACCGAAATCTAACTGCTTGACCGTACACGCGCTGCATCTCCCACCGAATAGTATGTGGTGCAATTCTCAAATAATAATTATAATGTTGCATAGCATAACGTCTTTTATGCGTGTGTTCGTGTTTAGAAAACTGATATGCTCGACATCAGCGTATCATCGGCTCCGAAGCAACAGGTGCAAAGGTAGGAACGAAAAAATACTGGCTTTGTGATTGTTGCGTCGGTGCACTTATTCACGTGAATACAAACTGCAAAGGTAAAAATGGGAGATGTTAATTGCACACAGGACCAGGCTCTTTGAGCCTATTCTGAGGTGTTTCTAAGGGATGGGCGCTTCCTTGAATTCTCATACCCGTCTTTCCCCCTTTATTTTCAGGACGTTTAAAAGAGAAATGTAGAAGCGTTGACGAAATGTTTCTGATTTCAGCGCGTTGGACAGTAACGATCGAAAGATGGAATGGAATTGTGTGGAGCGATTCCTTTCAGGGAGAGCGTATTCATTCGATGTAGTACAGTTTGCGGCGCCCTTACTTCAAGAACGGCTGCCTTTCCTCGGCTTACTTGTTAGCATTACATATTTAATTGTATTCACAATATACGTGACGATATAACGAAAAGGAGCTTGTCAAGGCTCCTGAAAACAATATACAGGAGGGTGTTGTAATGTCCTCACGCAATACTTTCTTAATTTCCGTAATGGCGAAGCAGGTGGAGGACTCCCGACATAGTTGCGGTCACCAGGTGCAGGTCCCCACAGCATGCAGTGCAAAAAGAAATTGACATTGTTCTATACTTAGTCGAAAGTCAGTGTATCGAACATTGTTGGACAAAATTAGGATTGTTATAGACTGGTCTATAGACAGCAGACTATCTATAGTGTACAGTGTATAGACGAAATGAAATTGAGGTAGTTGTAGACTGTAGTCTATAGAGAGTCTATAGACCGTCTATAGACGAAAGGAAATTGCAGCAGCTATAGACCGTACTCTATAGACAGTCTATAGACCATCTATAGACGAAAGAAAATTGAGCCAGCTATAGACTTTAGTCTATAGGTCTATAGACAAAAAGAAATTGACGCAACTATAGACCTCCGTCTATAGAGAGTCTATAGACCGTCTATATACAAAAGGAAATTGTGGCAGCTATAGACCTTAGTCTATATCGAGTCTATAGACCGTCTATAGACGAAAGGAAATTGAAGTAGTTATAGACTTTAGTCTATAGAGAGTCTATAGACAAAAGGAAATTGAGGCAGCTATAGACCTTAGGCTATAGCGAGTCTATAGACTGTCTATAGACATAAGGAAATTGAGGTAGTTATAGACTTAAGTTTATAGCGAGTCTATAGACCGTCTATAGACGAAAGGAAATTGAGACAGCTATAAACTTTAGTCTATAGATAGTCTATAGACCGTCTATAGACAACAGGAAATTGAGGTAGTTATAGACTTAAGTCTATAGAGAATCTCTAGACTGTCTATAGATTAAAGGAAATTGAGGCAGCTATAGACTTTAGTCTATAGAGAGTCTATAGACAGTCTATAGACAGTCTATAGACAAAAGAAAATTGAGACAGCTATAGACTTTTGTCTATAGATTTTCTATAGACTGTCTATAGACAAAAGTAAAAGTCTATAGGATGTCTATAGAGTCTATAAAAAGTCTATAGAAAGTCTATAGACCATTTTTATAAGGGTAGACCATTATTTTCTTGAATTTTCGTCAGTGCACCTTGTAGGGGTACATTTTTTCCTGAGCATTGACTGCACAACATGATCATGCACATTATGAAGTGCGCTCATCTTTTCCGCAGGCTCTGAGAACTTTCTCGAACTGTAATAGCCACAGCTCGTCTGACGTGTACAGAGCACAGTGCTCTTTCAGTTTCCTTATCATTGTTTGCACATTTGGAGATATTCGGAGCAATCTTATTACGCTGGATTGTTACAGTTGGCAGTCGAAGGCGACGAAGGATAACAGATTCTGGTTTGAGATCGCTGCTGTTTTGGGAGCAAATGCTTGCATAAATAGCAAGAATGCAGTGACATTCAGAAAAATAGCTTTCTGTCTATGTTCATTGGCTGTGGAAAAATGGACCTCAAATCTGCGGCAATTGTATTCAATGGATACCGCGTTGTATGGTGGCAGTGGCACCTAAGATCAGTACTGACACGGTGGCTATGTGGTAAAAAATAGTTGTTCCTTCTGATTATAAATAGTGAACACTGGGCACTTATGGTACTTCCCAGTGCAGTTTTGTAGACGTATCTTAGTCGGATCATGATGTATGGTACAGTGGAAACCCGCTGTTGTGTATCCGGGTATTGAGTTTTCCCGGCTGCTATGTTTTCGTCAGCCAGTCCTGGCCTAGCTTCCTTAGAAAAACATGCAATATAAACTGAGCTGTTACGTCACCGTTATGACAACGTTCCCTGCATGCTACGTTGCGATGGTGCTTTAATTCTTGCCGGCATTTTAACAGCCTCGTTTAGCGCGTGCAAGAGTGGGCCAAACCGGCCAGTGTCGGACTTGGCCGCGTTAAACCCTCACCGACACCGCCAAGCACATTTGTGGGCGCCGTGAATCTTTTTGTGGCTTTTGGGGCAGTTCTACCGCTGGTGTGACATGAATGTGAGGGCTTGAAGGCTCGAAAACGAAGCTGTGCCACTGCACGCACAGTGCAGGCAGTGCTGTACAATGCTGTGAGAAATATAACTGAATGGGGTGACGCCGAGGCATGCTTCTGTCATCTATGTTTACCGTGTCGCCTGAGGCTTAGAAAATTGGGGGGACGCTTAAGCTTAACCTTTAAGAGTAGACCACAGTAGCATTTTTGGGTCCGTTCCCATCGCCTACTCAGTTACCTTATTTCCAGTTAGCATACTCAGGGACGGGCCGCCGCGGTGGCTCAGCGGTTACGGTGCTCGGCTGCTGACCCAAAAGACGCGGGTTCGATCCCGGCCGCGGCGGCTGGAATTTCTTTGGAGGAGAAATTCTAGAGGCCCGTGTACTGTGCGATGTCAGTGCACGTTAAAGAACCCCAGGTGGTCGAAATTTCAGGAGCCCTCCACTACGGCGTCTCTCATAGCCTTAGTCGCTTTGGGACGTTAAACCCCATAAACCATAAACCATAAACCAAACCATACTCAGGGACAGGTAGCGGTTGTACATGAGTAATTGTGACACTTCATGAAGTTCCTGACCACAATACAGTCACTACGTCCACCTTAGTTCAGCGTGAACCGACCAGCCTTCATGGATTATGGGTAGCGTGCCTATGTCGCAGTTCCAATGTTTTGTGTTCCAAACCAATTTATGTTTTCAGCTCAATACACATTCTTTGCTTCCATCGGGAATTTTTGCTCATGACCAATGACTGAAGACAACACCGGCTTTTTCGAGGCACTGTTCCCTTAACGTTAACGTGTGGAAAAAATTTCTAGGTTCCAGTAGACGAGGAGTTTATGATTAAACATACCTGGCAGCTCTTCCGATTTTCCCATAAAACAAAACAATTTTGACCCGCGGTGCGATTTTACGAAACTGGTCTGAAATCTCATGGAAAATCAATTTTCTTTGCCATAAACATTTCAAATTCTGTAAAAAAACAGTTGCCGGTGGCAGCGCCGCCATGAGATAGGGATATGTATACCATCTGTGAAATTAGCAGCAGCAGTCGCAACAGCAGGAACACTGTACAGTAACACATAGTTAATTCGACCCAACTCCAGTACTCGCTCGAATCTAACCCGGCCTTAATTCTACAGACACCGGAAAATTGAATGCCGGAAAAACTTTCCTGGAATGTAAGCCGGCTGCAAAAACGTTTTTTTTCGTCGTCCCATGAAAAGTGCAACAGCGGGGCTGTGTACTGTATGTCTCGTACATTTGTTGCTGCCCATATTGAATCTAGCCATTTTGACCAAAGATTTAATGTTGGGAATACGGCACGTTAGCACTGCAGGAATTTGGCATGCCTTCAGGGCCCCTTCCAATGGCCCACCACGCCCTAATCCAGAAATTGTAACCAGAGGAAACCATTTTCAGTGCTGAAGCCCACTCGGATGGTTGCGTACACTAGCAGAGTGGGGCTCCAGAGGAGAATTCGCAACGTTGCTTGTGCAGTTGGCAGCTTTGGGTTTTAATGTGGAAGCACTTCTTGTCTATGAGTGACGTGTCGGCTATAGCCAGGATGTCGAACCGGAACCGAACCAAACCAAAGCCAGATATTTTTCACCATCTTGGAACTGAACCCCAACCGGAGCGACTAAAAGGAACTGTTTCAAAGTGGTTTGGGAATCGATTCAGTCCTACATTTTTTACAGGACGGCATATTCATTTTTTAGGACAAAATGAGATGTGCTAGCACGTAGATTTACCCGCAGAAAGCTGTCTGCGCTGCACAGTGCGAAAATGGCACCCTATCTATGAGAGCAAAATTGAAGGAAGGGTGGTATCGGGGGAATTGGCACTTCTGTAATGAACCTTTTGAAATTCTGAAGCACTGTGCATCAGACTAATGTGACATCTTAAGTTTCTTAGACCCTCCTCCTTTTGCATATGTGCATATACTTTTGATCAAGTAGTTAGCACTGCTCTAATTCGCAAAGTACCTAGTGAGAATAGCTCGCTTTCATTGCATCATGTACTATAAATATGTGAAACATGGGCGCAACGATCCAGCCATGTTACATTTAGTTTCTGAGGCATTCATTATATCAGACAGCAGGTACTAAATAGAACCCCTAACGATGGCTCAGTGGCTGCGGCTCTCTGCTGCCGATCCCAAGGTCGTGGGCTCGCTCCTGGCCACGGCGACCACATTTCGATTGCGGCAGAATTTAATGAACGCGTGCTGTGTGCAGTGTCTTTTCTTATAACCGGAGCATTCTCTGTTGCACGCAACGCAGATAAGCAAGGAAAGGCAGCTTTGCTGCAGCGATAGAGATATTTAAGAGAAAAAAAGTGAATGGCGATTACACAAAGGGGTAGTGCTAAAAAGCATGGGCTCACTGGCGTGCGATAGTGACAACGATCAGAAAAGTGATACTGCATTGAAATGTAATTGCAATAAAACAATTTTTATGCTCTGCAGACGCGCTGAAATTGTTCTGCTTGCAAAAAAAAAAACATTCAGGGAACTTTGCTGGCCTAAAGTGCGATGAGGCAAAAGCCTAAAGCGCGGTATTGCTGCTTGTGTCACTGATGTGGGGCTAAGATCTTAAGCTTCGCGTCGCCTTACAACGCTGCCAGGGAGTGCACAGAACGCCACCGCCCATTCGGCTGTACGCCTTGCTCGTTGGGAAATTGGTTATTGAGGAAAGGAAATGTGTCTCGCATGTCTCGGTGGACACCTGAACCTCGCCGTAACGGGAAGGGAGGAATATTAGAGTGAACGAAGACACCGTATTCACTAGACACGCATTTGTTCATTCCAACCATCGAGCTGGCACGGCGGAGCGGTTAGCGTGCTCGTCTCGCACTCCGGAGACCCTGATTCGATTCCCCAACTCGACAAATTTCCTACTCAGTTTTCTTTACTTATCTGATCTGACTAGAAAGGTTAATGAGGCAAATTGGTTAATTCAGCAAATACCTAAACTCAGTCCCACTTACTTGGAACACCACTATACGATCCCTTTAATTGGTTGCGTGGTTACAAGCCAAAGCACTGTGACGTCACGACCATTTCGACCAATTGAAACATGGTCAGCGTAGCTACGGTGGACGGCGGCCTCCCGAGGTCTCGTTTTGTCTGTCAGAGTGTTGATTTTGCAACAAAAAAAGAAATAGATGCCAATAGCTAGAGGCTGGCTTTGTTGCGCTGTTCTTGGACTGCTGGGTCTTGAAATCTGTCGGGCGGCTCATATCTGCCTCTCACTGTCGCACTTCCGGTTCTTGTTGTGCGAGATGAAAGCCTCATGCTTGTTGGCGTTCTTTCGTAAAGCGATTGGGCTACGGCATACGTGGAGCGTTCACAGCAATCTGCCTCGACTACATCTGCTTTCATTCGGAGGGAGGGTGAAGGCTGGTGAAGGTGCATTTTTACCAGTGAGTGCCCGGATGTGCGCTAAAGTGCACTCATGCACACACGCGCGTCACGGTTATTTTTGAGAAAAGAGGTTATGCTGCTAACGCAGTAAAAAGATAAATTGGTGAGGGCTTAACATAATTAAGGACAGAAGATGTGCGAAAGAAAGTGTTTGTGCTTCAATGGAGGGGATACTTACACCCCACCTTAAGGGTATGACGGACATAGCTTTAGTAGCTTAATGTTCATATATGCAGAGCTGGCCCTTTTCTACTTTAGTAGCTTAATGTTCATATATGCAGAACTGGCCCTTTTCTACTCAGCATTCATAGATGACAGTGAGTCCTCACACCATGCACTATCAGCGCAGTGGCGCAGCGGTCAACAGATGCGCCGCTGCACTGATAGGTGGCTGCGCGTGTCACAGCCACCCGTAGGGACTTTGGAACCCATGTTGCTCTTTCCGAGAGACCTCTCGTGACCATTCGTTAATTTAACTTAATTTTTAATTTTAAGTACGTGCTGTGGGTCCGCAGCAGCTGCGGCGGCAGCAGCACTATGAGGACTAGTGGTCAGTTCAGCAAAAACTTTGTTAAAATAAAGATTGTGGGACGCGTCGGTTTGCAGTATTGATCACAGTGCCAATTTCGGGGTGCGCCTATTGTGCGCGGAAATAAACAAATCTGGTTTTTCGCGATCAAACTGGGTTTGCGCCTATTATGCGAGTAAATACGGTACTCCGCCCGCAGATAAAAATTTCGGAAGGCGCACACGTCAAGAAAAGGCAAGCAATCAGCAGGTTGGACTTGAAGCATATACCTCTTGTGTTCGAGTGCACTGTTCTCTGAACAGTGAGCTCGTTGAACACGGCGGTACTGCGTGTTTAACCATCACTCGGCTTTTCCACCCGCTAAACATTTCTGTTAACACGAAGAGTTCGCACAGAATTCCGGAGCCTTTCATCACAGCCAGAAATCTTTGTGTAAGGCATGATCTCAGTGTTGACTGAAGTATGCCCCTAAAAAACAGAGCATCACCACCAAAAAGAAATGATTTCATTGCTCACTATAGTTTCTCGTTTCTCGCACAGATATCAAACCACTGACCACAGCACAAACGTCCCCTTGATGAGAAGGCACGTCCTAACTCGCAGGGGCCACATTTTCAGTGTATTAAAGTTTTTGTGGCCAATTTAATCTACATCTGCTGAACTCACTTTAGTGTAATGATGTCAAGGAAGGTTGTAGGTAAGGCTGCAGATGTGTGAGTAGGGGAAGTGATAACCAAGCAGAACCTTTGTCCTCTGCCTTCTGGAGAGACCGTAAGGTATTCTAAGGGAAAGCGATCAGTGAGGACAAACTTCTGTCGCGACCATGTCCAGAAAAGAAACACGTGCACTTAGCCTCCTTTTAAGCTTAGCTGCCAGGAAGGGGTTGTCTGTAGTTGAGAACAGCAAAAAATAAAGGTGTACTCAAGTCTCCTTACATGTGGAAATCCGAAAGAATTTCTAGTTCCTTTACCACCTATGTTACATAGTAATATAATTAATCATTGTTTGTAATGATGAAGTAATGTATATGTATCAGCAGCGCGAACACCACACAGGAAGAAGGAGGAGAAGAAGGTAAAGAGCGCTGAACTTCCAACTTTTATTTGAGCAAAATTGAACCCGCACTTTTATACACATACCAGGTAAAATCCCACCAGGGGGTAATCAAGGCGTTCTATCGAATTCGGACCAACACGATGTCCAGGGCATCAAAATGATAACTACTATCACACTATTCAAAGACTTCCATGAAAAGCACGAATGACATGCGGAAAAAACAAGACAATGTAAAAACAGGGCTGAGTGTGCGCGAATGAAAAAATGGAGAAACAGGGTAGAGGGCGCGAATTTTGCTAAAACCATGAGAAGGCAAGAACACGGTAAAAAGGTAAAAACAGGGTTGAGTGTGCACAAATGGAAAAAATGGAAAAACAGGGTTGAGGGCGCGAATTTTGCTAAAAGAAACAAAGAAAAAAAACATGAGAAGGCGAGACACGGTAACAACGTAAGCGATGCGAAGGGATGAGCGCCAACAATTAACACGGCTAGAACTAAAATGCAGGGTGCCCCTAAAAACCAGGTAAAATCAGGTAAAACCAGAGAGAAAGGTGATTTCTTTTTCAGATAATGAGATGGAAGGGGTGCTTACGCAACCTTCTTTGAGCCCTGAGATGTAGGTAGCTTCAATGATTTCGCGTGTTAATTGGTTTTTATGTTTCTTTAAGACGGTTGCTTTCTTAAAATGAGGAATGCACTTCTTTTGGCTGTCACATACGCTGCAATGGGCGGGCAGGTTCCTCAACGGCGCCCCAGTTAGATCGTTCCTATGTTCCATTAACCTTTCGTTTAAGCATCTTCCTGTTTGGCCTATGTACGCCTTACCGCAAGCTAAAGGTATAGAGTATACAACACCCTCCGCACAAGGTACAAAAGGATCTCGGTGCCTGGTTGTACAGCCACTATTCTTTTTCTTTTTATTAACTTTGTTGCACAGGCTTGACAGGCGCAGAGGGGCTGAAAAGACTACGTCTACGCCTGCTTTTCTGCCAATTTACTTCAGATTATGCGAGATTTGGTGCAGGTATGGCAGAACGGCGACCCTTTTGTTCCGCTGTCGCGTATCATCCGGGGCTTCACATTCATGCTTCATACTTATGAGGACTTTTTTTGCAACAGACGAAAGGAGAGATTGCGGGTATCCTGATTGCTTCAGCCTCAGCACTTGGCTCGAAAAACTGTCCTGTAACCTGTGGTGACACGATTTTGTGAGTGCGTTCTTAAAAGTTGACTTCACTATGTTCCTTTTTACAAGTTTTGAATGGGCTGAATCGTAGGGTAGGATGGGCTTATTGGCTCTTGGTTCAAATAACCAGCACACATGGATCTCTCCGAAAAACAACTTTAACTCTAGAAACCGCATCGCGTTTTGTTCTGGAAATTCATGAGTAACTTCAAGAGGTGATATAGTATTAGAAAAAATGTGGAGGACTTGAGTTGCTTCTGTTTTAAAGGCTTCAGTGTCGCAATCTAAGAGGACCAGGAAGTCATCGACGTACCGGAAAATTTTTAGAACGCTTGAAGACTCAAGCTTGTCCTTCAAGGATCTGTCATGCATAGCGAGGAAAAGGTCGCTCAAAATGGGGGCGATGCATGACCCTATACATATGCCTTGCTTTTGTATGAATCTCGAACCGTTCCACTCTGCCACTGTTGATTTTAGGTAAGCGCATAGCAATTCAATGAAGCCATCCGCAGAAACGCCACACTCATTTTGGAAGGCCACCACACCGTGTCTATCGATGGCGTCACGAACACATTGTATGAGGGCATCCTGAGGAATGGAATAAAACAGGTCCTTTATGTCAATGGAGAAGCCGTTGAACAACTTTGCTCTGTTTTCGTGCAAGAATCTGACAACTTCTTCGGTGTTTTTTGCAAGAAAGGGGTCATTGACTGGAAGTCGCTTGAGGTTGCTTTGGAGAAACTTGGCGACTTCTTTTTGCCAGGTTAGCTTCTCCGACACAATCACACGCAAAGGGCATCCAGTCTTATGCGTCTTCGCGGTAAAAAACATTTCTAGACAGCCAGTCTTTTTCCTTTGTATTGTGCCCTCATACACATTGTATGCCCTCATACAATGTGTTCGTGACGCCATCGATAGACACGGTGTGGTGGCCTTCCAAAATGAGTGTGGCGTTTCTGCGGATGGCTTCATTGAATTGCTATGCGCTTACCTAAAATCAACAGTGGCAGAGTGGAACGGTTCGAGATTCATACAAAAGCAAGGCATATGTATAGGGTCATGCATCGCCCCCATTTTGAGCGACCTTTTCCTCGCTATGCATGACAGATCCTTGAAGGACAAGCTTGAGTCTTCAAGCGTTCTAAAAATGTTCCGGTACGTCGATGACTTCCTGGTCCTCTTAGATTGCGACACTGAAGCCTTTAAAACAGAAGCAACTCAAGTCCTCCACATTTTTTCTAATACTATATCACCTCTTGAAGTTACTCATGAATTCCCAGAACAAAACGCGATGCGGTTTCTAGAGTTAAAGTTGTTTTTCGGAGAGAACCATGTGTGCTGGTTAATTGAACCAAGAGCCAATAAGCCCATCCTACCCTACGATTCAGCCCATTCAAAACTTATAATAAGGAACATAGTGAAGTCAACTTTTAAGAACGCACTCACAAAATCGTGTCACCACAGGTTACAGGACAGTTTTTCGAGCCAAGTGCTGAGGCTGAAGCAATCAGGATACCCGCAATCTCTCCTTTCGTCTGTTGCAAAAAAAGTCCTGATAAGTATGAAGCATGAATGTGAAGCCCCGGATGATACGCGACAGCGGAACAAAAGGGTCGCCGTTCTGCCATACCTGCACCAAATCTCGCATAATCTGAAGAAAATTGGCAGAAAAGCAGGCGTAGACGTAGTCTTTTCAGCCCCTCTGCGCCTGTCAAGCCTGTGCAACAAAGTTAATAAAAAGAAAAAGAATAGTGGCTGTACAACCAGGCACCGAGATCCTTTTGTACCTTGTGCGGAGGGTGTTGTATACTCTATACCTTTAGCTTGCGGTAAGGCGTACATAGGCCAAACAGGAAGATGCTTAAACGAAAGGTTAATGGAACATAGGAACGATCTAACTGGGGCGCCGTTGAGGAACCTGCCTGCCCATTGCAGCGTATGTGACTGCCAAAAGAAGTGCATTCCTCATTTTAAGAAAGCAACCGTCTTAAAGAAGCATAAAAACCAATTAACACGCGAAATCATTGAAGCTACCTACATCTCAGGGCTCAAAGAAGGTTGCGTAAGCACCCCTTCCATCTCATTATCTGAAAAAGAAATCACCTTTCTCTCTGGTTTTACCTGATTTTACCTGGTTTTTAGGGGCACCCTGCATTTTAGTTCTAGCTGTGTTAATTGTTGGCGCTCATCCCTTCGCATCGCTTACGTTGTTACCGTGTCTCGCCTTCTCATGTTTTTTTTTCTTTGTTTGTTTTAGCAAAATTCGCGCCCTCAACCCTGTTTTTCCATTTTTTCCATTTGCGCACACTCAACCCTGTTTTTACCTTTTTACCGTGTTCTTGCCTTCTCATGGTTTTAGCAAAATTCGCGCCCTCAACCCTGTTTTTCCATTTTTCCATTCGCGCACACTCAGCCCTGTTTTTACATTGTCTTGTTTTTTCCGCATGTCATTCGTGCTTTTCATGGAAGTCTTTGAATAGTGTGATAGTAGTTATCATTTTGATGCCCTGGACATCGTGTTGGTCCCAATTCGATAGAACGCCTTGATTACCCCCTGGTGGGATTTTACCTGGTATGTGTATAAAAGTGCGGGTTCAATTTTTGCTCAAATAAAAGTTGGAAGTTCAGCGCTCTTTACCTTCTTCTCCTTCTTCTTCCTGTGTGGTGTTCGCGCTGCTGATACATATGGATAGCAACCAACTAGCCCGACAGATGGTGTTATTGAAGTAATGTATTGTTGGTTAATTACTTGTTATTAGTTATTGTTAACGATTTTAACGAATCAGTTAAGTTAAGCAGTCAGTTAAGCAACCAGTTAAGTTGGTATATAATTGATTCGTTCATTAGTTTCATTAAAAATTATTGATTATGTTTCTTTGTGATCTTTACGGTTCGTTCAATTCAGGAGGAATTACTAGCAATCCTCTAATATCATAAATTACTCGGAGTGATTAGCTAATGTAATTACCTTATTAGTTAATCAATTATCTTATTTAGTTCAGTCATTCGAACTTTCCATTCAGTCGATATTAATAATTACAAATCATAAGTACATTCTTACGGGATGATCGGCAGTTCACTCCGTCCACAGCCCGTGGTGACACATCCTGTCCACGCCTGTCATGAGGAAGGAAATCCTTTCTGATTAAAAACCCTGAAACAATGTGTAAAAAAATATCAACCAAGCCACAGTGTTTCATTGTTGTGTAAGTAAATGTGTTATGGCAATAAATGTCGCAAGGAAACTAACCCCATGCTAATCCCTTACATTGCTGTAATTGTTCAGTAACTTTTCTAAGGCCATAATTGACCGATACAACCAGTTGTATTTCAGAAGGAGTAATTGTAATCTGTTACATATTTTCTACAACACGTCCAAAACTGCTACACAGGCAGTCAGCATCAACTCTATGGCCAAGCTGGTTCGCACTCTTATGGAAGCATTTGCTAACAGATAAGAAATGGGCATTCAGTAGCCTGTAACGAAATGGGCAATACTTTCAGTCGATAATACTGTTGCTTCTGTAGTTGCACTCCCCTCTTTTTGCTAGCTCCTTTTTACAGCATTCGTTCTTGTGCGTCCAGATTATGAACTGACAGGTTGGGCTGGTAGGTTAGAATCTCGATAATATCAAACCTTACCGGACCACAACAAGTTGGTATCATTGAAAATTTCGTATCTTCCAAAGCAAACAATCTGTATGCACAAGCATGGGAAATGCTTTCACCCCGATTTATTTATGGCTGTGCAGCCACTACTATCAACTCGCGCATACAACGCAACTGGTGATTGCGATGTGTGGGCAGCACTTAGCGCTCGAGGGTGCGGTGGCGGCCGACGTGTTTGTATCATCCGTAGTGGTGCAGAAGAGTTTTTGCAACATCCTAAATTCTACACATTGTATGCAATGCACTCAGGCCAGGGAGTTTTTCTAATTCATATCGGCCGCATTCATATAATCAGAGAGTGTACTAATCACTCTCCGATGCTGGCCTTTTTGTCGTATCAGCGGATAAGTTGCCACACACGCAAATCATTACTGTCGCAGTATATGCAAGCGCAGTGAACTATGCCAGCACTGTTGAACGTACTAGACAAGTCTCCCCTCGTATTTGAGCTTGGCGGCTGCTTGTCTCCTTTCACAATGCTCAAACCAGGCTATGAAGAGTTTCATTTGGTCGCAAGTTTTCTATGCGCTGGTGCAACAGCAGTGATTACTAGCGCTGGCTGAAGTCTAATCTGGGGCCAACAAATTTAATTTCCGCTCGAGGAAAATGGTTTTCAGCTGTCAGCCTCCCAGTTTCCCGTATAAACGTAGCAACAGTGGCACATTGCGCGCCGCTGCTCTTCTTATCACTGGGCGCACTGCAAGAAAATGGTGTGGTTGAACTGCGTGCACGTTGATTCCGAGGTGGCATTTGCATGTACGTACAGCCCAGTGACGAGAGATCCCAATGGGCACTGAACCTGCTTTGGACGTCCTGTGGATGTTTAGGTCGTCCATGAGACGTCCAAGGTAGTTTCAATGCCCATTAGGATGTGCATGATGTCGCCTTGTGGTAGAACTGTCGCCTTCACCGGTGGTGTCTGTACAGGCAACAAGGAGAAGAGTGGGAGCTGCCCAAGCGAAATGGGCCCAATAGGAGTTTCCAACTGGATCCAATTGCAAGGTCCATATGGTTCCAGTTGTGTATTTGGAACCATCCAGTTACGACTTTTCAGTTGGACATTCTAATTTGTTCTACTTGGCCTGTCCGAATGAAACCAATTGGTTCGAAGTACACGATTGCCACCAGTCAGATATTGGATCGATTTGGAAGTCTTGTAGTATGCTTGCCGAGAGCTTTAAAGACATTTTGCTGCAGGGAACCTTCTAGAGTGCATGCCGTTGGCTTCTCTTTACATCAAGCTATGCAATAAGGGTAAAATTATTATCCCGCTTTTCATAGAAGTTGGTTTACAGGGTTTTGAAGTTGCCACTTCACGAACGGGATGAAACATTTGTAATCCTGTTTCTTAACACGTTCGCTGCGTAGCCCCTTATCATAGTTTTGATCTCTGTGCGTCGTGGCCCGCCGGTGTGTCATCTGATGCTTCCCTCGGGTACGGCGTGAAACCCCGTGGGGCACACTTCTGAACCTATTTTTTCCTCCTGCTGAAAGATGGCTCTCCTGGCATTTTCAGTGGTCTATAGCTTGTGCGGGCTACTTGAAACATGTATGCTAGGGCAGAAAGTCATCGCGTGGTGCACTTAGCGCGTGCATTTTCAGGAAGTTGCTTTACCTGGGGCCGTATTTTATCAGAAACCGTTGTTCATTTTCCGCTCCGTTTCGCGTGACGTAAGCGTGACGGAGTCATCAGAAGAAAGCAGCAGTCGACCAATCACAGAAATGAAAGGCAGCGGACACTCGCGTTGAAGGTAGTCTTCGCCATTCGTTGTGTGCTCCGGTTCAGTATTGGCTGCAAAGTGCACCCAATAGTGAGGTCCGGTCGCCAATGAGCCAATAGTCAGGTCTCTTCCCACGGACATTTGAACGGCACGGCTACGTCATCGAACAATAATGACCTGACGTAGAGGACCAAATGAATCATAAAAACAAAATGGGTAACGAATCCTTGTAGCATACGGCATCTGGAGAACTTATGGAGTCATTTATTACCGTGACTCTGCTCGCTTCATCCCCAGTGAGCGCGACTGAAGCACGTTCTCAAGGATGTCCTTGAAAAACGGCGCCCTTTCTGTCTACAAAATTTCTGCTTTATGTAACTAGAGCGCGGCGAAGAGATTCTGTCGTTCTGGTCCGAACAAGTGCCAGAGGCCCTTGCTGCTCTCGTGCCCTCGATTCTTCTTTCTTTTCGTGGGTATGCACAAGTTTCCACCATAAAGAGTTTGTGTTTTGAAGCCGTTGCCGCTACGTTTACTACCCACCGACCAGCTCCCCTTTGTGGGGCCACACTACATGACCCTGCATTTCAACATTCACTAAGCACCAAGACTCAAGAACAAGACCTCAAACTCGACATTTTATTGAAATACTTCCAGAATAATTTTCCGGAGAAAAAAAAAGTTCAAATCACAGCATTTGCAACTAAACGTCTTACGTGCCACCAGCTCACGATGTCTACAACGTAGTCTATGTTCAGGATTTGTACTCATGCAGAAGATTGAAACATGGCAAACACATAAATGCCCTCCCCGCGCAATTTGCGCAAAATTTAACAACTTTCTTCGCGATTACCCTTGCCTACACTGGGCTTCTTCCAGCTCTCAGCGATGCGTAGCATCCAGTACACCTCCTTTGGACAGGCCATGCAGGTGCATCGGCCTTTTCCAGCATATGGGCGCGCTTTGTTCCGTGTGTGCTTTCGGTCAGAATTTGAGCTGTGGCGAAGAGTGCGCGTGCCAACTCCTCGCGGAATTCGTTGATTGGCCACGTTTTACCGTCCATCATTGAACAGACAACCCATGCGTTCGCAGCTGCAGTTCCAAGGATGAGCTCCATCGCAGCTTTCTTATACCACTTTAGCCCTTTCCGTAGGCAGGAAATAGTAGGACGTCATTCGGTCACTGTAGTCTACGCCCTTTTTCGTCCCGTTGTGGTCGAGGACTGTGCGCGGTTTCATGATCGGCTCACCCTTTCTCGTTTTTTTTTTCGGTATCAACACGGCTGGCGTCATGCTCAGCAACCGTTGTCATCATGAGAACGGGCCGTTTATCCAACCACTTCAGCACCTTAACGCCGTTGTGGGATTCAAGACCAACGACTTCCTTTTTTTACTGTAGCTTGTGTAACTTCTGTCATTTTATTTCATTTATTGAACCCTCAAGGCCAAAGGCATTAAAGAGGGGAGTGGTTACAAAAACAAGAAAATACATAAACAGATACAACACATGATACAAAACAAAGTATTATTATATTCCTGTCACACAATGTTAGCTAGTGCAGACCGATAATGCTAGTTATCACTTATGTCGGCGATATCTGCGGGAAGGCGGTTCCATTCGCGTGATGTACGAGGCAAGAAAGACTGAAATGCAATTACAGTGTTAAACGTTTCAATGCCAACTTTGTGACGATGACCAATGCGGTTTGACACGTATCTGGGGGACGGATCGGAAGCCCCTTTCGGTTCGATCGGAGATTGCCACATAAAAATGTAGCATTTTTCAACAGGAGTGACGGAAGCGGCATGCTCGCATAGAAGTTGTCGACAAAAAGTGTGCGACCACAGCCGGTGAAGCCACCCATCACATTTACTACTACTTCTTCGGCATGCCCCATGCCCGCTATGGCGCCAGATTTTCCGGCATATATTTGCACTTTCAATGTATAGTCCTCCTTTGTACAGGCTTTGTATAGCTTGACTCCATACTTAAGGGTTTTACCAGGGATGTATTGCCTAAAGGCGATGTGTCCACGCCACGGAATCATCGTTTCGTCAATGACAATCTATTTGCCTGGCTCCAGCAGTGAGCAGAAATTGCGATTCGTATTTTCCATTAAGGGTCGAGTACGATAGAGACGATCCTGCTGTGCGCTAGGTTCCTCGTTATTTGTGAAATGCCAGAGCCTTAGTAGCAGCAGAAACCGGTCGCGGGCCATGTTCTGGCGAATGCAGTTTAAGCCGTACAGATCGCTTCTTGCCCAGTAGTGCTGCAGACTAGGAAGCCTTACAAAATCCGTGCAGACCATTACACCAACGAACACTTTCATTTCTTGCACGTTTGCGTCAGTCAATTTCTTCACGCGCGATTTCTCTTGTAGGACGTTCGAGCCTATGCACTGCTTCCCTGACCTGTTTGTCTCATGAACCATCATGTCCGAAATGTCATCACTCAAAAAAAGAGAGAACAAACTGAAAGCATCGTTGCTAGTCGGGAGGCTGATTAGCACAGGAGGGCTCGAATACTACATCGCTCTAACTCTAGTCGGTATCGCATTCCAGATTTCGGCAGGTAATGCAGCCTGAAAATCACCATTTTCCGAATCCTCAGATACCGCTTCAGCGC
Organism: Amblyomma mixtum; assembly: GCF_055824585.1. Taxonomy (NCBI): domain Eukaryota; kingdom Metazoa; phylum Arthropoda; class Arachnida; order Ixodida; family Ixodidae; genus Amblyomma; species Amblyomma mixtum. The sequence continues at coordinate 317,427,704 of NC_143014.1, forward strand.
AAACGCTTGACTCACCATCCCCCAGTTGAGAAGACCATTCCAATAACACTTCGAGGTTGTCATCGTCGCTGCTTGAACACTCAATGTTCGCTGGAGCAGAAGTTGTGCCGCACGAAGTGGATGGCAACGTATTCGGGCTGCCGTGTGTCCCGGTGGATTTGCTTCCACCGCAGGGTCTTTTCTACTGGGTTTCTGCACCTCCGTCGAAGTTTTCACAATCCATCACAATTTTTGAATGCTCGTAAAAAATATAAAGCACAAGGATGAGGACCACGAGGTTTGGCACTGAGAGTGAGCCAAGTTATTGCGAATATGACACATTAATTCTTCAGCTGAGCTCTTGCACACATTGTGTGCGCTTTTCAAACGTACGTTGCGCATGTAGAAAGCGCCCGGACAAAAGGCTGGAGCGGGTAGCTGGAACATTTTGAGCATCATCAGACGCATTGCAAGGGACAATGTCAATAAATACAGGCGCGCTTTATATCTCTACTGCCATCTGTGATATGATAGTGGGAAGGCATTTTCCTGCGTTTCTGGAAGCATATAGTCGCCGCACTGCAAGAAACGCCTAGTTGTTTGCGCCAGCACGGCTGGACTGCGTTGCGTGACCCACCGGTAGGCCACGACGCAGTGAACGTGTTATGTGACAACTTCCAATCCTAATAACTCAACTTCTATTGCAGGCAAGATATTTTTACCCTTAATGCTTAGCGCGATGTCAAGAGAAACCAGTGGCATGCAATATAGCGAGTTCCCTGCCGCAAACATTCTTCTCAAAAGTTGAATAACATGTTGTATAAATGCACAGACTTGTACATAAAATTAATAACATATTTGGAATCCGCATGCAAAAATACAAGTTTCCTGACAATTTCATGGCTGTGACTTCACTAATAATTTTTTCCTATATCCTCTTGCACTTTTAATGCACTGGAACAACTTTTTTTGTTTGACTGAGAGCATGGATGCCATTCTGCAGGAAAAGGCGAGGTTGGGTGTTGTCCTGCTTATTGTTACTTGAGATAAGTGCATCATCTCCGGCACGTGTTCAACTCCAGTTGATAATGTTACGCGGCGGCCAGCCGAAGAATGAGGCGTAGTGAACGATGGCTATGAGATGATTTAATGGCCGCTGGCCTAGCGCGAGCGCTCCGTCCCGCGCCACTGCCAGCTTTGTCTTCGTCACACTACTCGGGGCCTCCGAGCGATCGTCCCGATCGGTGACGAACAGACGGCGAAATGGCGATGGTCTTGAGTGAAGGATCGAACAATATGTAGAAGATGGTGCAGTGCTGGCCGCCACGATGAGAAAGATGAGAGAATGAGTCCCGGTCCACGAAGCATCCGGGCCGGAGGGTGTCAGGAGCTGACGGCTGAGGTCCTTGGACGCACCGGACGGCAGGGGCAGTGGGGCGGTGTCTTCTCGTGTGGGTCTTCAGTCTTGGGTCGGTAGGGTCTCGGGTCGGTGGGGTCTCGGGTCGGTCGGGTCTTGGGTCGTCGTGTCTTGTGGTCCGGGCGGGGGACGGGGCTGGGGTGAGCGCCGAGGTCGGTTCAGTTCGGACGGGCTAGGGCACGGCCGGGCGGCGCGGACCAGGCACTCACGGCCGACGTCCACGGCAGGCGCAGGACACCGAAGCTCCGGGACCAGGATGGCGATGAAGGGACCCCAGCACCTCACACCAAATGTTACGCGGCGGCCAGCCGAAGAATGAGGCGTAGTGAACGATGGCTATGAGATGATTTAATGGCCGCTGGCCTAGCGCGAGCGCTCCGTCCCGCGCCACTGCCAGCTTCGTCTTCGTCACAATATGAATCTCATCTTTGATACTTGTCGGGTCGACCTATTTCTTTTCTTTGCAGCCAGCAAACACCGCGGAGCAGCCGAAGCGGCACCGCCCTGGTGCCGTCATGCCCCCACCGCTCAGCAGGTTGAAGCGGAATGTGGCCAGTTCTGCCGCCAACATCGTCGCCAACATCGCCACGGGGGCCGCAGCCAGTGCGAGTCCCAAAGGCATGCTCCTTACTTTGTGGTCACAGATGTTGTGTTACAAGCAGTACTATTCGACTGCTATTCGACTACTGTCAAGGACGATGAATCTGTCTGGGCACAAGACTGAGCTCTAGCTGTTGACTGGAGTGTCACTTACCGTAAAATATCAAACAAGCGCTCGCCTAAAATTTGAAGATAATCCTGAAATATTGTGGGATGGGCACTTGTTACCTCCAGGCGCGAAAATCCAGAACGCACACACGATGGAATGGATCCTCGCTTGATGAGATGACAGATCCTTAAAAATAAACCTGAATGAACATATATGATAGTGTGTGGAGAGAAAGTAAGCTAACAGAGAATGTGACCACATGATCTGGGACCCTCCGTCTGTCAACACCACTGCATACCGCTTGCAATTTGTCGGCTCTCCCTTTCCTATGCTCCTTTCATCACGTTCACGGAGTGATCCTCCCAAGCTTTTCTTTGGAAAGTGCTTGACCTTGAGCTTAGGCGTATCATCAGAATGACCTAAGTACCATGTTCACCTCCCTCCCCCCCCTTCTCTCCCTCCGCGATGATCATCGAGGAGATGCCAAACAAGGCTCCTGATGCGTCTGCGGTGTTTTTGAACTTCTTCCATACATGCGGACATATTTCGCATCAGCTTTTGTTTAGTGTTTTAGGAAAATTCAAAATATTAAGAAAAGGGAGTGGGCGCTTATTGGAGCATGGGCGGATGGTGGGTATTTTACGGCACATGCTTAAGTGACGGAGCACCATGAATCCATGGCTTTGCCCGGCATTGAAAACAGCAGCTCTGAGTGGTAGCGCAGAGGTAACGGTGAACACTGGGGTGCGGATAAATGTGGCGCGATCCATGCACACTCGAGACAAGCTGTGTCGAAACCCAGACCCAGCAGTTGATGTCAACAGCGTGCTGCAAGGCGCAGCACCTGAGCACTTTAGGCAAATGTGCCTTTTCTTTGTGTGGAAGGCCAGAGTGCATGGTCGCTGTACTACGTTCCATGCACAGTGTGCAACACTGCCAAAGTTAGCACTCTTATTAGTGCTGGCTATGTCAGTGGCTAAAATATGGTTGGTGTATGTTCGATGTAGACACTGCCACTGCTTGAACTTCATTTTGCTTAGCTTTTTCTTCCTGCCTCTCACTGAGACCTCGAGGAGTGAAATGCGCCGGAGTGGTATATGGCTTGCATGCCTGTTTGCCGCTAGTGAGAATTATAATCGGAGGGTTCAGTAACTGAGCTCAGTTTGGATTGCCTAGCATATCTTATACCACTCCATGCTTTCACCCAAACCCTCACTGAGGGTTCGAAAAGTGATATATTCAGCGGAGCAAAATGCTCTTGTGGAAAACTATACTAGCGAAGATTCCACAACATTGCATGCCGAGAGTGAAACGCAGAGTAGGCTACTAACCCTGCTGGCTTCGTTGTGTGACCAGCGCCGGCTGTGACGGCGGCACTGGGGCCGTCGGACGCTGGCAAACAGAAGCACTGGGAGCTCCAGGGCCGGATCCACGACCTCGAGGAGAGGATGAAGGGTCTCTCGGGCGAGAAGGAGCAGCTCAGCCTCCAGAGCACCACAAGAGTGAGCTCATCTTTGTCCTTCCTCTACTTCGCAGTTTTTGCTACAGATAGATGCGGAAATCGGAGGCTCGCCGTCATGTGATTTGCGAGGCTTTGATGCCAAGGCCCGTGCTCTGCCGTCAATGAAGCGCTCCTAGGCCTCTTAGAGAGAGAACAGAGTACTTACACACATATATATGCATGTATATATGTGTGCCTACAATATATGTGTATTGTTGTGACGCAAGGTAGCAGACCCCACCGCTGCCACCAGTTGTTACGGCTCGAGGTAGCGTGGCCAGTTGTGGCGTCTCCAAGGGGGCTCGTCCGGAATGAAGGAACTGTCTGAACTTCAGATGGTTAGAGATTACAAAAACAAGCAGATTTAATGACAAGAAACTGAGACACTTATTTACAAAAATTTACAAAAAGAAGAGCAAGGAATCAAAAGTTAAGAGTTCATAGCTTCGAGCGTCTGGATGAGCCTGTTAACCAAGGCTCAGAGCTACTGGATGGACCTATTACCGAAGGTCCAGAGCGTTCGTGCCCACTTTGGTCGCAGGTTATATAGCCCAAGACTCCGCCCCTGCACCAGGCGACATTCCCTCGCGACACAAAAGATCGGCACCAGCACCGCCATCGAAGACCTGTTGAGCCTCCTCACTAGGCGGTAACTCATCGTTGCACAAAAGATCGGCACCACACGTCACTGCCAACTAAGACACCTGCTTAGAACCCGCACGTGGGAACTGGCGAGTCCGCATTCCTAAGTCCGCAGTCCGCATTCCGCATTCCTATAGCATTGTGTCGTGTTGACGTCACAGCCGCAGCTGCGCAGGCTTCCTCTGATTCGTTCCGAGTTTTTTTTTCAAGACGAGGGACACCCTTTCTTCTCCTGTCGTCGGTTGCTTCTCGAAGGGAGGTCGTTTTCGCCGAGCCGAGTGTGGGAAGAGCCTCGTCGGCCACTTCCCAGAAAGCCACCCTTTTTCGTGAGGTCATCGTGGGGTCAAGTTGAAGTCAAACGACCCGTCAAAATTGCCGCTACGTTGAATCTCCCTCCGTTTCATCTCAGGTCTCAAGATGGGTCGTAACAGCTACCTCCCCCGCCAGACGAGTCTCGGCGAGTAGCAGTCATCGCTGCTGCACGAAGAGACGACTTGCAGAAGCGTGCCAGAAGTATGCCAGAAGCCCTCTGCCGCTCGCAACGTGGTCTTCTATTACGCCGGCCAAATTCTTTGAGGCGTCTCTGAAACTTCAACCACATGCGCAAGCAAGCACTCAACTTCCCTCCGAGCAAACCAGTTCCAAAAGAGGGATTCAATTTCGGTAGCATAGTCGTTGTAGAAAAGCCCACACTGAAAACTCCCAGGACCCACGCAAGCTGAGAAAAACCGAACCTGCTACTGTAGACATTTACTTTCAAAACCGCACGAAAAAAACTATTAGTAGCAATTTTGGTTCTTAAAGAGCATTCCGGACTGCTTAAAAAAAAGAACAGCTAAGAAGTCCGCGTCCCTTCCTGCATGTACAAAAAAAAGTAAACAGCTCCAAAAGCTGCATAACTGAGTGAAAATCCTGTAGTCCACTAACACCACTCAGCATTACCACTAAAAATGGGAACTCGTTTGCCTTCACCCCTGTCTCGTTTTTTTACAGTGAGTCAATGCACCAAAAAAAAAAGGCAAACACTTATTCCCCGACTTGGACATGCTTCAGCCGCGCCCTGCGCGGTCGTGGTCGGATGGCCGGTCCACAAGCAGGTGCTTCAAAAAAACTGCGTGCTTGATTGGTTCCGCCTCCGCTCGACCTACTGAGGAAAGGGTGCCTCCACCATTTCTTGGTCCCTGCCTGCAGCGACCCCCTCCGACTCACGCGCTCTCTGTGGCGCCCTTTTGTGTGGCTGTCGAGCCCTATTCTTCGTAACATGTAGCATGCGTCACGTGTCCAACGACTGCGCCGTCTGTCCCTCTTTTGGCTAGCAAGGGCAGTCAACTGGGCTTTCATCGGGCCTATCCGCCTTCGGGAAAATTTCACTGATTTTCCTTTTCGGTTACTAGCTTTCGTGGTGCCGTCCCTTGTTGATCTGCCGGCCTTTGCATCAGCATCAACACCTGCACTGGCACTTCTCAATTGCTTGTCGCGTTCGCGATGTTTCTTCAATGGACAATGGTGCTTTCGGCCTGCAAGGGCAGTGACCTTGGCTTTCCTCGGGCCCAGCCGCCTTTGGGAAAATGGCACTGTTGGTTTACCCTTTCCCTCAACAGTTCTCGCGGTGCTGTCCAGAGTTAATTTGCCGGCCCTCGCATCAGCATTAACACCTGCCCTAGCAATCCTCATTCGCTTGTCGCGTTCGCGGTTTTTCCTGCGCCGCGACGCTACTTGCGGTTTACTACTCACAGTGCCAGGCGGCGGCTCAACTGTTGAATCGTCCACTCCTGTGGTTTCGTCTGAGCACCCAAGCTCATTTTCCGGCTGTCTCCCTATCGGAGCAGCATCCTCCTCATTCAAGGCAACAGAAACAATCTCGTCTGTACGGCACTTTTCCGCGAACGTTGCGCTCTTCCCTGGCGCTTCACGGCTGCCGTCGGGCGATACCCGTTCACTCTTTGTGTCGCTTAGTACAGCCTCAACTTTCTGACTGCTAGTGCTCGCCAGCTGCACCAGCGGTGTCCCTTGTCTGGTTCTGTCATCGCGTGCACACCGAACCTCACTGCATTCTTTCTGGCGCGGGACCTCAGTTTTATCTGCCAACGCGCTATCTGTCTCAGGGTTAACAGTAAGCGCGTCACACCTTTCGTTTTCCTCGCGTAGCTTTCGCCTTTCTTGTTCTTTATCCACACGGAGGCTTTTCTGCGGAATAGTTTCACACCTCTCGCCTGCCTCCTTGTTGAGAAGAGGTACTACTTGCTGGGGACAACCGCCCGACCTCTTGCTCAACTCCATTTCTAACTTACTGAGCTCAGCCCTTAGCTTCAGTAGTTTTGCTTCCCTCTCACGTTCGCGCTGACGCCATTTTTCCTCTCTCTCTCGCTCCTCCTGCTGTCTGAGCTGCTCTTCTTCTCGCTCTTTCTGCTGTCTGAGCTGCTCTTTTTCCTGCTCTTTTTGCCGTCTGAGCTGCTCTTCCTTTTTTTGTTCGATGAGACTCCACTTTTCAATGAGCTCCTCATCATCTGCCCCCAAATTAGTAATGGCCTGAATTATCATCGGTTTTCGTGCCAAACCCCTTGTCTCAATCCCCAATTCCTCACACAACAGCAACAGGTCCGACTCCTGCAGTTTCTGTAGGTCCGTGATAGTTCTGAGTCTGAGCTATTTCCAAAACAACTATGCAAAAATACGAAACCTGTAAGATTTAAGCACAGGTGTCTACCAGTTCTAAATTTTAACCCTCTCTTAGAACCTGGTCCACATCAAAGGAAAAGCCAAGCACTCACCCACACACGTGATCATGTCCAAGACAGCTGCACTCTCGCTGGCCGACCGTTGTTGCCGCTTGTAGCTTCAGATTCCCATCGCTGAACCACAGTTGTTGGTTCTTCGTATCTCACCAGTCTCTTCGGATCCCAGGCTTCGGATCCCAGGCTTCGGATCCCAGGCTTCGGATCCCAGGCTTCGGATCCCAGGCTTCGGATCCCACGGCTTCGGATCCCACGGCTTCGGATCCCACGGCTTCGGATCCCACGGCTTCGGATCCCACCGCTGCCACCAGTTGTCGTGACGCAAGGTAGCAGATCCCACCGCTGCCACCAGTTGTTGTGACGCAAGGTAGCAGACCCCACCGCTGCCACCAGTTGTTACGGCTCGAGGTAGCGTGGCCAGTTGTGGCGTCTCCAAGGGGGCTCGTCCGGAATGAAGGAACTGTCTGAACTTCAGATGGTTAGAGATTACAAAAACAAGCAGATTTAATGACAAGAAACTGAGACACTTATTTACAAAAATTTACAAAAAGAAGAGCAAGGAATCAAAAGTTAAGAGTTCATAGCGTCGAGCGTCTGGATGAGCCTGTTAACCAAGGCTCAGAGCCACTGGATGGACCTATTACCGAAGGTCCAGAGCGTTCGTGCCCACTTTGGTCGCAGGTTATATAGCCCAAGATTCCGCCCCTGCACCAGGCGACATTCCCTCGCGACACAAAAGATCGGCACCAGCACCGCCATCGAAGACCTGTTGAGCCTCCTCACTAGGCGGTAACTCATCGTGGCACAAAAGATCGGCACCACACGTCACTGCCAACTAAGACACCTGCTTAGAACCCGCACGTGGGAACTGGCGAGTCCGCATTCCTAAGTCCGCAGTCCGCATTCCGCATTCCTATAGTATTGTGTCGTGTTGACGTCACAGCCGCAGCTGCGCAGGCTTCCTCTGATTCGTTCCGGGTTTTTTTTTTCAAGACGAGGGACACCCTTTCTTCTCCTGTCGTCGGTTGCTTCTCGAAGGGAGGTCGTTTTCGCCGAGCCGAGTGTGGGAAGAGCCTCGTCGGCCACTTCCCAGAAAGCCACCCTTTTTCGTGAGGTCATCGTGGGGTCAAGTTGAAGTCAAACGACCCGTCAAAATTGCCGCTACGTTGAATCTCCCTCCGTTTCATCTCAGGTCTCAAGATGGGTCGTAACAGTATATATACGTATGTAAAGTATGCACGTGTGCATGCGCGCGCGCGCGCGCGTGTATGTGTGTGTGTGCGTGTGTGTGTGTGCGCGCATAATGTGCACACTCGCACCCTCGTAGCGACATCCAACATAGCGAGGCAATGAGCCCGCGGGAATGGCATTCGATAACCCACCAGTGGCTCCCGCACTGCACGTGTGGAAACTTCTTGGCACATATCCAGTGCAGAGCTGTCATGAATTCTGCGCAATGCCGCAACGAGTGACTCTGTGACCATTTGACGGCACCCTCTGGTAAGTGCCACAGGCCTGGCCTTAAAAGCGTGTAATGCATTTGCCTTGGACACAGACAGCACCAGTTTCAAACCGTTGTGTGTCTCAACCTTTGTATCCAGCTTTTCCTTGTAATGCGTTGAAGGGTTCCCAAAAAACGGACCAGTGAGCCTAACTTGGACTATGTTGGGGATCTGCATTAGAGGCATTGTAGTCATGAGTGTGAATTCTGGCCGAATTGCTTTTAATTGTACGTTTAGTCAAGCTGCGTGCCCAGTACTTGGTAGACGTGGCTGCTCTGTGAGTGGTCCGATCAGTGCTGCGGACTACGCTAGTAGACGCGTCGTGTAATCAGTGCTCTTAACTCTGGAGTAATGATGGAGGACATGTGGAAGGCCACCTGAAAACCCTGCAGGGTGGTTGAGATCTGTGGTTGTGCAGTTACTAGGTGCCTTGTGATGTCATGCCAGGGCCCGTGCCCTGGCACGGCCCGCGCCCTCGCACACCATTCCTAAAGAATGGAAAATAGCTAAAGTGACACCAATACACAAAACAGGAAGCATATCAGATCCATCAAATTTCAGACCAATTTCACTAACAAGCACTGTATGCAAGTTATTAGAGCACATTATCTTAAAGCGCATAACAACCTACTTATAGGAAAACCAAATTTTAACACCTTTTCAGCACGGCTTTCGGAAAGGAGTATCTTCAGTCGCACAACTAATCGAACTTACACATGACATATCCTTCGCTATTGATCAACAGAAACAAATTGATCTCATTTTCTTAGACTTTTTGAAAGCTTTCGACCGCGTATCACATTCCAAACTTATTATCAAACTTAATGCAACCCTTGGAGCTGGCCCTATAGTAGATTGGATCGTTGATTATTTGACTGACCGTACTCAATTCATCGATATTAACAATGCTAAGTCCGAAACAACTAATGTTACATCCGGCGTTCCACAAGGAAGTGTTCTCGGCCCAGTATTATTTTTAATTTTTATAAACGACTTACCTACTAGTATTTCTCACAATATTAAACTCTTTGCCGACGACTGTGTACCTTACCAGGAAATTAACTGCGTCAATGATCATATCGCTTTAAATAACGCTTTAACAGCAGTGACCAAGTGGTGTGAAGAATGGCAGATGACTATTAACGTTAAAAAATCAGTTGCTTTATCCGTAACCGGAAAGATACACCAATCAAATTTCCAGTACACATTAAACACCATTCCTCTTGATTCGGTGTCCGAATATAAATATTTAGGCATAACACTGACCTCTGACCTCAGATGGGATTCTCATGTTAACAATGTCACATCAACCGCCTTAAAACAGTTATTTTTCATTAACAGACGTCTCAAGCTAGCACCATCAGAAACAGCTTCTTGCGTATAACACATGTCAGACCAATTCTACAGTATGCTAATGTGGTTTGGTTTCCTTTCACTAACAAGCTTACTAAACAAATAAAAGCAGTGGAGAGGAATGCGGTCAGATGTATATTTAATAAACACAGGTTGACAGACTCGCCAACAGAACTACTCAAACACGCAGGACTACTAACCCTTCAAAACAGAGCAAAACTAGCGCGCCTTAAAACCATGTACCAACTCGTACACAATCAATTAAAAGTCGACACTTCAAGATACATATCACAATCACAAACGCGACAAACACGTAATAAACACAAACACACTTTAAACGAGTTTTCATTCCGTACTGACACTTTCAAATATTCTTACTTCCCTCGTGCTATACACGAATGAAACACCTTGAACACATCCATTGTTAGTAATCCATCATTGAATTCCTTTAGCACACGTGTGGAAAATCAACTACTTATATGTTAGTATTTATTGAGTACATATATGTCATTACGAAGTTATTCCTTCCGTTTGTGTTTTCACTTGTGGTATTATTGTCCGCCAAAATCATGTCACATGCTCCTCATTCTGGTTTATTTGTTATACGTATCTTCTAATGTATAATCTCGTGTCATATTTTTTATGTACTTTGATTAATTACCATTGCTATATTTTTTTGTGCCTCTGTACTTTTGAATGTCCTCCCTGTTACGATCCTTGATGGTATTGACAGTATCGAATAAATAAATAAAATAAATAAATAAATATCGGGCCGCATTATTTCTGGAATCAAAGCCAATATGTGTTCACTGCGCGTGCCGGCAAGTCTACTCGTTACCAACATAACATTCACAACCCACAGAGTAAGGCTGACCATAATATGGAGCAGAGTCGTCACCTTGGAGCCCAGTGGCGAACCCTCTTTAATGTGGATGTCTACTCGACTCTCCTGCCAGCCAGCATGCTCTTGAGTGGCTCAAGTGTCTACCCCAAAAGGAGCGCTCGTTCTGTTCGCGTGATTTTCTAGAGACTTGCCCTTCCAGTCACTATTGGTGTCCCACTGTTTGCTTCGCGGCTCTGCTGAGTGCATTTAGAGCGGAAGCTCTACTCCCATGCAAAACCTCAAGGTCATGTTGCTCCGGAGAATGACCTTCAAGCGGTGGAGCAGGGCTGCGGCTGCGCAGTCATGCCATAAGACTCGGCGCAGCTGTGGCCCATGAACCAAGCGGCGTTCGCTTGCCTTCGCAACAGCATTGAACAACGTGATTCAACGCTCACCTCGCAGATGCGCTGAACCACGTGACTCTCCATTCATCTGATAAGACAATAAAAAGCGTGAAGCGTTACTTGACGTTCACAGATAGCCATGGAGGAGTCGCACGCTGGAACCAGTGCTTCTGCTGTGCATCGTAGGCGGCTGATTGAGTCTGATGACTTTTGTGATCAAGAATGTCGACTGGGCACGTTGGCGAAGGATAGAGTGAGAAAACACGCTAAGATTGAAGTAGAAAGCGAGGAGAGGATCACCTTCCACTCTTTTAACTAGGCTCAGCTGGGTTGAATCCCAGACATTTTTTTTCTTTGTTCCTGCGCTCATTCTTCTACTTTGCATAGGGGACTTCTGTCGATGCCCTCTCGCTAAATTCTGCTCAGCTGCGTTCGTGCTCTAGATCAGGGGTTCTCATGCTGGCTCTGCAGGAACCCCTTTTCTCTTTGGAGTGCTTTTTTGGGTTCCCAGACCACTTGCATCCGTGCATGTCTCTCACCCTCCAACCTTTCCTTTACCCACTTTGTTTTGGGTCTAATCGTAGCAGACTGTTTCTCCGATTAGCAGGTGATTATTAACTCAGCTAAGGAATTTCCATGCAAACAGGAAGGGACTGAAGTGTTAACTCGCGAGTTCCTTGGCGTCGTTGAGTGCCGTATTGCGTGACAGGTAACTGAGTGGATTCCAAGAGAAGCCAGGCGTAGCAGGGGGCGGCAGAAAACTGTGTGTGCAGATGAGATTAAGAAGTTTGCGTGGGTTAGGTGGTCGCAGCTGGCACAGGACAGGGCAAATTAGAGCGATATGGGGGAGGCGTTTCTCCTGCAGTGGTGTTGTCGGGTTAATGATGATGATGAGTGTTTGAATGAAATGGCTGTGTCATAATCCCCTCCGCCTCTTTTACAGCTGCAGGAGCTCGAGATGGTGGTCGGTGAACTGAATGAGGAGCGCAACAAGAATGCCAAGTTCTCTACGACGGTCTCTGAGCTCCAGTCGGCTCTGAGGTAAGTGGCACGGGTGTGCGAACCGCAATCACAACAAGAATCCTGCTCATCAAAACAAATTTACTGCATCTGCTGACCACGCGGTTTTTATTGAACATTTGCAGCACTTCAGTTTGATTGTAGTCGTTGTTGATTGCCCTTGGCCAGATTTTTATGCACTCATTTCACAAGCTTGCGTAGGTTTAGTAGCAGTTTGGAGAGAGAATTTTATTTTAGTGCAATGCAGTCACCGACATATTTTTCGGACTCGGCGGGACCCGAAACATAGACCGTGTACTCGAACAGTCCGAAAAATTCGTGAAATTAAAAAAAAAAACTTTTGTGCGAAAAACCAGCTTTCAAAATCGCGAAAATTGCCGCTCCCCATGTTCTGCTTGCACGAAATATTAGAGTGAGTCATAGCCCTGCTTTCTTCATGTCCGCACCCTATCAAATGGTACCAGGTAGTGCAACGCAGCTGCGATCATGCCGCGAATGAATGCACTCGCTGCGAGAAGCATGAGCGTCGCTTGGCATGGCACAATGACGTTCGCGAAAACCGAGTGGTAACCCATGAGTAAACCACGGGAAGACGCGAGCGGGAGCGAGCGCCTCCGAATGCAGTCCCTCCTCTCCGCCCCCCCCCCCCCACCATCCCCCCCGTCTACCGCGTTTACTACCCCACACCACGTGGTGCGTTGTCCAAGCCACAGTGGACGGTTCAGTTGTCCCGCTGTACAGTTTTCAATGCTCTCGCGCGCCATCTGTAGGCCACCTCGACGGCAATGGAGAGCATCTCATTGTCACGAATGGCACGATGGGGAACAAATAGCCCAGCCTATCCAAACTATTCGATTGCTCCCGTCAAGCACACTCCGTTCAAATCTAAGATGGCGCCTTTTACGGTGGCTACAAATGGGTTGGTAGTGACAGCGATGCTCGCTCGCACCGGCATTAGGCCGAAATAACAAGCTTTTAGTTGAAAAACGATCCCCACAATATTGTTGGTGTGTATTTTAGTCTGAAAATTGGAACTTTTAGACTCCGTAAAGTCCGAAATATCAGTCGTGAAAATTCCTATGAGGTTCCTGTGAGGTGCATGACGATTCCTCAGCGAAGACCAAAATATCACGCTAGTCCAAATTATTGGAGTGTGAAATATCGGTCGGCTACTGTATTAAGCGTCCCGCATTGTCCCCGGACAAGGTCACTAAAGCCAGCTGGTCTAGGCTAGCCGAGCCCGCGACATTGGGGGATAAGTCATACCCATTGAAGTGCGTAATGTAATGAAGTCGTAGCCGCAGTTGTCCTTGATAAAACGAACTCCTTAGGCAGACTATCTGTTAGCTTCCACTGGGTAACAAAATTTGGCACAAAAGTTTCAAGACTATAAAGCACGAACTGATATAGAGGAGAGTCAAAAATAGCAGCGATAGACTGCAGTTGAGATAATGTGTCATGCTCCAGCGCCGTCGGCGCATCTCCGTTCCTATCATTTTTGTAACGCCATACCACATGGCACTACAACAGTTCATGCCCAAAACCTGCGAAAAGTGATAGGACATAGGAAAAACAAAACGGCACGAGCAAGGCGCGTCCATCGCTGTCACGCGGTTGCTTTGCGTAATTCCGCCTCCGCCGACAGCTCTCACGCAATGGAACTACACCGACGCAAGGCAGACTCCGTTTCCTGGGGTAACAGCGGCTGCTAAAACAAGAGGGAACATGCAGGAAGAAGAATACGCCTCCGCGGCCGCCGGCCGGTCTACGGCAGCGACACGACTGTACGCGCTCTCCTCTAGCTTGGCCGCGGTGCTCCCGCCTTCCCCGTCTCCTCACCTTACAGTGGCGTTGCACTTGCTGCGGCAGAGTGGCGGCGGCCGTTGCACTCTCAGACATTGAATATTGGGGTTTTCTGTAAACATTCTCCAGGTGATTTCTGCTACATTTCTTGTTTTAGGTTCCGTTCTGCATTGCCCTTTTGGATCTTCTCGCGAAAACTTCGTGGAACGAAAACCTGGATGTAATGAAAAATCCCCGAATTTTTTCAACTTCGCTAATGCAGGTTTCCCTGCATATACCAGCCTAAGGTCAATTACTGTCGCCTAGTTGCGTTGTCCATGTAGCATGCAGGAACACTGCCATAGTTGTGATTAACAACAGAGGCTGTATTGCATACGTTTCTATGGGAGCTTCGATGGGATTGGCTCACAAAATGTAGCAGCTAGGAAAACTCAGCCTTAGAGAACTTAAGAGCAGGGTTCTACTACAAGTCAGCTACTGGTATGGCACTGGTAGTAGCTACATGTGCTGTAGCCCTTTTTTGTTGATTTTGCTGCTACAGTAAGCTCTCGTTAATTCGACCACCATTAGTTCGGATAATTCACTGTTGCCAGAGTCCCACCAAGCTCTCACGCAAGTCTATGGCATTAGAAGCCTGTTTATTCAAATGCCCCAAGGTTGGCATCGGCTAATTCAGACAGCCTCCCGATGTGACGCCGTGGCGAAGCATGACCTGCTCGAATAGAAGTCGTACAAATATTATTCTTTGTAGGCCAGAACTGTAATCTTGCATTTTTTCTCGCATCCCTCTGACATGCGCAACGGCAGGCGTGTTTACAATCGGCACGCCCCCATCGACAGGCTAACAGAACCCATCAGCCTAGTTCCATTTTCGTAGCTTCCATATAGAACGGAAGTTGCCTTGTTACTTATCTTTTCTTTTCTTGCCTCATGAAGACAGCTTGTTGATCCGGCATTGATGCGTGCTTCTGTCGTTTCTGCCTGCGTGGTATCTCCACTTCCAGCGCGCTGAAACTCTACTCTTGTCGCGCTGTTTATCGTTTGTGTGGAGACGTCTCCTGTATTGCAAACCCACGTGCAATGAAGCTCCAGCGCTACCACGTTACACAGTGAAGTCGCGGGGACCTTTAAACCATCATGTGTGCATGAAATAAAGCATTCGATCGAACTGCAAAAAATCGCCATTGTCGCATTGTTTTCCTCCTTAAAATTTCTTTGCTCAAAGCTGGGCACTGATCTTTTTCTTTCATGCGAATTGCTTTTCTATAATCCTAAAATTTCAGTTTCGGATAATTCGGACATTTTGTTCACTCGCTTCCGACTGAAGTCCGAATGAACAAGGTTTTGCAGTACTAGGCTGGCAATGGTGCTGGAGTGACTCAGTGGCTCTTCCACCTTTCTCTGTGCACTCAGCACAACGGAGGCCAAGCTGTCTTCAGCAGAGTCGAAGCGGGACTCCCTCACCCTTCAGCTGACATCCGCCACAGGGCAAGTGGCAACACTGCAGTGGTCGCTGGCCGAAGCCACTGGGGCGTTGGCAGGGCTTCGCTGCGAGCGTGCGGCCCTCCTGGTGCGTTATGCTGTTCCTTTCTTCACTGCAGCTGCTCTTGGATATTGCAGAATGCAATCGTCAAGGGTGGGCTCTCCTGAGGAGGGAGGGGGGGGGGAGGTGTGATAGAACTGTGGCAACCATTGGCACCAGTCTCCGCTGTGGAAACTGGGAATACTTTTTCCAGAGAAGATACTTTGGGGCGTGCTAGAAAATATTCATAAGTATTGTGCAGCTGCTGCTTGATTGGCTCGGCTGCTAGTGTACTAGTGGTTACAATGGATTAGTTGGCAGAATCTGGATGAAATTTCCTTTGCCATTTCTTACCTGGCTGCTTGGAAACCCCTAGAACTTGTTTTCTGCAATAGGCAGGGTGATAATTTTGCCCTTACTGCATTTCTTGGCATTGGAAAAATGCAATGGCATGCATTTTAGCAAGTTTCCTGCAGAGGAATGTTTTTAAAGGTCACGACAAATGCTTGCATGACACATTATAGAAGTACACAGACTCTCGCTTTGTTCAAAATTGAATGGCATGTTTTGAATGTGCATGTAAAAATATTCTCCCTTAAGGTTTATAATTTTGACTTAATTAAGACTTTTTATGACCCTCTTACCCTGTTAAGTGCCGAAATGGCCTGCAAACTGAGACTGGTTAAAATTAACTGCCCTGAGAGCTAGCTTTTGTCAGTGTCCATTAAAACTTTTTTCTTTCGTCAAGAGACAACAATGTGATTGTCCATTGCAAAGATATTGGGAAGTTTGCTTTAACAAATGAGGGGGCGGGAAGCAAAGAAGATTCCAGCACGCGCCTCACCTCCAACATTTATGACTGTGCCTTCTGGCCTAGTTTTTGTCCCCATTGCATTGTTAGATTTCTTTTGGTGGACTAGGTGCTACGCAGGAGCTTGCGTTTTGGTTTTGCCGTCGCTGTATGGCTGTGATGGCACGAGACAGAGGTAGCTGCAAGTTTAGCTAGGTCCACTTACATGGTCCACTGCTTTTCTAGCGTAAAGCTACACTAACCGGGCCAGACCCGAGCTTCGCGTGAGTGTGCGCCGCACGTTATGCGCATGCGCAAGAGCCGCGTGACTTCACGAAAGGCGAAGGTTCGTCGCCTCCTCGTCACAGCCGGTGCGCGCTCCTCTCCTACGCCTGACCTTTAGCTGGAGCCGTGTTTACGACAGTTGCGCTACTGCGCATGCTGGAGGAGGGTGCGCCGCGTGTATATAATGCGCTCGGCGGAGAAAAGACGGTCGCGCTCGGCATGGAAGCTAAGGAGGGTCGAGCTGCTGCCAGACGGCGCAGAAGACTGTAAAATTTAAATTCTTCCGTTCCCGAGGTTGCCGAAGCACAACGGTCGCTTTACGCTCCGTTTCTCCGGGCATTGCAGAGCTAAGCCACTGCCAATTTTTTACTTGACTTGTATTAGTCTTCAGTTATTTGGCCTGTATTATATTTATAGTTGCTCATTTCATCACTCGTTCATGGTTGATCATAGTGTTCAGTGATCATAGCAGCTTAACTTCAGTTAGTTTTGGTTTCTGCACTGGGCTCATTTTTAAAATAACTACTTCTCTTATTGTACTGTGTCCTTGGGCTCCCAACCTTTTCCTTGCGTTTTTGGCACAGGCAGCGCAGGAGTCCCTGGAGGACCAACGGGCGACTCTGGCCGCCGAAAAGGGGCGTCTCGAGTTGCTTCTCGTAGACCTGCGTGCAAAGGTGGCAGAAAAGCAGGAGGAGTTGATTACCTCTGAGCAGGATCGCCGCGCCCTGCACAACAGCCTGCAGGAACTTAAGGTGAGCGGTATTTCTATAACTTTGCCATCCTGCTTTAGATATTAATCCTATTTATTTTTGGCAAATTTTTAGTCCAGAACTTGTATGCTTGCGTCACCGCCTTGGTTTTGAGCCACCAATTTTCCTTTCGCTTCCTGCTAACGTCTCTCAAATTTATTTTCATTACCCTTATCTCTAAGCTACTACCTCCGGAAGAATGACTATGGCTCTACTGTCAACTGCCGCATTCTAGTGAGGTGTGTTTCATTGCATCTGCAGTTTTACCACACACTGCACATGTCATCTTCACGGTTATATTTCTTTGCGCACCATGTCCAGCCCTTTGGTGGTTGCCCCTTGCAGTTTACTCCCGTGCTGTTAAGAGCTGAGGCTGTGTGCACATCTCTCCGCTTACAAGGGCCCAATAGCACCCCCAGTTCTGACCGAGGGCTGTTGTACGCATACTTGTTCTTCTTCGTTGCAAACAATAAGCCTTGTAAACTGTGTTCTATCTATCCTCTAAAAAGAAAATTGTTGGAGAAAGTCTAAGAAGGAACAGCTTGCCAGGTCAGTCACCTGGCAAACTTCATTTCACCTGAACTGCAGCTTACTTAACTTTTAGATGATACGTCAATGTCAGCATCCGTTCCGCATCAAAAAAAGCTTTTTTACTGTACTGCGCAGCGCTTTTCCCGAACTGCGCAACGGTGGAATGCAGGGCATACCTCCAAGGGCTAATTGTTGGACAGTATGAGTATGGGAAAATGTCCTCATCCTGTCCTTGTCCTGTCCTTGTCTACTCTTGCTACTCACCTGGGAAAAAAATCTTTCAGGCCAGCACAACCTGCGACATGTTCCACTGGTTGCAGTGGCTTTTCGCTTCAGTCACGTTTGTAATAGCGAGCCCCTCTTTCCTCTTTCCTTGTCTGCTGAATAGCTAAGGAGGACCTTGATTCTTGATGCTATAGGCAGTCTTGATGCTATAGGCAGCATAAGAAGGTTCTTGCTCAGCTTCCACCCTCACTGTTCAACCACGTTTCTACGTCACACTCGCAGTAATACAGGACATGCTGTGTCTGCCGCTACGGATGACGGTAGCGCCGGAAACCAGGAAACCAAAGTAATATTCAACAGTCTAGCAACGGAACAGCAGTTCGCAATTGGTAGCGAGGTGCTGGAAGTAGTAAGGAATGGGGTGGAGCTCGTATCGCAGGTTCTCTCGGATCATGAATGGCAGTTTGCCAATATTCCTCAAGAGAAAAGCATACTACAGCTGTATCTTACGGGTACTCACCTATAGGGCAGAAACGTGGAGGCTAACAAATAGGGTTCAGCCTAAGTTCAGGACAATTAAGCGAGGTATGGAAAGAAAATGATAGCTGTAACGTTAAGAGATCGGAAGCGGGCGGAGTGGGTTAGGGAACAAACGTGGGTTAATGACATCCTAGTTGAAATCAAGAGGAATAAATGGGCTTGGGCAGGGCATGTAATGTGAAGGCAAGATAACCGTTAGGCCTTAAGGGTAATGGAGTGGATTCCAAGTCAAGTCAAACGTAGCAGGGGCCAGCAGACAGTTAGGTGGGCGGATGAGATTAAGAAGTTTGCGGGCATACGGTATCCGCAACTGGCAAAGGGCAGAATGAATTGGAGAGACATGGGAGTGGCCTTGTAGTCAGGTTGGTGATGATCAGCATTTTCGCGATCGATATTTCGGACTCGAGCCAAAATAAAGTTCCTGTGAGGTGTGTCATGGTTCCTGAGTGAGGTCTGAAATATCGCGCAAGGTCAAGATTAAGATTGTGATTTCAACAGGTCAAGAAAAATGGAAACGCGGCCAGACATGATGCCTATACTACTGTATATCGCTTGTTGCTTCTAGGGATGGTGAAACTTGAATGCAATGCCTTTACGGTCTGCAGTGAAGGTGCTATGCTGTTGTTTTACTTGCTGCAAGTGAGCACGGACCGGTGTATATTCGGTCTCCTCTCCACGCGATGTCGCAGAGCAATATCAGCGTGTGCTACCGCCTGCGCCCCCTCCTGCCCTCCGAGAAAGCTCTGCAGCGACCTTTCCTGATGCTGCCAGATGAGCGGACCGTCGAGGTGCTCCGCACGGACCCGGAAGTGAGCGGGACCCTGTGGCCATAGGGCTTTCGTAACCGTACCAGTGGTGTGGTTGTGGCACACTTCCTGGATTAAAGTTACAGAATTTAGCTATTGTTGTGCTACCTGTGAGCGTGAAGGTCAACTGAAAACTGCATGGCAGTGCAAGTGGGTGACAAGATACCCAGGACTGCGTGTTGCCCATGGTGGACTTCATGTTCTGTCGGCATGCTGTACAACTCCGAACCATCACAGTTAGCCATGTTGGCATTCTGTTTGCACCACCCGACAGGCATAAGCAGTGTATTGTACTCTGAAATTTGAAAGGGACTATTAGTGTTTTGTCTCCAAGGCTCGCTGAACTCTCACTCTTTCATAAAGGTGAGCGTTGAACGCCTAATTTCGCGTGCTACCAATATGCGTTGTCTCAATTAAAAACTGCTGAAATTGTGCAGCGCTGTAAGTGAACAAAAAATTGTGGAACACTACCTTACAAGAAAACTCAAGCTCGTGAAAGATAGATTTCAGCCTTTTGTGCGAGGCTGTGGGGAAGCTACCTTGTGGGGATTGAAGAGCACTTAGGCACTTTTGTGCCTAGCGGCCCCTCGCACACAATTCTGGCACTGCCATGTATATCGTGTGCATGCCTAGACAAGTTTTCCCTTTGCTAATGGTTTTACCTCTCCATATTTCCAACAGCCCACCCTCGCTCTGCATGCAAAATCTAACCTTGACTGCCCAGTGCAATGGCACCTCTACAGCCAAGCGAAATTCTCTCTGGGCTCGACATTGTGCATTCTGTACATTGCACATTGGTCACTGCAGATTTGCTTTTATAATCGAGGTGTGATATGTCGTCCATGCCTGGCCAGCCCTGCACGGTGGTGGGAAATGTGGGTGTTGCTGCCTCTTACGTGCAGGCGCAACGGGAGACCGTCTTGACTTTCAGCTTTGACCGAGTGTTCCCGGGCGTGGCCAGTCAGGTGGAGGTGTACGCCGAAGTCTCCCAGCTGGTGCAGAGTGCACTGGACTTCTATCACGTGTGCATCTTTGCCTACGGCCAGACGGGCGCCGGCAAGAGTCTCACCATGGAGGGGGACGAGGATGACGAGCTGAGGGGCATCATCCCGCGGGCCCTTCACCAGGTCTTCGAGGCATCCCGGAAGCAGCCCCAGTGGATGGTCAGTGTGCGCAGGAAGGGAGGAGGGAGCGTGGGCGCCCATGCGCTACTGCTCTTTAAGCCTGCCATTGACTGCGCCCCTTTTTGATTCCACAGAGTGATGATTGATATGGCTTGCCTCCCTTGCAGTACACCATGGTGGCGAGCTTTGTAGAGGTGTACAACAAGACCCTTCACGACCTCCTGGTGCCTCCGTCCCAAGGAGACAAGGCCCCGCCGCTGCAGTTGAAGATGAGCAGCAAGGACGCGCCCGTCACGGTGGCCAGCCTGACTGAGGTGCCAGCCCAGTCATCCCAATAGGTATGTTAATAAGTACCTTAACAGCGTGTAGGCAACAATTCATTGACTGCTCTAGTGGCGGTGATGTTCCACACTGCATCTTACCAGTTTCGTGTGCATACTCATCGTATAGTGTAGTACTCTACAATGATTGTGGGGCTTTTGCTCGCTTTTACCTGACAATTCATTTTCCCGGACCGCCATCGCCCGTGGAAAGGGACGCTGTACCTACCTCGTGCAGTGCATGTTAGGTGGTGAGGGGCATACATCGCAGCATGCTAGAACAGAATTAATTTGTGGCATGACCCATGGCCACGTCCCTTATACGGGTGTCATCGGTAATATTGGGAGAGCTGCAGACATAACACAAGCACGACTCTGGCACGCATCGAAAGCGCTTGTCTCCCATAAATCGCTGCAGCCATCCAAGGCTCGCATACATCTTTTCGTGTGATATGTCTAGTGCGCAGGCCAGCTTGATAGCTTCCATGTGTGCCATCTCAGTAGCCCGTTGAGCTCAGGTGGTGCGGGCTGGGCAGTTTTATTTTCTTTTTCCCCATTCTACCCTTCGTGCCGCCTCTGTAGGAACAGAGTGGGCGCGACTCCTTCTTTCTAGATAAACTTGGCAAGCATTGTATTGAGCTTGGGGTGCACACCATGCCTCAGAATGTGAAATAACCTCCTCTCACATGTTTCATGTTCTTAGACTTTCTTCTTCCGCCTGTTGCGTATGTAGGGCTCATCCACGTCATATTTTCTTGCGGCGTCTCTGACTTAATCATGGGAGCAACAAATTCTGTCGACGCACAAGCTCCCTCTGGTAACACCCCAGAATAATCCCAAAACAGTATCGCAGCTCTTCGTCGCAACGAAGATGTGTATTTGTGTCTGTGCAGGGGCAAAGTTCTCCCAACCTATCCAAGCCTGCTTTTTCTTTTTTAGCGTACCCTTTTCATCATAACAAGGCTATACTGTATGTCATCATAGGCCAAAGTCTTAATTTTACACTGTACTTGAGAGAAGCAACGATCAGCTATGTTCTTGAAGATACTGAACTATAGGGGCCCGAGACATATAACTCAAATTACAAAGACAATGTCGAACAGGTTATTTGAATAAATATGTTTGGTAAGCTTTCCCTTGTTAGCGAGAGCCAGTGTTCGCTCTTGTTAGTTGGGAGATGGGCGGTTGAGGGGGTCTAGCATATTCTCATACCATGTGTTAGAGGGTGGGAACCGCTTGCAAGATGGAAAGTTGCCTGCCTGCATACGTAAAGGTGCCGGCATACAAGAGCTTCCTTTCTGATTAATGTGTGGTAACGAAAAGGGTGCATTCCGGTGGTGCTGACGTCGCCCGCCAAGGTACTCCGCTTAGGAGAAACTGTGGCTGACACTAGCTTCAGGGGAGACTTATTCGTCGCGAGACGGGGTCTCTGAAACTCCTGAAGCTGGAAGGACTTATAGAGGCAAAATCCACCTGTTTTGCCTTATGCATGAGTACCTCATCAGCTGGATTCTAGCATATATATTTATAGGTTTCCAATACTTTTCAGTTCACATATTTTTTGCCACGGGCAGTAAATAAAAGAGTAAAAGCGAAAATATCTCGCAACATGTAAATTTTGCATCTTTCAATTTATACGCCAATGCAACACACGAAAGTAAACAGCATAAAAAGTTTGATAAAGCCCATTACTCTTTTTTTTTTAATTTTTCTTGGTTCAGAATATTTTTTGGTCCTGAACCCATTTGAACCTGTTTGAACTAGTTCAATAAAGTCCGAGCCGGTTCGAACGGAATGTTGCTCAGGAGCTCAACCCGGAACTGAGCCCGAAAGGCATGAAGCCGAACCGAATCCCAAAAAATTCCAGTTCGACGCTCTGACTACAGCATGTCGGCTAGATCGTGTGCGTACAAAAATAGCTATTCAAAAAAGAAATTGCAAGATTGCGGTTCGAACCAACAGCTTCTGTATGCCAGGCGGGCACGCAACGCATACGCTACGAAGTGTCGTTGGTTCAAGTGTGTTAGAGGGGCATGAAGTGAACACGGTGTGGTGTGTGCGACATTAAAGTGTGTTGGGGAGGTGTAGTTGCAAAACGGGCAGTTCGCGACGTCACCCAAGGGTCACGTGAATATGTCATGTGACAATGGTAATTTCCAAATAAAAAAGCTGCTGACATCCAAACGTAAATGATTTAGCATTTCTCCAATGCGGCTGACTGGAGTGCTCTAATATTCATGTAGAGTGGGTCTTGTTGAAGGTCCCGCCCTTCGCTTTCTTTGTTTTGCAGGTCAAGCGGTGCCAGATTGGCACAGCGCGCAAGAATCTGTGAGGGCTCAGCAGAATGGGACAAGGCATTGTTGCCGCGACCATTTTATCTGTAATTGTATAATTTTATATAACATTCTTTTACTTTTAACAAGTGATGCAGTCATCGTGCTTGCCTAGCAATATGTGCTTTTGCAATGCACACTGTTTTGAGAAATGGGCAGCCAAGATTCAGCGACTGCAATGCAAAGACTGCTGGAGACTGAGAATTGCAAGAGCTGCCGGCACGACGACATCGGAAGATACGATAGTCTTTTTGAACTGAGGCACAAAATTGTCCTGTGTTCACTTCGATGTGTTTGTGCTGAGCTTACTTATCCCGATGAAGAACTTACATTGTGTTGGTGTTCTGTGAACTGGTGGTAACTGTGTACGTGGCCGACGTATGCGTCATGATGTGAGCAGCAAAACAACGGCCATCTCTTGGTCGGAAACGCCTGCTTCCTGGGCTCTTCAGGTCTGTAATGATAACATGAAGTGTCACTTTTTCAACCAGGTTGCAACACTCCTTGTGCTTCGCAGTGGTCTTCAGTCTGTTCACCAGGGGCAATACATGGTATCATAGAAGCCATTGTGCACCCTATGTACCATTCTGTCTCTTTTGTTATAATGTCTGAAAACTCATGGATTTTCAGAAAAGAGCATCAGAGCAACGCCTTTATTTGGCCCTATGCTCTATGCTTACGAATTCAGGCATGCTAGTAGTCCAGACATGTTGGCTTTGGGCAAATTTTTACGAATTTTTAAGCGAGTGCAATGCTTATGCATTTGTGTTCATTACTTTAAGTATGGCCTCTGGTGGCATGTGTATGTAGCATGCATGTGGCAACTTTGGCTTAATTGTTGAATGCACATCGGTAGAAAGCTTCACAATGTATTTTTGCGAATTTATGCTTTTTGAATCAAAACCGTGCGTATCCCATGTTTATTCTGTGCTACAGTGTTGTGCTTGTTTTTTCGTATTTGTACCATGGAGGCATTGAAAACCTGGGCAAATAGCGTAATGTAATAAAGTTGAACGTATATCTTTTGCGAGAACTTCCTTCAGCCTAGTCTGTGAATGCAGAGAGGCTTCACGGTGCCTGACAAGCCTGCAGACTAACTGGCTTTTGTATAGCATTACTGTAGCCAAATGGTCTTCGCTCCTCATGAAATACGTTTTCTGGGACTTTAAAATACTAGAACTTCTGCTCTGGCTTTCCTTAATTGGTTTAAACCTCAATATATATATATACCGTAGCATATGTATACCGTAGCATATATATATATATATATATATATAGATATATATATATATATATATATATATATATATATATAGGTTGCGAAAGCGTGAAGTACTAGACTTCTTATAAGAATATATAGCGAAGTAGACGCTTCGTTAAAGGAAACATATTTATTCAACTCGACGTTTCGATCTGAAGACCGATCTTCTTCAGGAGTGATTTTACATTGTGAATGCATCCCCTTTTATAGGGGCGGGCACAGAACAGGTAAGTGGGAAACACAAAGCACATAGCAGAAAAATACGCATAAAAAAATTATTAGAGGCAGTGCGACCCACACACACATACACCAAAAAAAAAAGAGTGCGAGGAACAGGTACTCAGTCAGAAAATACAACGTCCAGATGCGGCCTCTGCTTTGTTAAGCACCACAGGCTTGCTTATTGACAGTCGTGTCCAGCTGGGAGGTGCTCGACAGGTGCGTGGCCGTGCAACAACTTTCGTAGAAAAATGCGAAAACTTGTTCCTTCTCCTGGCCGCGAGAGCAAAAAAATAAAATATGACCCTCCAACAGAGAGAGCAGGCAACAGAAAAAAAGAAGAAAAAAAAGGACAATGAACAGAGCAAGGAAAAAACATCGAAAAAAAAGTGAAATAGGTAAACGAAAACCTTTAAAGTAGTGCTTTTTCTACGCACCCAGCTATAGTGCACCTACCCCTGGTTGAGGGGAAGTATTGGAAGGAATGTAAAAAAAGAAAATAAATATAAAAAATATATAAAAGATGTGTGCTTACATAGTAAAATTAAAAAGGAAAAAATAAAAAAAAGAAATTGTGCGGCATTCGCGTGACCACAAGGTGAGCACACCCAGGGGGGAAACGGCACAGGTGTGGCACAGGTGTGGCACAGGTGTGGCATGCAGAAAGGGGTATGACCTCATACGACTTAGTCAGTGTTGCTTTGTTTAATTTCGTAGGCCCCTGACCTCGGAAGAGAGGTAAGGGTGCCGTAAGTTTCATTAAGGCCATTTTGCACTGTGTTAAATTTAAAAATAAAATATCATTATCGTTGTTACAGAGTGGCTTCAAAAACACTCGTGAGCGCGAGTGTATACCCTGAGGAAGGACGGTCCTCCGTCCGAAACTGTCGGTATTAAATTAAGATAATTGCAAGGTTGTGACCCCTTCTTCTACAAGTCTTCCTAGCCCATTGAACGACAAGACTTCCTGCAACTATATATATATATATATATATATATATATATATATATATATATATATATATATATATATATATATATATATATATATATATATATATATATATATATATATATATATATATACCGTGTTATATACCGTAGCATTTCTAACGACTCTGACCGCCAAACTTTGTAAAGTGATTTAGATTCCATTAGTAACTGGTGTTCTTCTTGGTTAATGACCCTTAATTCCTCTGAAACTAAACTTGTCTCTTTCACTCGCAAGTCTTACCGCATCCCGACATCTTACACTCTCCTTAAAAACCCGGTTGAACTTTCTACTTCCTACAAGTTTTTGGGACTACACCTTCAGTCCAATTTAACATGGAATTACGATATTAGTGATATTCTTGCAGCTGCTAACCGCTCTCTGGTTCTTCGAAAAGGTAACCTTAAACAAGCGCCTTTTCACCTAAAAAAACTAGCATACGTTACCTTAATACGGCCTAAAATCGAATATGCGTCTGCCATCTGGGACCCGGATCAAGCATACCTTATATATGACTTGAAATCTTTGCAAAACCGTGCCGTTAGATTCATCTTTTCTGATTATTCTCGTCATACTAGCGTCACCGCACTAAAGGCTCGCGCCGAACTTGATACGTTATCACATCGCCGCAAACTATCACGCTTAACTCTTTTCCATAAACTTTACCATCATGTTCTGCTCCATAACGATTTTTTTCAATCACCTGAATCTTTTTTTCCACGTCGCGACCACCCGCTGAAAGTTAAACGCATATCCTGCCACCCTTTTTTCTTTTGCTAACTCTTTCGTACCACGTACTATAGTCGACTGGAATAATCTACCATCACACATCGCTTCTGAAAGGGATCTTAACAAGTTTCAGGACCTTCTAACCAAAATGTCTGTTTAGCTTTTCTAATTGATTGTACCACTTGCTGCATTTAGCTGTTTTATTATTTTGTTTTGTTCCTGCGATTGTTATTGCCTCTAAAACGCTATCTGTTCTTTTTTCGTGAAAATTACAATGTATACTAATAGGTTTTTGTTTGTTTCTTGTTTTGTTTTCTACATGTGCTTTTCGTATTTATGTATTGCACCTTGGTGCTTGCTCATTCTTATTTTGCGTTGTGTGTCATTGCTCCCCCTATGTAATACCCTCGATTGAGGGCCTTTAGTGGTTTATTTAATAAATCAATAAATAAAATTCTGTTGCCTTGCTAGTGGTGCATTTCAGGGCTTGCCTTGCTAAATACCTTGGGGTGAGGGGTATGAATTTCAAAGCATGGTTGGCGATCATGCATTATATTTCTAAGTATTTCTCAGTATTTTTTTTTCTGTAGTCCGATACAACGCGTTCGCAGAAGAGCTCTGCCCACAGTAAATACTGCCAAACAGAATTCATCCGGGACAACAAGCGAACAGTTATTCAAGATTTTCTCTTTACCAAAACAATAAGTTAACCAGGAGACAAAATTAGACTTTTATTGCCTCCAGCAACAGCGTGATAGCCAAACATAAAAAAGCCAATTTTGTGCACAACTGCAACTGGTCAGCGGAGTAATACAGGAAGCAGGGGACTGTGGCCAGTGTTACAGACTGCTCTTTTTTAAAAGTTGCATCATACTGTAGATATTATAAAAAGCCTGCGAACTATACTAAATGTCATATACGCCTGGTTTAACCTTTTCAAAGATTCTGAACGTCTTCTAGCAGTCAGGACAGTCTCGGAATGTTTTTTGTTTGCCCAGACACGAATATTTCTTAATATTTTGTCCTGTAGTTAACATGGACATGCAGACTAAGAATATATTGACGCTAGCGCTACTGAAGACGACGACGTGAGGACGTTAAGCGAAAAGGACGAAGTTCGCCACCATCGGACTAGGCACCGGACGTTCTTGGGAGCCTTCTAAACCGCCTTGAGCGTTAGCGCGTCTTACACCGACGTGACATCTGGTGGAGGTGCGGGGTACATCTTTCATGTACCGGACGCCCCCATCAAGCCGCGATTCCAGCAGAGGTCGACCACCCCCGGCAACAGTAAACGACTTCGTCAAGGAAGCAATGTCCATTGAGAAATCACTCGACATGCGGGCACGACAGTACGAGCGCACTAACGTATCGATGCTCTGCACCCGTACTGAGGGAACCTCCATGACCTCAGGAGAATCGCTGCGTGAGGTCATTCGAGCCATTGTAAGGGAAGAGGTGGCAAAGGCTTTGCAGCACACCCCTGCTCAGCCGCAGATTGCGTTGTTTACAGATGTCATTCGCGAGGAGGTCGAACAAGCATTAGGTACGTCGCAGCCTCCGGCAGCCACTCCACCGCCGCCACAAACATTGAGTTATGCTGCCGCCGCAAGCCGTTTCCTTCCGGCCTCGACCCAACGATATGAAGCACCTACGCCAGCCGCTCCTCAGCTTCCACCTTCCCAGTCGAACATTGTCCAGCGACCTAGGCGTCGCAGAACTGACGTCTGGAGGACCCCGGACCATCGACCGTTGTGCTGTGCTACCATTGCGGGGCACCTGGGCACATCTGGCGCCGCTGTCCATATAAGGAGATGGGTCTTCGAGGGTACCCCTTCGGTGCTCCCCGTCCGCTGCCCGGAGAGCGACCAAGGGAGATCGCAGATTACATCTCCCATGCGGACTCCGGCCAGCGTCGCATCTCGCGATCACCATCTCCGCGCCGCTACAGTTCTCCGGGACCCAGCGACCAGGGCCAGTCTAGAAGTCCCCGTAGGGGAAACTAGACGCGGCAGCCTCTGGAGGTGCGGCTGCTCGACGACAAGAACAAGACCCTCCAACGCCGCCAGACACATCGCCAATGCCGTGCAACACACCGTCCTCGACGACCCACGAACAACAGCATGTTAAGACAAGCCGACAACCCGCCGCACTTCTTCGTAACCACGACGCTTCTCTTCGACGCCGCATCCCTTCGACGCACCAAAGCCGCGATCGGACTCCTCGACAGTACCGCAAGACGCCACCACCGGCCGATTTAGACGTTTCAGTATACGGCACAGCCGTAACTGCTTTAGTTGACACTGGTGCCGATTATTCTGTGCTCAGTAGACAATTCGCCGCTGTGCTCAAAAAGGTTATGCCAGCTTGGGACGGCCCGCAGTTACGTACCGCTGGGGGACATTTGATTACGCCGATAGGAATGTGCACGGCTAGGGTCACGGTGAAAGGGCAAACGTTCCCTGCAAGGTTTGTTGTCCTCGCTGATTGCTCTCGTGATGTTCTCCTGGGTATGGACTTCCTAACGGACAACGGAGCCATCATCGACCTGCAGTCTCAGTCCGTCCAGTTTTCGACAGAGAATGCCATTGACACCACAGATGCCCTCCCGTCGGCGCTCCATATTCTTGACGAGCAAGTGACCGCGCCTCCCCGCTCCAGTATACTGGTGACTGTCGGTTCGCATACCATTCGAGACACTGAAGGTATAGTCGAGAGTAAACAACTTTTGCTTCTCGACCGCGGTATTGCAGTACCTCGGGCGGTCGTGTTTCTGGAAGACGGCAAAGTTGATGTACTCCTGACTAATTTCAGCAATGAGCACCAGCACCTGAACAAGGGGACGACTGTCGCTTACATAGATGCCGTCACTGATACCAAGTGCGCACAAAGCCTGACTCGTGTTTCACGACCGGATCCAGAGGACATAGTCGACGTCAAGTACGACATTAATCAGACATTGCCGCAACAACAACAAGGCATGCTGCGCGACCTGCTCAATCGCTACAGACACACATTTGCGTCGTCTCCGCGAGTCGGCAGGATACACCTTGCTACACATCGGATTATTACGGACGACACGACGCCACCACTGCGACAGTCACCCTACCGTGTTTCCTCTAGAGAACGCGCCGCCATCAGCACGCAAGTAAAGGAAATGCTTGATAACGACGTCATTCGACCGTCTCGGAGCCCCTGGGCCGCACCTGTCGTGCTCGTAAAGAAAAAGGACGGAACATTGCGGTTCTGCGTTGATTACCGGCGACTGAATAACATTACTAAAAAGGACGTTTGCCCTTTGCCCAGAATCGACGACGCTTTGGATCGTTTATGCAACGCCAAGTATTTCTCCTCCATGGATTTGAAGTCTGGGTACTGGCAAATAGAGGTAGACGAGAGGGACCGCGAGAAGACGGCATTCATCACTCCAGACGGGTTGTACGAGTTCCAGGTCATGCCATTTGGTCTTTGCTCCGCCCCAGCGAGCTTTCAGAGGCTTATGGACACAGTACTCGTGGACCTGAAATGGCACACTTGCCTCGTATACCTGGACGATGTGATCGTATTCGCCCCAACTTTTGACGAGCACCTTCGTCGCCTCGAGGCGGTGCTGCAGGCCATAAAATCCTCTGGACTCACTCTAAAAGCCGAGAAGTGTCACTTCGGTTACGAGGAGTTGAAGTTTTTGGGTCACCTCGTGAACCAAGAAGGGGTCCTTCCGGACCCTGAAAAAACCGTCGCCATCGCGAATTGCCCGCCGCCACGCGATCAGAAAGAAGTTCGGCGTTTCCTTGGCCTATGTGCGTATTATCGCCGCTTTGTGAAAAACTTCTCTAAAATCGCTGCGCCCCTTACCTACCTGACCAAGGCCGATGTCCAGTTCCAGTGGGAAGCGCCGCAACAACAGGCGTTCCTAGAGCTTCAACGCCGCTTACAGTCACCACCCATTCTGGAGCACTTTGATGAATATGCTGACACTGAGGTACACACCGACGCCAGCAATGTCGGTTTGGGTGCAGTCCTAGTTCAGGTCCAGAAAAATCAACATCGTGTAATTGCCTACGCAAGTCGTGCACTGTCTAAGGCCGAGGCAAACTACTCTGCCACCGAAAAAGAATGCCTCGCCATCGTGTGGGCAATTTCCAAGTTTCGACCATACCTTTACGGTCGACCTTTCAAAGTAGTGACCGACCATCACGCACTTTGTTGGCTGGCCAACATAAAGGATCCTTCAGGGCGCCTTGCACGATGGAGTCTCCGACTGCAGGAATACGACATTTCTGTAACCTACAAATCCGGCCACAAACACTTGGACGCCGACTGCCTTTCCCGTGCCCCTGCACAACCAGCTCCTGACGACGCTGCGGACGACGACGCCTTTGTGACCGCCCTAAACTCTACCGACTTTGCTGACCAACAACGCGCCGACCCGGACCTTCGAGACGTCATTGATTATCTTGAAGGTGCCAGTGGCAGAGTACCTGCCGCCTTCCGGCGAGCTTTGTCTTCCCTCTGCCTCCGTGACGGCGTACTCTACAAAAAGAACTTTTCTTCTAACAGTCGCGAGTACTTGCTCGTCGTGCCCGAGAACCTACGCGTCGAAATTTTGAATGCCTGCCACGACGAACCTGCTTCCGGCCACCTTGGCGTCACTAGAACGCAAGCCAAGATTCGCGAAAAATACTACTGGCCTCGCCTTGGACATGACGTTACGCATTACGTTCGCTCTTGCCGTGACTGTCAGCGCCGCAAGGTTCCTCCTGCCAAACCCGCCGGCTTCCTCAAGCCCATTGACCCGCCGTCCCGACTATTCCAACAAATCGGGATGGACTTGCTCGGCCCGTTCCCCATATCAAACTCCGGAAAGCGGTGGATAATTGTCGCCACAGACTATCTCACGCGTTACGCGGAGGCAGCCGCTATTTCGAGTGGAGCCGCTATCGATGTGGCCAAATTTTTTGTGCTTCAGATCGTCCTACGCCACGGCGCACCCCGGGTTCTCATTACTGACCGAGGAGCTGCCTTTACTGCTGAGCTCATGGAGCATATCCTTGCTTTCAGCCACACGAGCCACCGCAGGTCGACCTCATACCACCCCCAGACGAACGGCTTGACCGAACGTCTGAACAAGACTCTCGCGGATATGCTTTCGATGTACGTGGACGTGGAGCACAAAACGTGGGATGAAGTCCTGCCTTATGTCACGTTCGCCAATAATACCGCCGTCCAGGAAACAACCAACATGACACCGTTCAGTCTCGTCTATGGACGACAGGTGACCACAACACTCGACGCTATGCTTCCCCACGTCGACGACCACCCAAATGCCGACGTTGCCCACTTTTTACAGCGCGCCGAGGATAATCGTCAACTGGCCCGGGTGCGAATTCGCGCTCAGCAGGACCAAGATGCCCGACGGTACAACCTGCGGAGACGGGCGGTCGAATATTTCCCAGGCGACCTTGTCTGGGTTTGGTCCCCAATCCGACGTCGCGGACTCAGCGACAAGCTCTTACGTCGTTACTTCGGCCCCTACCAAGTCCTGCGGCGTGTTGTGTCGGTATCTGGGGCGCGACACGTGCGTGTACCGCTGTGTGATAAGATATATCTGTCTGTTCTGCGCATGTGCCGGGCTGCTGAGTATATGTATATATGCGTGTCATGTGCTGTACTCGGGGGGAGTTTTCTTTCGAGCTGCCAGTATGCAGCACTGTGAATAAAGCCGTTTCGTCAAGCCTACGCCTGCTTACTGGGAATGCAACACGGCGCATCGGCGATCTCAACTATGAAGTCATTCCTGATCAAACACCACGCTCACGACGCGACGCGCGCCCCGAGGTGGTCCACGTCGTTCGCCTGAAACCGTATCACGCACGGACACCGCGACACTCCCTCTGACGCTGGTTTCCTTTAGCATCGGGACGATGCTTTTCGAACGGGGGGGCTAATGACGCTAGCGCTACTGAAGACGACGACGTGAGGACATTAAGCGAAAAGGACGAAGTTCGCCACCATCGGACTCGGCACCGGACGTTCTTGGGAGCCTTCTAAACCGCCTTGAGCGTTAGCGCGTCTTACACCGACGTGACAATTTCACAATTCTCCAAGCTCTACACCTGAGACTGTCCGTCACTGCATTTATTCTCATTTCAGGATTGTAACAGGACAAACTAGGTCAAATAGAACAGCCTCAAAGCAATCCGCTTCACAATGTGAACAACAGCCCGGGAAAATATTGAAAAAAAAGGCTTTCTAAGTTGAGCACCATATTACTTCTCTCGAAAGCTCAGAGGTTCTGGCTTGTGTGTGTCACCACTTCGTGCACTTTTAGGTGCGTTCCCAGACACCCTTAGAGCTTTTAGGGGTAGCGGTCATGGTTACAAAGGAGATGCCCTCGACTCAGCATGGCAAGCTCAGCCTGAGACCAGCTACCAAGTGGGAAGAGATTTTTGGTTTTTTGGTGCCCAGCTTTCGCCAGCCGCAAGCCAGAGTATGGGTCGGAGCCAAAGGTTCACAAACAAAACAGTTGATACAGCAATGAGACGATACAGGGGTGTTGGTACAGGGGAGTTCACAATCACTCGTACGAACATAGTGATTTACAATACAAAGCAACTCGTTCAAAGTTACACCCGAGAGAGATTACAATACAAAAGAAATATTGCACCTAAAGAGCACTAACAATACTAACAAACAAAACACAATTTGTTCACCGGGCACTGCGACAGTCCGACGACCAGAGGTTCAGGACGATGCCGTCCCGCAGACTGGCGCGCTGCCTCGTTGGTCCGTGGCTGAGCGAGTGGTGTGGTCCCGGGAGTCGAGCGGGTGCGCTTCTCGGAAGCTTAAACGGCGGCTCGGGCTGAGAGACAGCGGTCAACGCTCTTCATATATAGGGGAGCTCTGCGTCTGTTCGTTCTTCGCGCCAAGGCAGGCGCGCACATAGAGTATCAGCTGGGCTATTTTCTTCGCCTTCTTTCGCCAGGCACGGAGACTGGCTTCGAGTCGCTTTCAGGTCTTTGTGTAGCGCCGCCGCTGGCTCGCGAGTGAAGCGAGAATCATTTAGCACACTCAAGGCTGCGCCATCTCCGTCAGCAATGAGTAGAAAGTACTCCGACATTCTGGTAAAATCGACGACGCGCGCGACGTAATGCTCTTGGCACCGTGCCTGCGAGTGAAGGTGGAGAGGGCAACACCACACACAAGGCTTGGCCCTCTGCGGGGTTTCCTTCTCCCGTGTACTAAAGGCGCGCGCTGGCGAGATCGCTTCCGCACGCGCACGGCGCTCGTTTTATTGCGTAAGCAATATTACGACAGGTTTCAGCCTTTCGCTTCGGGGCGGCCGCAGACACGTTTGACCTTCAAGGGCGGCGCGAGGCGCGGCGCACTACAGCTGTAGCCGCGCCGCTGCCGAGTGGAGGCGCTGCCCTCGCCGCGCTCTCGCGAGCTGCGGAGTGTGGAGAGGAGGCTGGAGAACGGGGGGGTGGGGGATAAATTGCTTTCGCTCGCTTGCCGGCTCCATCGTTATGCCGCCTGATAAAGAGAAAGGGAGGCTACGCCGGCTTGACGAAGCCAGAAAACGACAACGGGCTTCGGAGACAGATGGAGAACGCGAACAGGGCCTTGCTGAGCGGCACGCTCAAGACGCTGCTAGACGGGCGCACCGCGTCTCTATCGAAAGCGAAACGTCTACAACCGGTGATGATCACGAATGGAACGCTATTAATGCTTATGCAACCTACCAGGCTTAACCAAAGCTAAACCCCAGCAAATTTTTTTTTTCAAAAATGCGCCAGATTTTGTGATAGTGTGTCCCTTTGCATTCGGCATTGCTTGGCTACCTGGCCTTTGACCTGGTGCGCTTTTTATGAAGCCTTTCTCCGCATGAGGTCCTTTTGGAGCTGCTTGTGGAAGGTTGCATGCAACCAACAGCGCCCCGAGAGCTTCGCTGCGCTTCACTGATTTCCACAGTGTGGTTTGCAGTATGTGTTTGCACTGCCAATTGCGACATTGTCCGTAGGCGCACTGCCAGCGGAGAGTGTCGTCCTCGAATACGTGTCCATGACGCCGTCCACAATAAATTCATTTCCAGCAGTACGCAGAAAGGTGCCGTCCTTGACCGTTTGCAATTTTAATTCACTTGTGGTTGCCGTAAAAATGACCCTTTTTGTACAGTCGCGGGTAAAAAAGATTAGCACACATGACGGAACACCAGAGCGCCGGAATGACAACGCGTGGCGTTGCGGGTGGCGAAGAGGCTGATAACGAGAGTGCCGGGCCGTTCCCATTCTACAGTATTAGGGGGGTTCAGCGGACTGCCACGGACAGCAGAGTTACTGGCTAAAAGCAGCGGCGCTATTGTTCTCACGAGTTCTTTTTGATAGACCATCGCGGACATAAAAAAAAACAGTAATAGAAAAGAAGCCATCTTAGCTCATGATAACCGAACCAAAATAAATGCCGCAAGCACAGTCATGTAGGGTCGGCACTTCAACGCTCGGGCGGTGCACGCGTGCTAAAACTTACTTCATGACGTCCCCCCCTACGCTGCAAACATGGAAACGGCCCGTTAGGCAAGTCTGCGTACCGCAGCGCCGCGTGGTGAGATATACGAATTCTAATCGCCATTGATCTGTGCTAATATTTTTTGCCCGCGACTGTACTTCCATCGAAGGTATATCGGTCCGTGACCGCCGAAGTGCAAACTCAAACAATATAACGCGAGACGAGAAAGTGTACCTATACTTGAGAATTTTTTCGGGCAATTAAAAGAAATGTGCAGAGGCGGGGCCTAAGTAATCGTGATACTCTTTTCAATACGGCTATTTTCCGCTTTGTCCGTGGAGCAGCTGGCGCCATGTATCGATTGAAGCTTCTTCGAAACGGACATGCCTCAACATCTGATTGTAGTCAAACTATTTTCCGACAAACCTTCCATGACAGTGTAACGTTGAAAATGTAAGTTATGTTAGAAACATGCGCGTCGCCAATCTACTATGTTTTAAGAGAAACCTAATCACTTAAACAGGAGACTGACGCAGGAAGAAAAGGCCTGTTTTGGCTCTGGACCCTTGGCTGCATGCATTGTCAAGAAAAATTGTCGCAGAGGGTATCCAAGCACAGAAGCAGATGCCACGCCATAGGTTGGTGCGGCAACTCCTGCTGCTATGGGCAACTCCTATGAGACCATTGGTGACGCGGAGCAGACACGTTGCCAGTCCTTGGACCTTTTCACCTTTATGACTTGTTTCCTTCTGTGCGTGGAATGAGATGATGCGCCAGAATTGAAGGTCAAGAAATAAGCTTTCCACCGATAGCGCCGCTTGGTCATGGCAAACGCAGAGAGCTTAAAATTCCCGGTATTTGCACTGTTTCACTCAATATAAACCATTACAGCGCTTGATTAAAAGAATTTTCTCGGGCTTGGAGTATTTCCCGGTTCCCATCGGTAACACTTCGGGGCAGCATAGAAAACCATTCACACGACCGGATGCCCTAAATTTCTGTGACTGAACTTAACGCCATTTTTCGCGATTTGAAAGCTGCGTGCCCCCTGAAACTCCAGCGTAGTTGCGACGGCTAAATCTGACAGTCATATACACTTATATCCGGCAGCTTGGAAAAAAGGAAGTCTAGCTGTACTCCGAAACATTTCGCAGTGACATGAGGCATATGGTGGACACACTGCAGCCAGCAAACAGGAAGTGGTCGTGGAAGAGCCCCAATGGTGAGACTGAAAATGAAATACACTTCATACTGTGCGCTCACCCTGGCATCGTAGAGGATGGGGAGGTCCTCGGAAAGGTCCGCTGTAGCGACCACAGAATGGTAAGGTTTCGTATTAGCTTAGATTTGGAGAGCGAACGGAGGAAACTCGTGAATCGGAAGGCTATTAATGACTTAGCGTTAAGAGGTGAAGTAGAGGACTTCAGGATGTCCCTGCAGAACCGATTTTCCGCTTTCACTGAAGAAGACGACTACCGTAGTGTAGAAACAATGAGCGATAATCTCTCTCCTATCGTAAGAGTGCGCCGCAGAAGTAGGTGGTAGGATGGTTCGACAGGATACCGGCAAGATATCTCAGGAGGCTAAAGATCTGATTAAGAAACGCCGAAGCAGACAGTGTAGAACTAGCAGGCCTATAGAAGTTAATAAGCGCAAGGTAGCCGACACAAGGAAGTTTAGTTAACATAGTGAACATCGAGCATACTCGAAAGAACGGAGGTAGCCTAAAAGCAGTGAAGAGAAAACTAGGCATGGGTAAAAACTAGATGTATGCGCTAAGAGACAAAGAGTGCAATGTCATTAGCAATGTGGATAAGATAGTTAAAGTAGCCGAAGAGTTCTACACAAATCTCTACAGTGGCGAATGTAATCAGAACGTTAATGAGAAAGGCAGCAGAGCACACCAATGGCACATCCCGCCAGTAACGAAGGAGGAAGTAAAGAAAGCCTTAGGAGCAATGCAAAGGGGGAAAGTAGCTGGTAAGGATCAGGTAACAGCAGATTTGTTGAAGGACGGAGGAGAGATTGGGGTAGAAGTACTAGCCTCCCTGTACACGCAATGCCTTGCGACCTCAGGCGTACCAGGAGCTTGGAAGAACACTACCATTATCTTAATTCGTAAGAAAGGAGATGTCAAGGACTTGAATTACTGACCGACCAGCTTACTGTCCGTTGCCTACAAGGTATTTACAAAGGTAATCGCTGAAAGAGTCAGGACCAATCACAGAGTCAGGAAACTTACGTCAAGCAAATGATCAGGCAGGCTTTCGTGAAGGACACTCAACAGTAGATATATTCAGAGTATCAATCAGCTGATAGGGGAATGCGCAGAATATAGCCAACCCCATATATAGCCTTCACTGATTACGAGAAAGCATTTGACTGAGTGGAAACCTCACCTGTCATGCAGACATTGCGAAATCAGGGTGTAGAAGAGTGTTACGTGAAAATATTGGAAGATATTTATAACGATTGCACAGCTGCCATACTCCAGCATAAAGTCAGCAATAAAATTCCAATAAGGAAAAGTGTCAGTCAGGGAGAGACGATCTCGCCAATACTATTCACTGTTTCCTGTTTACAGGAGGCATTCCGGGGCCTGCATTGGGAACAGTTGGGGATAAGATTTAATGGAGAATATCTGAGTAATTTGCAATTTGCTGATGAAATTGCCTTGCTAAGCCACTGAGGACATGAACTGCAAAGCATGATCACTGAGGTAGGCAGGCAGAGCACAACGGCGGGGCTCAAAATTAACGTGCAAAAAACTAGAGTAATGTTCAACAGCTTAGCAAGGGAGCAGCAGTTCGCAGTTGGAAGTGAGGTGCTGGAAGTAGTAAGAGAATATGTCTACTTAGGGCAGGTAGTGAAGCTGATCGGGTTCATGGCAGGCAAATAACTAGAAGAATAAGAATGGGGTTGGGTGCATATACCAGGTTCTCTCTGATTAGGAATAGCAGTTTACCAATATCCTTCAAGAGAAAAGTATACAATAGCTGTATCGCACCAGTGCTCACCTATGGGGCAAAAACGTGGAGGCTAGCAAGGAGGGGTCAGCTTAAG
Source organism: Amblyomma mixtum (assembly GCF_055824585.1). NCBI lineage: Eukaryota > Metazoa > Arthropoda > Arachnida > Ixodida > Ixodidae > Amblyomma > Amblyomma mixtum. The sequence continues at coordinate 317,465,585 of NC_143014.1, forward strand.
TTAAGGACAACGAAGCGAGCTGTGGAAAGAAAAATCATAGGTGTAACATTAAGAGATCGGAAGCGGCGGAGTGGGTGGGGGAACAACTGCGGGTTAATGACATCCTTGTCGAAATCAAGAGGAAGAAATGGGCTTGGGTCCAGCATGTAATCCGAAGGCAAGATAACCGCAGGCGCAGTGGAATCCATAGGCGTGGCTTTCGGCGCGTCGGCTGCTACAGCGCACCAGCACAGCCGGATAAACCTCGCCTTCCGGTGAAGATCACTTTCGCACTAAGCGGGCAAAGCGCCGGGGTGATTACTGTTTCCGACGCAGCTCAGAAGCCCAGCACCTGCGCGTGGTCGAGGGCTGCATCCTCAGTGGCTAAGGCTTTTCCTAATCGCTTCTTCTTTCAATCAACACATAACAATTGGCTGATACGAAAAAAGACATGGTCCAAATGGGAGTTCAAGCGGTTTACTCTGAGGCCACTAACATTACTTAGCTGCAATATTTTATCATTTGAAGCTATTCCTGCCCAGAAGCCAGAGTAAGCCGGCGACCCACGGCTTCTTTCATCCGCTCAAATTGTCATTCTGCAACGTCACTCCTAAATGTATGGCGTGCTACCCTGGAGGGAGATTAATACAAAGCCAGTATGAACACCAGCACTGCACGGTAAGAATAGGAAAAAGAGTGAACGAACGAGCGGAAAACATAGCCATGTTTTGCTCTTGTGCGCAAAAGAGTGGTTGCGTATGGGGAGCAACCAAGACCGTCGTAGAGATCCCTGAAAATCATTTCCAGATGAATGCATCGGTGTGCGAAATCTTCAGGCATTATTTTAACAAAGTCGTGAAACTCCCTAGCAACTCAGCTCCTTCTGTGTTAAGCTAAAGAACAAAATAAGAAAATTTCGCTTAATCTGCACTTGCATTGCCAGCAAACATAATTTAGCACTGGCATTGTACTGCAATGCCGCACTTAAGCGGATGAAAGCAGCCGTGAGTCGCCGGCTTATTCTGTCTGCTGGGCACGAATAGCTTCAAATGATAAAATATTGCAGCTAAGTTATGTTAGTGGCCTCAGTTTAAACCGCTTGAACTCCCACTTGGACGATGTCTTTCTCCGCATCAGCTTATTGTTACGTGTTGATTGCAAGAAGAAGCGATGAGGAAAAGCCTTAGCCACCACGGATGCAGCTCTCCGCTGCGCGTAGGTGCTGGGCTTCCAAGCTGCTGCGTCGGAAACAGTAATCACCCCGGCGCTTTGTGCGCTCAGTGCGAAAGTTATCTTCACCGCAAGGCGAGGTTTATCCGGCGGTGCTGATGCGGTGTAGCAGACGTCACTCAATCACTCATTCAATCTTCCGTTCGCAGCAGCAATCACCGAAAATTTAAACACGAACCCTTGATCAGGCTCACTTTTGCTGGCCGCCGTGGTGGCTCAGTGGTTATGGTGCTCGCCTGCTGACCCAAAAGACGTGGGCTCGATCCCGGCCGCGGCGGCTGGAATTTCTTTGGAGGAGAAATTCTAGAGGCGCGTGTACTGTGCGATGTCAGTGCACGTTAAAGAACCCCAGGTGGTCGAAATTTCCGGAGCCCTTCACTACGGCGTCTCTCATAGCCTTAGTCGCTTTGGGACGTTAAACCCCAATAAACCAAACCAATCACTTTTCCTGTAGCGAGTAAAATAAGCGAAACAAAAAACTAGAAAACAAAAGTCTTCTCTTTCAAGCAGCCGTGAAATTTGCATTGACCGCGCAATAAAGCCGCGGCGTATGCATCATTCCGGGGTGCAGAACGTAAAATTTTGGGTCCGAAACGCTTAAAAAATCCACGACGCGCAATAAAAAACAATCTTCCGGAATTTATAGAGAAACGCAAATCACATTAAATAAAATGTCTGCTCGGGCAAAGAAAAATGGGTTCAAGTTTTCTCCTCCACAAACAGTAGCGGTTCAGTTCTCATTGCGACGAGTCCGGCAGGTCGATCCCAATCTAAGCCTGAATCAACCCGCCCTACCAATTGAACAAGAGAACAAATTTTTAGGCGACACTTTTGCCAATAAACTCAGAGCTCTACCATACATGAGTAGCCTTAAAATGAAAGATTCTCAAGTCCTCATTGTCTTAAAATTGCAGCTAAAAAACATTGGGGATCCGATAGAGCATGTATTTTACAAATCTGTCGCTCTGTGGTGCGATCGAAGCTGGTCTACGGGTGCGTAGTGTATGGTTCAGCCAGAGCATCCCACATGAAACGATTAGACCCTGTTCGTAAACTTGGTCTGCTCCTATCATCTGGAGCATACAGAACATCACCTGTAGCTAGCCTTAACGTTGAGGTAATTGAGCCCGTTGAGAGGATCGGACAGTTTCACTTACATGCACATAAGTCCTAAATATCCGCTCTCTTCGGAAACATATCTGCCATCTCATTGTCACAAAGTGCCTGTGCAAAAGGTAATTCAAGAAAAAACCATATTTTATCAGGCCATTAATACTGCGCTTTGCAGTTAAATACGAAGAGTTAGCACTAATATATGCCCTACCGAATATTGCACAAAGATATTGCCGCGAATATTTGTAGCGTTTGTTTGTTATGTTTATTTGTTCATGTTTCAAGGTGGTGGTGGTGATTTCTTTTATTGCTCCCAAAACAGGGGACGAGTCTAAGGACCGGTTGCGCTGGCTTAGAGGAGGTCGGCGGGGATCCCTTGGGATGTCGCGGCCTCCACCGCGCGCTGGATAAGCCGGCGTTGGTCTGCCGGCTCGGAAGTACGCAGGAGAGACTCCCACGTCTCTGGGGTGTTTGGGTTGTTTGTGTTGTAATGTGTACAAGTCCACACCATGTGTATGAGAGTGGCTGGAGTTGAGCAGTGTTTGCACATAGGGTCTATCTGTTGTGGAAAGATAAAGTGGCGATAAAGCGATAAAGTGGAAAGCGATAAAGTGGCGCGCCGGCAGCCTTGAAACATGGCAGTTTTCCATACCCCCTCTTTCATGTTTCAAGGCTGCCGGCGCGCCACTTTATCGCTTCGTTTGTGACGCAAGACGCGCCTAGAATCATCTCGATTGATCGCATCCGAACGGAGCCGGTTCTAGTTTGAGCCAGAATGTTCTAGTAACTTTTAAAGCTTTATCTCGAAGGTTCACTATCAGCTTTAAAAACAGCACGGCCGACAGCGGCGGTCTTCTGTTCGACGACCGCCCAGCACACTTGTTGTTACGCCGCCGCCAATTGATTCAGTTCTTTGCGGGCGCAAGTCAGCCCGAATAAAGAGTTTCGTTTCGAAGACATTCTCGCTGTTTTCCTGTTCGACGTACTGCAGTCACCACTACGTGACATCTGGTGGAGGTGCTGACCTGCTATCCAGCTATGCCCCTCACGATGGAACCTAGTGCACAGCCAAAGCCCGTCGTGCTTCGCCAGCCCCGTGAGCCTCCGTCTTTCCGTGGAGAACCACACGAGGATGTAGAAGACTGGCTGAACTTGTGCGACCGTGTGGCAGTGCTGAACACCTGGGACGACAGCGCTAAGCTTCGGAACGTTTATATTGGATTGGACGGCCCTGCCAGAACGTGGTTTGAAAACCGCGAATCTTCCCTCACGACCTGGGCGACCTTCAAGAAGCAGCTGCTGGCTACCTTCACTAACGTCGTACGTAAGGAAAAAGTGGAGATTCTGCTGCAGTCAAGAATTCAGCGCTCAAACGAGATCGGGACTGCGTATGTGGAAGACATGAAACGCCTTTTCAGGCGCGCCAACCACGATATGACTGAAGAAGAGAAGCTGTCCTTACTGATGCGTGGCGTGAAGGAGCAACTTTTCGCCGGCCTGATCTGCGATCCTCCACAAGCCGTCACCGAGTTTAAAGCTGAAGCTTCAACCATCGAAAAGTCCCTGGAAGCCCGGACCCGTCACTACAACCGACCACTTGACGTGCTGTCGACAAAGCCTGCCGGAAGATACCCCTACAAGCGGGGATAACCTTCGAGATATAATACGCGAAATTTTTCGCGAAGAACTTCGCCGACTGCTGCCATCCCCAACACAGCCGACGCAGGAGACACAGGTGGCGTCGCTCACGGACATCATCCGTGAAGAAGTACATCATGCACTTGACTCCCCGTCACCAACGACACCAACGGCAGCTGAAGCCATCACCTATGCCGCCGCACTACGCAGTCCTGCGCCCCGACGAGACCTCCCTTGCCCTCTTTGACAGGCACCAGCTCCACAAGAACGACGACCCCTAGGTCCCGCACGCCAACATTACGAACGACGCAACAGTTTTAGGAAATGCGACGAGTGGAGGACGCCCGACAACCGCCCACTATGTTTCCATTGTGGCCACGCCGGGCACATACTTCGCCACTGCCCTTACAGGCGCATCGGCCTGCGAGGTTTTGCCATCGACGCCCCACGACCGCTCCCCGGCCAGCGACCACAGGAAATCGATGACTACCTGCGTAGAGGGGAGTACGCGTCGTCAAACCGTCTTTCCCGCTCCCCTTCGCCGTCCACCGCACGTTTTTCATCACCGGGCCACAGCTACGCCGCGGCTGTCAGAGGAAGGTCCCCTAGCCCCCGTAGGGGAAACTAAACAAAGCAACCTGTGGAGGTCAGGTTGCTTGCCGAGGAAACGACGAAGATCCTCCAGCGACCACGCCGTATGAAGACGCCGCACCTACTACAGCGACGACGCATACAACAACCTCGACCACGACGCAAACCGCCTTCAAAGCTACGCCGCCATCAAGAAAAGCTCCGACCACACGCCCCACCCACGATTCACATACCCGACGAAGCCGTAACCCTACGCCGAGGACGAGGTGTAACTCCAGAGCCAGGACATCCGACTTAGAAGTGGTTATCGACGGCCGGAAAGTCACCGCTCTAGTCGACACAGGTGCCGATTATTCGGTGATGAGCGGAACATTCGCTGCGTAGCTGAGGAAAGTAACGACCGCTTGGGACGGCCCACAAATTCCCACCGCAGGGGGCCACCTCATTACGCCATCAGGACGACGTACAGCGCGAGTGACTCTCAAGGGACATACCTATCCCGCGACCTTCGTAGTTCCACGGCAATGTTACCGCGAAGTGATCTTGGGCATGGATTTTCTTAATGAGCATCAGGCGATCATCGACCTGCGATCCAAGATGATCACCCTTTCCACGGACGAGGCTATCCCATCGATGAGAACTCCAGAACATCACTTTGCGCTTAGTGTCCTGGAGGAACGAGTGAGTGTCCCACCCCGCTCAAGCGTCATCGTCACCGTAGGCGCCACGGAAGCGAATAACGCTGAAGCCATTATCGAGGGGAATATGCAGTTGCTTCTCGACCGAGGAATCAGCATCGCAAGACGCATCGCACATTTCCGCAAAGGACAAGCCGAAGTACTGCTGACTAACTTCAGCGAAGAATACCGGCACGTTAACAGAGGAACAACGATTGCATTCCTCAACGAAATATCCGAGGTACGAGATTTCCTCGCGCTCTCCGACCCATCCATAGAAGATTCGTCTGACCGAGAGAGTTGGCCCACTTTGACATAAACTCAGCCCTCTCCCGGAACAGACAAGACCAAATCCGCAATCTCCTTCGAAGCTACAGCGAGTGCTTCTCGTCATCGCCGAATGTCCGACAAACGCCGATTGTCAAGCATCGCATTATAACCGACAGCACGCCCGACCTCTCCGCCAGAGCCCCTACCGAGTGCGCCGCGAGAACGACAAGGCATCAGGAACCAAGTGGGAGAAATACTGCGCGACGACGTTGTTCAGCCTTCCAAGAGCCCCTGAGCGGCACCTGTTGTTCTAGTGAAAAAGAAAGACGGTGAACTTCGATTCTGCGTTGATTTCCGGCTCCTGAACAACATCACAAAGAAGGACGTCTACCCCCTCCCTCGCATCGACGACACACTGGACCGGCTCTGCAACGCCAGGTATTTCTCATCGATGGACCTCAAGAGCGGCTACTGGCAAATTGAGGTCGATGAAAGCGATCGCGAGAAGACCGCATTCATCACTCCAGATGGCCTCTACGAGTTCAAGGTGATGCCGTTTGGCCTCTGTTCCGCACCAGCCACATTTCAGCCAGTAATGGACACAGTGCTGGCAGGCCTGAAGTGGCAGCTTTGTCTGGTATATTTAGATGACGTCGTTGTCTTCGCCTCGAACTATGAGGAACACCTAGAAAGACTTCGAACATTACTAGACGCAATCAAATCGCCCGGCCTAACTTTGAAAGCAGAGAAGTGCCACTTTGGCTATGAAGAGCTGGTGTTTCTAGGCCACATCGTTAGCAAGGATGGAGTACAGCCAGACCCGCAGAAAACCGCTGCTATCGCAATGTTTCCACCACCGGCCGATAAGAAAGCTGTGCGCAGATTCCTCGGACTGTGCGCGTACTACCGACGATTTGTGAAGAACGTTTTACGCATCGCCGAGCCACTGACCCACCTGACAAAGGCAGACGTGCCATTTAAATGGAAAGCGCCGCAAGTGGAAGCCTTCAAGGAACTTCAGCGTCGTTTACAGTCCCCACCGATCCTCGCGCACTTCGATGAAAACGCCGAGACTGAAATTCGTACCGACGCAAGTAGTGTGGGCCTTGGCGCTGTCCTCGTTCGGAACATTGACGGAGTGGAGAAGGTAATTGCGTACGCTAGCCGTTCCTTGTCCAAAGCCGAAGCTAATTATTCGACAACTGAGAAGGAGTGCCTTGCCATCATCTGGGCTACGTCGAAATTCCGCCCCTACCTGTACGGACGACCGTTCAAGGTGGTCAGCGATCACCACGCACTGTGTTGGCTCGCCAATTTGAAGGACCCCTCCGGCCGGCTCGCTGGATGGAGCCTGCGGCTCCAGGAGTTTGATGTAACCGTCGTTTACAAGTCCGGACGAAAGCACTCTGACGCAGACTGCCTGTCACGAGCCCCTGTAGATGCAGCACCGCCGGATGACGATGAGGACGCCTTCCTGGGCACCATCAGCTCCAGCTCTTTTGTACAACAGCAACGCGCGGACCCCGACATAAAATGCCTCATCGAACACTTGGAAGGCAAGGTTTCCTCAGCCCCCGCCTCGTTCAAGCGAGGATTGTCTTCGTTCTGTTTACAGAACAATGTCCTCGTGAAGAAGAACTTTGCAGCGAACAAGACAGCCTACCTCCTTGTTGTACCTGTAAGTCTGCGCGGAGAAGCTCTTCAAGCCTCACACGACGAGCCGAAAGCTGGACATCTCGGGTTTTCTCGCACCCTCCGCCGCATTCAAGACAAGTATTACTGCTGTCTGCCGATGTCGCACATTATGTAAAAACCTGCCGAGATTGTCAGCGACGAAAGACCCCTCCAACCCGACCAACAGGATTTCTGAACCCTATTGAGCCCCCCTCATGGCCCTTTCAGCAGATCGGCATGGACTTGCTTGGCCCGTTCCCGAAATCAACATCTGGAAATAAGTGGATCATTATAGCGACCGTCTACCTGACACGCTACGCCGAGGCAAAAGCCCTACCGAACGGAACAGCGGCAGAAGTCGCCAAATTTTTCGTGGAGAATATTCTTCTGCGACACGGCGCCCCCGATGTGCTCATCACTGACAGAGGAACAGCATTCTCGGCGGAACTGACGCAAGCCATCCTCCATTACAGCCAAACCAGCCACCGGAGAACAACTGCATACCACCCGCAGACCAACGGACTGACAGGGCGCCTCAACAAAACCATCGGCGATATGCTCGCCATGTATGTCGATGCCGAACACAAGACCTGGGACGTCATCTTGCCTTACGTAGTCTTCACCTACAACACTGCAGTGCAGGAGACCACTCAGATGACGCCTTTTAGGCTCGTCCATGGCAGAGAGGCCACGACCACGCTGGACGCCATGCTGCCGAACGTTACCGAGGAAGATAACGTCGACGTCGCCGCCTACCTACAACGCGAAGAAGACGCCCGAAGACTTGCCCGATTAAGGATCAAAGATCAGCAGCGGACCGACGCCACACGCTACAACCTACGAAGACGCAACGCGGAATACAAGCCAGGAGACCGAGTGTGGGTTTGGACGCCCATTCGCCGCCGAGGATTGAGCGAAAAGCTTTTAAGACGCTATTTCGGGCCGTACGTCGAGCGCGATTTGAAGGTTATCACATTTATTCCGGCTGAAACGAATTAAGGAATATTTCCTGGCGTGACGGTGACTTAGTCCGCAAGAGGAATCCTTCGGCTAGTAAGCCCATGTATTTGCTGCAGAGTTCTTGCGATTATAAACTGTGTTAAAACAGTTCAATCTGATTAGCTTAAGCCTGAAGTGATCACCTTCAAATCGCGCTTGACTTACAAGGTTCTTCGTCGGCTAGGTGAATTGCACTACGAAGTCGTCCCTGACCAAATGACTGCATCCCAGCGACGCCGCGTACGACCCGAAGTAGTCCACGTCGTACGCCTAAAGCCCTATTATGCACGCTAAAGGACGCCGTGTTTCCACATTCGGTGTTTATTTTTCCACAATCCGTTTTTGATTGTTGATAGCCGCATTATGTCCTAAAGCATCGAGTCGATGATTCTTTGAGAGGGGAGTAATGCCGCGAATCATTGTAGCGTTTGTTTGTTGTGTTTATTTGTTCATGCTTCAAGGCTGCCGGCACGCCGCTTTATCGCTTCGTTTGTGACGCAAGACGCGCCTAGAATTATCTCGATTGATCGCATCCGAACGGAGCCGGTTCTTGTTTGCGCCAGAATGTTCTAGTAACTTCTAAAGCTTTATCTCAAAGGTTCGCTATCAGCTTTAAAAAGAGCACAGCCGACAGCGGCGGTCATTCTGTTCGACGACCGCCCAGCACGCTTGTTGCTACGCCGCTGCCGATTGATTCAGTTCTTTGCGGGCGCAAGTCAGCCCGAATAAAGAGTTTTGTTTCGAAGACATTCTCGCTGTTTTCCTGTTCGCCGTACTGCAGTCACCACTACGTGACAATATGAATATTTGCCACCATGGAACAGCCTTCTTTCAGTCTGTGACTTCACAATGACTCATGTACACAAAATGTAAACGCCACATGAGCACATACTACACAAATTTTTTGCACTGCAAGAAAAATATGACACCTGCAGTGAATTTTACAGAGATGGCTCAAAAATAGAAAGTCATGTTGGATGTGCAGTAATTCAAGAAAATAGATGTAAAAAGAATGCGCATCAATTTTTTCTTCTGAGTGTTATGCCATTTTCATAGCAGTAGAATAAATAGAAAGAGAGAATATCAATAATAGCATTATTTACACCGATTCCCTGAGTATGCTCAAAACACTGCACTTCAAAATTGCTGCTGAACCCATAATAAGAAACATCATACACGGCATGTTTAAAATCGAAAAGAAACCTAAGATTAGATTCTGTTGGGTCCCTAGCCATCTTGAAAATTTAGGTAATGAGAAAGCAGATGCATGCGCTGCACAATTCCGAATTAGTCAAAGGAAGTGAACATACCACACAGGGATTCTTTGAAGTTGATGTACAGTAAACTTAGAAGTAAGTGGCAGGCTACGAGGGAAGAACAAGTAAACAACAAACTGCACTGTGTAAAGCCCATTTTCGGAGAAGCCGCCTCGGTGGCTCAGTGGCTATGGTGCTCCGCTGCTGGCCCGAAAGACGCGGGTTCGATCCCGGCCGCGGCGGTTGAATTTCTTTGGAGGAGAAATTCGAGGCCCATGTACTGTGCGATGTCAGTGCACGTTAAAGAACTCCAGGTGGTCAAAATTTCCGGAGCCCTCCATTACGGCGTCTCTCATAGCCTTAGTCGCTTTGGGACGTTAAACCCCATAAACCAACCAACCACTTTCGGAGAATCGAAATAATGTAGCCATCAGGAACGTTTTACAGAAGTTATCTTATGACGACTGCGCATCTGACACACACACCTTACACGCACCTTCCTGCTTGCAAAGCAAGACAAACCTCGCTGCGAAATGTGAGCCGATGAGCTCACAGTAAACCGCATTTTAATTTTATGTACAAAACTTCAACAACGTAGAACAAAGTATTTTAGAAAATTCTACACTTACTACGCCTCATTACACCCTTTCTTGCTTTTAGGTGATCAAGCACTTATTGATTTTTCAAGTATTTCAAAGTTTCTGAAATAAGCCAGTATTTTAAACAAACTGCAGCTATCTGCTTTAACACCAGACATTCTAGCCCTGTTCTTGGTGCGTTAAAGCCTTTGTTTCTTTTGCGATAAAGGAAAAAAAAAACAATATAACTATGTTGAGTAAGAATAGGAAGCCGACGCCATCGCACGAAGCAATGTTATCGACACTGGGATATCGGGATTGCGTCCTGAGACCACCGCGAGGGGTTGCCATTCCTTGCTAGCTGTTAGGTTGAGCGCAGGAACGGTTCCCGCTGCGAATGCTATCGTAAAGTGGACCTGCCGTGCTGTAATGCAGGAGCCTGAACTTCTAGTTATGAGCCGAAAATGGCGACCCTTTATATCGCCGGGTACCCATTTTAGAAAGTAACGTCAGCCGATAAACGCGTGTGTTTCAATCCAGGCACGGAATTTTGCCGCGTACGAATGTGTCGGCGCTGTCTCCGCTTCTTCGCCGGCGGGGCGAAGCCTCGTGGGAAGGAACATTCTCACGCATCTCGTCCCGTCCGGCCGCAGAGTATTCCCTGCCCTAGCGTGGGCGAACATTCGCTCGTAACTGTGCTGGCAAGTCGGACGACCTCGATTCCTTAGCGTATTTTGTTGCTGGCTGGCGTTATTTTTGTCGAGCAATAAATGCCTCTTTGTGTCAGTAAGAATGTCGTCCCTTTGTTTCCCTCAGAGCAAGGTCCGTCGTGGTCGTCGCGCGCACGGCACCGTACGCGATCACGGGTTGGGGTCTAGCGGTTTTGAGTTGTGTCAGCCACGTTTAACCGTGGTAACGTATTTGTCCCCCAATTCAAAACTCCGCAAGCTAAGACGTGCTGAGTAGCAGGCTGGTTAACTAATAGAGTTAACTAATGTCGAATCGCAAACTTTTTAACTATTACAGTAAGGCTCCTTAATTACTCAGATGCGTTTAGCCACCCGTAAGTAACATTCGCACCAGTTTCTAGAATTTCTAAAACTCGGTTACCCTGGACGCTGTGGCCCATCGCATTTTTGGCTACATGGCGCCAAAATACATGCGCTTTCGAGAAGCTTGCAGGCAAACCAACCTCTCCAGAGGACGTAACTCGTCGAAATAGCCTAAATTTGTTGGGCCATAGCCGAGGGTAACCGCGTTTTCGATTTCTTAAAATTATATCGATATTACTTACGGTGGGCTACATGGCTCTTAAGAATTAGGGTGCCTAAAAATACTAGTTAAAAACTTAACTATACCATTAGTTAACCGTTCTGCTAGTTACCACACCTTAGCTGTATTCTATGTACTGTACCGCTAACAACGCTATGCCGCAAAAAGTGTTCCTCCAATTCGGTAGACTATTTTTAAAAAAATTGAGTAAATTCTTAGGTTAAACACTGTATGTACATCCCCTGCCGACAGGCAGGCGGAAGACTACAGTTGGGCGGAACACACCCTGATTCGGTACCCGTTTAAACCCACAGGAAGCAGTTCACGAATGTAGAAGGCGCAACGACGACAATAGAGTCAACCACAAGGCTTGTCTGCGTTCGTACTTACGTACTGCATAATTAGCCAACAACCACGCGATAATCGACAGCATAATGCGCGGTTTCATGAGAAAGGCGCGTGAAATTTTTCACTCAGAACTGGTCTTGGATGAATACGTTACAGTGCTACAGCTGCTCGCATAATTTTTAGGTTACCTCGAAGCTTACACAACGCAACGAACGCTGCACGCTCGCGTTTTCGTCGCCTTGTTCACACGCGTGAGCGCGGTCAGCAGTTTTTTCTGCTGCCTGCGGCTGCCCTCAATAACTTCACGTAGTTTCTTTCGACACCGCGGAGCTTCCAGTGAGACACACAAGATGCAGCGGACAGGCTCTGTTCAGATGTGGGGGCGTGGGGGGGGGGGGGGGGGGCAGAGGCGGTCGCCATTTGCATGTTGCCGCCGTGACCAGACTTTCGATTTCCGGCCTAGCTTCCAGTTTTTGGAAGTGCCGCCCCTGATTGGTCGTTTTTTTTTGTTTGTAGAGACGCCACACGGCAGTTTATTTTTCGCAGGCGCTTTGAACGTGGAAACGCTTCATGCCTTTCATTTGTTTTGTTTTGTTTTTTTCAGCAACGCAGCCTCCTTTCCGCGTTTAAAAAACGTCGGTAATGTTCGCGAGGAATAAGTCTTGCCTAATGGGATATTTCCGTATAATGCCGCTCTAACCTTAGCATAACGGACAGATATTTTCGTTTACAAAAAACAATGAAACTCTTCTTTTTTATCTTTTCAGCTGCCCAAGCACTACTGTGCATATAGTTTCTTAAAATTATTCCTGAGTGTCCCGTCACAACCTTCCATGTTGAATCGACTCTGCTTCTTGGCTGCGAATAGCTAGCGGCCTGCTCGATCGCACCAAACGTCCTGGCTGTTGACTGCACAGAAAGGCTTTGTCTTTTCTGTGGACGCAGCGGGGGACATGGTAGCCTTCCGCTGTTTTTACGTTTGCAAATACATCTAATCCTTGCCCCTGCGTCCACTACGTTCCTGTTAAATCTGAGCAAGTCCAGTTTTATACTTTCCCTTCTTCCCAAGGACCGCCGATGAGGTTACCCGGCCTTCTTAAAAGCTTTAACTTGTAGATAGATCTAAAATTTCGTCTATCTCTTATTACTCGGTACAAGAAACTTTAGACCCTCTACACCATTTTTCCACAAATTGGCAAAAATCTGCATAAAAGAAATAACCTGCATCGTTACCCGGTCAAAAAATCCTTCAAAGTTCCATCAAGGATTCTTGACTGTCATTCAAGATTTCTTGAATGCACCTCTACATGCTCATGCGTTATTCTGAATGTCCTGAGGGAGTCTGCATTGGAAGCTCTGACGGTACCGGTGCGGCCCTGAACGTGCTGAAGGAATCTCCATTGGCAGCCCTGACTCTATTGGCGCGACTCTGACGGTCCTGCAGAAATCTGGCATCACTCTGAACGTTCTGAAGGAATCTTCATTGGCAGCCCTGGCTGAACCGGCGTGACTCTGGCGGTCCAACAGGAATCTGAGTGCAGCTGCTCTGTCTGATGGAGCCTTTCTGACGGCCCTCTTTGGGCTCCGTCTGCAGGCTGGGTCGCTTTAGGCACGAAAATAATACTGCTAACATCGAAGATTAATTGCACGAATACCAGTCTGTATAGCATATATCTTGTAGTACCAGCACGACTGCTCACAAATGGCAGAAAGCAAGCCAGCTGCATGCATATGCGCGCGCACGCAGCTATACGATCGCGATCGGTAAGCGTTCTATATATTACGCACATAAGTTGCACGATCACGGACGTTTGTTTCTAGCACTCATTAAGAATGAACGAGCTTCCGATAGGGCATCGGTCCTGCATACGAACGGAACCACTCGTGATGGAGCACATTTTGCACTCGGTAATTGCAGCGGTTTTTCGATCCAATTCGTTTCGTCTGCTCGCTCGCCTGCAACAAAACAGTGCGCCTTGGACACTGCGGTAACTGTTGTCTCGTTGTAAGTGCAACGGTGATATACCTTGCTCGACCGCGCGTGTCATGCAAGCCCAGGTAATCATTCGATCGCTTCAGCTGAAGCATACGCCTGCGTTTTGCATGCAGCAAATGAAACCGCCCTTTGACGGAAACCCGGTTTCGGCGGATTCCTTATTCATGGCTGCATGTCGTACTCGCCTCGAAGCGCCTTCGATGCGCTCGCAAGTGTAAGGGTCTCGCCGCACATTATGCGAGCCCGGAATTGTCTGCGCCGTCCGGAATCGTCTGCGCCGTAATGCGCATTACGGCGCAGGCGATTCCGGGCTCGCATAATGTGCGGCGAGACCCTTAAACTTGCGAGCGCATCAAAGGCGCTTCGAGGCGAGTACGACATGCAGCCATACAGATTAAGCTAATCGTGAATGACGGCCGAAGGCGCGTTGACGAAAAGATTAAAATTGCATGCCATGTGACGGTTATCTAGTGAGATGTAACTCAAGATCACAGCAACAAATGCCCCTCAAAGGAGGCCCTAGCTCTATCGACCACAAATTGCCATGGCGCTGGATTTGTAAATAATCCGGCCCCTGCACTTAATTTCTAGTTCTTCGCATGTATGTGTCACATGTAGGGAATAGGGATTACCAGCGCGTCATAACAACCGGCCGGCACCATCGGCTGGACACCATTTCAGGCCCACTTAATTGCCCTAGCATGTTTCAGTTAATTGCATATGTGTATATAGCTCCAGGGTATACATTCACAGCAGTAATACAGATTTTGCTTCTGTAGACAGTTTTGAGTTTTCCACACTCACAAATATGATTTATTACACATTCTGGATCACAACATCAAAGCAGATCGGGAAGCAATAAATGGGAAAATGAGCATCTTAGAATTGAAAATGCATATGTGAGCAAATTATGATGACAATGCATTCATTATAATTAAATAAAACAGCAAACATCTCAAACACACGACAAAACAAGGAGAAAGCATAATCAGCTTATGAGGATGCAAGGTAAGGTGTATAATATTCTTGTATCATATAAATGCAATCACTGGATTTCATGTTATATAGCCTATGGGCCGAACAAAGTGGTCACTTACATTATTTGGACTACACACTTTCAAGTGAAAAACTGGCCTTATTAAACAGTTCATATAAGCGGAAGCTACTACAATTGTTTGGACTGATCCAGACTCCCACCAATTGCTAGGTGCAATCCATAGTAGGCTTTTAGTACAGATGAATAAAAAGACTGTCGGGCATTACAGACATGCTTGTGTTTGCAGTGATGTTATGAATAGACACAATGTAGTGAAATAGTGCAATCATTAATGGGAAAGGAGACTGGATGCTCAGGCAAACAAAAAAAGAGCATGAGGCCATGTGCCATTATTGATTTTCTTCACAATACTGAGACCAATCACTGGACTCAATGTAGGCCGGGCAAGAAAATGGTTTTCCACCACACACTTATATCCAAATAAGAAACAGTGCAGCACGTGTTTTCCCCAAAAGAACATGTATTCAAGAGTTCCATCCCACGCAGCTGATGGTCACAGTCTTCCGGGACAAACTGGCTGGTTTATTGGTTTATTGGGGTTTAACGTCCTAAAACGACTGAGGCTATGAGGGACGCCGTAGTGAAGGGCTCCGGAAATTTCGACCACCTGGGGTTCTTCAACGTGCACTGACATCGCACAGTACACGGGCCTCTAGAATTTCGCCTCCATCGAAATTCAGCCGCCGCAGCCGGGATCGAACCCGCGTCTTTCGGGCCAGCAGCCGAGTGCCGTAACAACTGTGCCACCGCGGCGGGGCGGGACAAACTGGCATTGTGTCTGTAAACTTCATGCCTCAAGACAAAAGTAGTGCCGCTATAAACCACAAACATTTAGAATGGCTGTGGTATTCAAAACATAATGAAGGGGACTGATGACAATGTGCCTACAGATGCTTCAACAATGCCAGGGTCTACAGCATGCATACCCTCTCCTCGCTTTTGGTAATATTCAAGTGCTCTGGAACATTCCCTGTGTAGCATGGGTGAGGCGACCAGTGAGTTTCACTTGTTCCATTATGTGAAGAAACATCCTGCAGGAAAATGGTTCACTGATACAACACAAAGTGACACAAGGTATGATGAGGTTTACAGGGCTGGCAGAGTGTTAATTTTATGGCCATGGTATTCAGAAGTTGGTTGGCAGCCTAAACGAGGGCTTGAATAATGCAGAAAATATGTGGGAAAATGAAGAAATGTGGTTACCTTTGGATTGTGCTGAATAGGAGCATTACACAGCCATGCAGGCTGTTTTTACATTTTTGTACTGTTTACTTTCTAGACATATATCTCACAAATTCCTCTTTAATGCATTTGTGTAAATATTTGGCATTTCAGTTCTTATGAAATGACCTTTTGTCGCACTCTAAAGAAGCAGCACAATCATTAACTGTGATGAGTTTTGTGGCCATAAATTTTAAAATAGCCTCTAAGGTGGCTTGGTGGTTGCGGTGTTTGGCGACTGACCCAAAAGATGTGACTTTGATCCTGGCCGTGGCAGTCACATTTTGATCGAGGTGAAATGCTGTGCGATGTCAGTGTACGTTAAAGAACACCAGGTGGTCAAAATTATATGGAGCCCTTTACTATAGCTATGTCATTCCTCATAGCCTGAGTCCTCTTGGGATGTTAAACCCCATAAAACCATAAAACTAATTTGAAAAAAATAAACACACTAATGAGGTATCGAAAGGTAAACAAAAATAATATTACACTGAAACCACCTTCACTACTGTATCAGTCCCTTTCCTTTTGATTAGGCACATCACACAAGTACGAGACATTATTCACATTAAAGAAAACACATTGCAGGGCCACATCATCAAAACGATACAAACAATTATTCTGAACACCTGGTGGATGTTGACACCGCTTAATGTGTGGCATATCAAACACAAGTGGCGAGGTAATCAATCTTTGAGAGTGCAAATATATACAGTTTGTGATTACATAAATTCCAAGTACATAACAATAAGAACCATCCACCTTTTTTACATAGCAAGAACATGTCTTCTTTGGTGTTAAATAATCTGAACTGTGTACAATAATGCCACCGATTTGCGCGCGAAAATACTTGGACATCTCAGGAATGCAGCCAAAGCGTGAATTTAAAACAGTTCTCAGATGTTCAGAACAACCTGAAATAGGTTGTGGCATGCCAAGAGGACATATTTGGTGGCTCTTTTTGTACTGAGCAGTAATATCTTTCTTGGCACCAGCCAAATGAGCTGGAAGTTGCAAGTGCCTGCCCAAACTCCGATAGGTTTGTTGCATAATGCACCGTTCAGCAATCTGCATGGGAACAAGCTTTGCTGCTGACACAAGCCGCAGTGCATGGCCAATCCCATCTTCAAAAGGAAATGTGGACATTCCCCACAATGGGCCAAACATACGTGTAGCTTTGGAAAGGTGAAGCAGTTGATGAACATTGAAAGTCATCACTGCATTGCCATAGAGCCTAGCTACCTGTTCAACGAATGACAACAGCAACCTTTCAGCTACACAGATGTCGCTTTCAGTTACAGTGTCTTTTAACAACAAAAACACTGCCTTTACAAGGAGTGCAAAGTGTACCAAGTATGGCCGAGGCAGGAGATCGGATAAACATGGAATACTATAAAACAAAAGCCAGTAACGCCATTCAGTTGCTTTCCAGTAAGCACGCTCCGAGAGGGGTCGCCCAATCCTCGAGAAGGTGATGGGAGATCTTATTAATCGCAATCTGGAATCTAACAGCCTGACATGCCGGCCGACATAGAATGCAGAGCCTGTTAGCGACAGCCATAGGTCAACAAGTTGTTTCGTCACACCCTCGAGGATGCAATGCATGTAGTCCGGAGGTAGGCCCCACAAAAGGTCAAGGCCCTTCAGTTTTAACAACGAAGGTGGCCCCTTAAAACCTTCGACTGCTACTTGCTGTTCCCCTGCTTGTCGCATCGCTTCCAGGACACGCCCATGGGTCCGTTCACAGGCTAGCTGGCCGTGGTACAGGTATTTGACCGTGCCTGTAAAAATTGCATGTAGGCTTCAATTCCTTTCATTAATAATCTGACCCACAAAATTCAGCCTAAACCTTCCAAATGCAACACTGCACCTAAAGCTTGCAGCACTTTGTGTATTATATAGAAAGACATGCTCAATTTATATTTTTAGCTGCACAAGAAATTTCGAGTAATTAAGGAGCTTAGCTTTTCCAGAACATAGAAATATGCATTTTATGACATTTAAAACATTGCTCATGTGATTAACAATAAACCTCATGCATCTGTTACAGAGCAATAAGTAGGCACTGTACACAGGACCTAAAATGAATGCCTAGCTGCTTGGTATAAGTGTTTTGCTTTTGCTTACCATTAAATCCACACTTTCATAATACCACTATGACACCTAATTGTCAGTTAGTCAGTATTGCTGCGGACCCATTAAGAAATGAACCCCCTTTGAAAGTGTGAATTAAACTTACCATCAACACATGTACCTTCCTCAAGGCACCAGCTGCACCCGTAATGCCCATTAAACTGCTTAATGTTGAGGACAGATGCTCTTGCTGGCGAGTCCACACAACACATAACCGCATGTACAGATGACTTCACAATTGTTCCAGCATGGGACCAAACAACTGTCCCAATACTGTTGACCTCGTCAACAAACCTGCGCATAAAAATATGCATAGGTGGGTGGTCCTTTGCAAACCACAGCCCTGATAGTGCAACATTTTTCCACCGGAGTTCTACGGGCAGTTCGTTTACCATGACCTGAATAGGCCAGATGGAACTCTTGGACGACTCGAACACAGGCGCCCCGTCAGTGTTAAAAGTCAGTGTGATGTCACTCCATGACATGTTGAGTTGTCGCCGAATGCTTCTGTATAGGTCACCATCAGTGACATCTTTGTGGGTTCCTGGCTCACGAATCGCTGTCGAAAGCTTCTCCAGATTTTGAAACAGGACGGAGCTGTAATGCCTGATCAAATTTGTTAGTTGCTGTTTGAGGTCAAACATGACGAAAAAACTTCCCATTGCTATCAAATTTTTCACACTCTTCTGCCTGTTGCAGCTGTTACATGTTATTTCACTTTTGGCAGGGACTTCATGAGTAATGCCAAGATATTCATAACAATGCCAGCAGAACAGATGCAGCCTCAGTGCTTGTTTTTGGTCCTTCCAGACCTTCCTTAGTAGATATGTAGTTGGTGGCACAACCACTTCTCCAAAGAGGGCGTTGAGAAGGACAAGGAGGCCCCTAACCTGTGACCAAGTGAGCCCTGCTGTCACGATGTACGCTAAGATTAACAGCAGTGCTTATGCTTTTGTTGTGGACTGATGTGGCAGCTTTTCCTGAGAAAGTTTCCCAAGGTAGGCCTCGAAGTCGTCAGAGAAGTCTGGGTTGTCAGTTTCATTTCCCTCGACATCATCACAGTTTTCTCCCATGTCTTCATTTACGGTGTATTCCACACATTCTTTGTCTGAAGTGTCCGTGCTGTAGCCTGTCTGACAGTCCTGGCCACCATCACTGGCAAAGGCAGCACTTTCATCTTCATATGTAAGAGGATCTGCAGCATCATTTGGGGCTGTCCCTGGGCTGATATGAGTCAAGCCTGTACTTGGGCCTTCACCGCCACCAACACTCGGAGATTCACTCGCACTGCCTTCACGCTGGCTTGAACCTCCAGCTGCCTGGTTCTGATTGTCCTGCAAATGAAAATAAACATCATGTGGCTTGCAATAAATATGAACAATTTGAATTTGTGCGTGCATAGATTATCCAACTTTTTATCCTTCACCAACTGCATTTTGCCCAATAAAGAAAGTTCCCAATGGTTGAAGTATGTGTAGCCATGCTGACAATAACAATACATGCTCCTTATGAAAAACATGAGATTTTAGCCAGCTGTATACAACTTGAAAATGGTGCTGTCCATAGGGAATGCACTCGAAGAAAGAAAGGCAGAAGAGTGCAAAAAAAGAGATCAGGAAAACGTGAAAAAAAAGCCGTCAGCTGCAGTCACAGAATTACGTGTAATCATTCAAGTGGTGAGAAAGAAACGATTCTGAAGTCTATCAAGAAAGCCAAAAGGACAAACATACTGATAAAATGTTTCAGTTACTACTAGGATACAGTAAACTGTAAACACTGAAATGTCAGTGGACTAACGCAATTATTACAATGGGGTCTATGAGTCAAGGAACAGGGAGTAGCCAAATGGCAGAGATGCTAAAATTTCTGTCATTGTTTACTGCCTCCCATTTGGTACCATACTACTCTGCACCTGTTAACTATTACCAGACATGCAATGTGAAATGAATATTGAGTACATGAACGTACATTTACATAATATTTTCTCAACATTTGTTCACAGGCACTCAACTGCCTGTATCAAATGTGCCGGCAAAGTGAGTTTGAATGCCTTGTGACCGCAAGCAAGCTGGTGATGCTGATTAAGCACAAGTGTATGCCGCTTCAGTACACATTCCCTAGGAAATCACTTTTCCATGCGCACTCATGGCCGAATTAGTAAATTGCAGTGATGCAAATGCGTGCAAATGATGCAAACTTCTTGCTGAAAACTCATAAGTACAGGGACTCCAGAACTATTTTTTGAGTGTGGGGCAAGACCTCGTTTGTTTTATTTGATTATTTGTTTCATTTAGATATTTATACATTTGACCCTGCATATATTTATTTCACATTGTTCAGACTTATTTGTTAATGCATATAAAACCTACATTAAAATAGGCAGCTTAAGATCCACACAAAGAGTGATCAACCATGTTAAAAATGGTACATTTTCTGTACGCTACTGAAATGAAAGTTTTATGATCCAGTGGTCAATGAAGCCAACAAGCTCAGCTTCACTGCGCTTTATATTAATAAGCCCTGGAATGTAAGCATTTGTCAGAGACCTGACCAGGCTTGCAACTTAGGATACAACAGGGGCCTGTGGAAAAATGTTGGGAGGAAGGAAGGGGGGAGAACGCCCCCTTCCCCTTTTTCTCCTCCCTTCATTCCGGAGGCCTTGCATAAGCACTTCATTGCACCACATGTGCACCTACCTGAACAATAGCTGAAGTCCTGGCTCTCTTGTTTACATTGGACACAGTTTGCCTAGGAACTTGAACGCTTGTTCCCTGCTCGAGGTAACGCCTGTAGCGCTGTCGTGGCTTTCCTGACATCGCGATATCAGTTGAAGCCACCACGGAACGCCAGCCCTTGAAGCTAGCGTTTTGCGCGCTTTTATCTCAGGTGAAGTCTCACTATCCAGAGAAAGAGAAAAGGAAATCCAGAACGCCTGAGTGGACAAGGATATGGATTTGGCTGTGCGGTAGACGCGAGCTGGTCCACAGCTAGGGTGGCTAGACTAGCCTACCACAGTTCCACAGCTCGTGGCGTATACCGAGACGAGATATGCAAGAACCACGGTGGCCGTGCATGGCTGTATTATATTCGGGTGGGTCACACATATGTCAAACGATTATATCTCTGAGCAGCAAACAACGAACGCGCCGCACAGTGCGCCCTAGCTTCCAACAAACTAATGTGTGAACGTCCTGTACGAAAACATATACTACCATTTTAATACATGTATTCACCTGGCGCGATATGGCTCAGTGGCCATGGCGTCAGATGCTTACCGCGAGGACACGGGATAAAAGGTCCACCCCAGGGGGCCACGTTTCAGTGAGATTGATTGATTGCATCGCGTCCTTTATTAGAAGCCATTCGTGTTGGTGCATATTGCTCGAAGCATCTGTGGCCACCCCGGGCGCGTGCTGATCCGGTCGCCGCCGGTCTCCCTCAAATTCTCAGAACTTTTTCCAAGCAAAGCGACAGCCCTATGTGCTGCATTGTGCTGCTGGAAGAACCCTACGGGCCCGGCTGGCATCGCAACCGGTAGTTCTGAGGGCTTTGTATTGAGCTCCTATTATTCGATCCTAGCATTCCAAGATGCGCGTATTCGGCGACGACGGCCCATATCCATTCGTCACTGATGAAAAACTTCGGTCTTAAGGCCAGGGAGAGCGCAATTGCTGATTGTCAGCTGGCGGACTAGTCTGCGTGCCCCTCGCACCTCCGGCATATATGCGCAGGGCGTGTGCTTGCTTCTCAGCGCGGAGACGAGATACATTAAAAGGCCCGGGCCATATACTGTGCGATAAATGTCGTGCAGTGCAACGTACTCGAAATTAATCCGGATACTTCTATCACGGTGCTTTTTATATATGTGTGTGTAGCTTGGGCACCGTCGATTGGGTACCCCACAGCGCGCCTAAGTGTGTAATGCACCGGGAGAGCGTACGTGCCTGTGGCGCACTAGATTATACAGGCAGGCAGGGTCGATATAGAGAATTAAACTTGCTTTCGTGGAGCATATATCAGCAATTTATGCGTAGTCAATTAAGGCGTGGACTGCATGCAAGAGCATCTGCACTGGACACGTTTTCGTGTGATTCCATGGCCTCATTGTAAACTGTGACGCATTGCACGATCTCTAGAACACTAGATCGACAGAGCAGTTCGCCATGCATTTCAGACGTTTGTGCTTGATACGATCGAACAGCGTATGTAAGACATGTTAGTTCCTGCTCTGAAATAATTAGGGCCTCAACACTGCTATTACAACGTAGTACAATAAGTGTCCATGCAAAAAAAGGGGAAAGGACAAGATGGGCCTGTTTTTTTCTTGTCTACTGGAACAAATTTTGTTACTAAGTGACCACCCTCCTTTCCTAGCAGTTTAAGCAAACGACCATGTGGCATTTTTTAGGCAGTTTTAGGACCGCCGTACGATAAACAAGGTAACTGCTACCTGCTATTCGTACAGCAAACGTGACAAGGCTAGCCTGTCAAACAGGCGTCAAAAAGCTGTAATGAGGAAAGGAGTTTGAATGTCCGTGCTACTCGAAGTTCTAGGATGCTGTCCGCATGTAATGATAAGTGAAATAAAACTCGCAAATAAATCAGTGACAAACGTTGATGGACACACCGTCGGGCCCTGCAACACTAATTCCTAACGAATGCAAAGACATACAGACCAACTAGTGTGTGATCATTCCCCTCCAGATGAAGCCACTGCTGCGTTTTAATTTTTGTATAAAAAACAAAAGGCATATTTCTGTCTGTTTAAATACGCTAGCGATGCTAATGAAATAGCGCTAGCGATGCTAGCGCCAATGAGATGTGCCGGCATGCGTGGTTCGCGCACAACAGCTCGCCATGCTCGCCCTATGCCTTCACTTGCTTTCCTTAGAGTGCGTTGGTGCGAGTAATCATAGTGCGAGTGTAGACGTGCATTATTTTCTTGAAAAGTGCGTGGGATTCAGCGTGAATTCAAAAATGTTCGTGCTTGTGGAATATGTCTGTGACCTTACAGTCGCGACCATTCAGCACGGCGACATCCAACATTTCGCGCCTAAGAATGTCGCGGATTTCGATCCTGGAAAGCTATACCAGGCCTACTGGCGCGGCGACGATGCCACCCAAGGTGGCTATTACGACGCAAAAATCCTTCATCTCACCGGTAAGTGGTTTGTGCTAGCGTTTTGCAATTCACTACCAGTTCTTTATGTGCGTAAACGTGTTACGGCAGGTGTGCAGTGCGGTTCGGAGTGCATTTCATAGCAGTTGCCACTGCGCATGTACCCCTTTGTTTTTGCACAAGTGTGCAGTCCGCGGATAATGATGGGCTTGTGTTTCTCTTGACCTTGCCTCTACGATTTCGGGGTTTCGAGTCGGCCACACTTGGAGTTCAGGCTCGTGTGCAGAAGTGAGCTGCCTTGTTAGGCTGGAGCAGTGTACTTCGGTTGTCGTTTGGATATCTCTAGCTGTGTTCAAGCTCTAGAACTGCCCCTGCAATGCAGCACCCGCGTTTTGAGGCCCTCTAGGCAGGCCTGCGCACGCCTGTGCTGCATAAACTTCGACTGCATTAGTCCTGTGTGATAGTGAAACGCTTCCTTCAGATTAATCTCGTAGCTGAAATGCAGACTCTAATTGTTAAATTGCAAAGAGTAGTCATGCATGAAGGGCGAAATAATCTCCCAATAAGCGTGAAATATATTGCAACACGGTTCATGTCACTGTTACTGGCAGTGAAATTACTGAACTGCCCTTCTGAACTGCCGCTGCTCACCAGGCACCTGCGTATACCATTTATTAGGTCTTTGCAGCACGCGCATTAAACGATTGCAGCTGTTAACTATGCTTCCCTGTAATTCAACAGGAAAATGGCGCAAAAGACGTGGACAAAAGAGACAAATACGACAGGACCAGCGCCAACTTACAACTGAATTTTATTTCGCACCAAACCCGCCTTTATGTAGGCCAACACGCCCTAACATCCGTGTAATCACGCACAGGCAGTAGAAAAGATAACTGTAAGATATCTAGCTGTGCCTGCTCAATGCTCAATGTGTGTGCTCAATGTGAAGTGCAGAAAGGTCTTTTATATATGTGCTTATGAACCACTAGCCGGCACAACCATCATGCTGCCTCATTTGAGTACAGCTGTGTGCAAGATACTAGGTTCCACCAATCACAGTGATGGCTGGGAAAGGAAACTTAACCAACACAATGTTCTGTTGAAAGCGGAGGATCCCACAGCACCATTTGAGTGGGAGAATGTGCACATTAGAAGTGCCAACTGCGACCGCGGGAGTCGTGAATTTCTAGTCAACTGTCAACAGTGTCATGATGGTGAAACAAGGGAACCTTTGCTGTATAGCACGATTGTGTGTGTTGGAGTGACGGCCACCCATTGAACTAACCCTAAGAGGCACCGTTGCTCGCCTCTACTTTGTAAGTACAGTGGCAAGCATAAAGGTTCTGCATGCCACTAGCGCACAGTGAATAACGAGTGAGTGAAAAAAACCAACAAAAGTATAGCAAAAGTATAGTTTGCTATACTTTTGTTGGGTTTTTTTGTTGGGTTTTTTTAGCCATGATAGTATGTTACGTGGTTGCTATTGCGCTTCATGTGCTAGATATCTTACAGTTATCTTTTCTACTGCCTGTGCGTGATTACACGGATGTTAGGGCGTGTTGGCCTACATAAAGGCGGGTTTGGTGCGAAATAAAATTCAGTTGTAAGTTGGCGCTGGTCCTGTCGTATTTGTCTCTTTTGTCCACGTCTTTTGCGCCATTTTCCTGTTGAATCATGAACCAACTAGCCCAAACTAGAGTTCTTCTTTCCCTGTAATGTATTCCATTCTTAAGCTATTCATTTTCAAGCGTAACAAGGTGTAGAAAAATGTGAAGTGCAGAAAGGTCTTTTATATATGTGCTTATGAACCACTAGCCGGCACAACCATCATGCTGCCTCATTTGAGTACAGCTGTGTGCAAGATACTAGGTTCCACCAAGCACAGTGATGGCTGGGAAAGGAAACTTAACCAACACAATGTTCTGTTGAAAGCGGAGGATCCCACAGCACCAGTTTGAGTGGGAGAATGTGCACATTAGAAGTGCCAACTGCGACCGCGGGAATCGTGAATTTCTAGTCAACTGTCAACAGTGTCATGATGGTGAAACAAGGGAACCTTTGCTGTATAGCGCGATTGTGTGTGTTGGAGTGACGGCCACCCATTGAACTAACCGTAAGAGGCACCGTTGCTCGCCTCTACTTTGTAAGTAAAGTGGCAAGCATAAAGGTTCTGCATGCCACTAGCGCACAGTGAATAACGAGTGAGTGAAAACCAGTGAATTAAGCTCCTGAAATAGCATGTCGAGGCTTTTGTGCCAAGGGTAGTGATCCTGCCATGCATCTGTCTTGCTGCCTGAATGATGATTACTGAAGATATCAGTATTTGTGTGGACTGCATTTTAGCATCCAGAAAGCTAGAAAGGGATGAGCACTAACAGCAATGCTACATTAACAGCTCGAGATAAGTTAGCTGGCTGAGAGCATAAAAAAAACATTGCGCAAGTGAGAGCCCTTCGAACATCCTCTATGAGCTGGGTTATTGACAAGTTCACCATAGTAACAGCGAAGTTAACATGCAGTTATAGCGATTTGTACACTTTCATTCATGGGGAACAATAAGGTACTTCACAATGCTACCATGTCACATTGAGGAACAGCCTAAGGCCAAGATATTTTCTGTTTCTGATGCATCATGGGTGGTCAACCTCTCATACGGACAAACATTTTTGCACCAAGCAGTCACTGATATGAATAGCTGCGATATGTAACCCTCGTGAAAGGTTTGCACAGTCAAAATTGGAGGTATTTCTACGCAAAAAGCAGAAAGGAGGTCATGTCAGGACGGAATGCGGCCTTTTGTCTGCATCTATGCATGCGCGGCAGCCCAGTGGTTCATAAGCATGGTTGGCGCAGCAGTGAGTGCGCTAATATGACGTCACATGCAAGCTATGTATATCGGTGCTGCTAAAGTAATCTTCAGAGTGATTTTGTGGGATATACATTACTGTAGTATCGAAAGCATGGCATGTGATGTTTTCAGTTGCCTTTGTAAGGATGATAAATCACGGTCTAAATGAGTGTAGTAGCATTCTTGATCATCCACAGGGGTGTGCCTTGGTGTGCACTTTCATCCTTTATCAGCAACACTAGTTTGCACTGGCCACTTTTGATCGGAAGTGCACCCTGCTGGGGCAGTTTTTAGGTGCCCCGCTGCACACCAAGAAACCGGAGAGCAATCCCAGCAAGCATACTGAACCAGCCAACCGAGACCTAGACTGGCCTGCTGAGGTCCCAGAGGCATGTGGCTCTCGGTCACCGCTCGTCAAGTGCATATGGATGAGGTTGAAAAGTTATGCAGTGGTTAGGGAAAACTGTTCAGGACAGCGTCTAAGTTGAAAAACGTTACAGAGATGTCTATTTTGTCTCTCACAGCACGATGGGATGAAAGGGTCTTGGAGCACATTTAAAGCTACCAGTCATAGGTGCAGCTCCGTACTTGCTGCCACCATGTGTGCACGCTCACACACTTTCTCGACATGTGTATTTTTGTATTCCATGGGTACACAAGGTGCACTGGGTACATATGTTTCTGTTTCCTCTAGGTTTTCAGAAATTTTAAGTTTGAACAGTGGGAGTTAGGCAGTAGCTTCTATGGCATGTTACTGTGCCTCTTCACTTCCTGGAAATTGGTGAGTGTCAGCATGCGCACAAGTATTCTGAAAGCTGTTCCAGGTTTGGAACACCCGGTAATTAGCTGGCATGCCTCAGTGGTTACATACTTGCCTGGCCTGAACGATGCCATGCTAGCCATGAGTCTCTACACTAGGTGACAGTAGGTCTAATCTCTGGTGGGCACCCTTTGCCGTTGTTCTTGACGCCACTCTCAGCCACCACCGCAGAGCACTGCACACCATGCTGGCTCACCCGGTGATACTTGATGAAGAATGCTGCAAAATATACCTCTCGCCATAACTGTCAAAAAAAGCACTGTAGAAGCACTGCTTTGTTTGGTCATCTTGTCCTGTTCTCTGCAATTGCAGAAACAGAAGAGGAGATGAGAAGTTATTCCGAGAAGCGGCGCAGGAGGCCACTAGTGCCTGCTAGCGTGAAACGCAGCAGCGCAAAGGACAAAGAAAAGGAATTGTGACTGCGGCTTGTTCATTACGAATTATTTGTTTTAAATCTTAAGGCGAAACCACTAAGCGGCAACACTTGTCTTGCGTTGCACCAGTGTCTCGTCTATCCATTTTGCTGGAGCTGAAATAGTGGCATTAGGAGGCTACGCATGGAGACACAGGGGTCTGTCAATGCCAGACCTCGGCGCCAACGTCTCAGCACAGTGTGCTGTCTGGCAACCATCCCTTGGAAAATAATGCAGACTTCTTTTATTGTTCGTGACTACTTGAAAGAAGTAGTATGCTGTGTCACACATGATAGGCTATGTGATAAGAGGTTAAGAGCATAATGGCTAGCTCTACTTATAGCTTTGTAGAGACATAAGGAAAGGAAGTGGCATGCACCTGCTGCTGTTGGTAGGTGTAGCGTCATGCTTGGTGTTTTAGATTTTTTGGGGCTAGTAAGCTCTATTTCAGCTTCACTTTATGGGAGCACGAAGGATGAGATGGGATTGCAGCTTGTTCATAATGGGTGCTGGGAGTATATAGTCATTTTCATTTTGCTTTCAAGAAGCCAACCCTAGAAAACTGTGAATACGTTGCTGTGGCATTTTTAAGTTTTGGTTGGCCTTGCTAAACTTTGAATTGCAGGTAACGCCACCAGCTAAAAAGCTGCGCAAGGAGGTGCAGCGGAAACATGAGCTGGACCTCCTGCAGGAAATGCAGGACCAGGCAGGAGAGGTGGAAGCCGCTTGCCAATGTCCTGCACTTCAGCAACTCCAGGCGTTGAGGCAGGAGATTGAGGACCTGAGAGGAAAGCTGGCAGAAAAAGATTCTGCCCATGCTGTTCCGCACTGCACCTGCACATGCAGGGAAGGGGGCTGCGAGCCACTTGAAGCGGAAGTTAAAGAACTTCGCGCACTAAACGCGGACCTGCAGAAAAGCCTGCTACTCAAAATATTTTCATCTGGTGAGTGCATAATCTGGTCACATGCAGATGGGGGCAAGAAGACAGCAGGCAAGCAGATAATGGCAGGCTTTAAAGGGACACTGAGGAGAAATTGAAGTTGGCTTGTATCGATTGAATACCAGCCCCTAATCACAAAAACACCAGTCTTACCGAAAACAGAGCTCTTGTAAGGTAGAAATGAGCAAGCGCTAAAATACAGGTGTCGCCGCCACAGCCTAATCTCGCAAGTACAAGGCGGATGATGAAATAGAGAAACACCACGCGTCTCTGAGGCTGACAAATGGGCGTGAAGGTTACACGTGTGAAAATTGAATTAAGTTTTGCTTCATAGCCGCTAGTGAACTTTTATCACGGAAGGAAGACGGAGAAAATACATCCGGTGTGTTGGAAGTAAAAAAAAAAACTACTTGGCGGCGCGACAGGCGGCCAGTTCAGTTTCGGTATGCTTCAGCTCTTCGCGGAAAGCAGCCGCCTCTGCCCCCCAAAGCATCGCACGCTCTGTGGGGCTGAGGCCGCTGAAGTGCAGGCCGGAATTCTTTGACAGGGTTGCGTTATCAGGATCGGTAACGAACATCGTCGCAACGTCCGATCACAGCTCGCCGCCTGCGTCCAACAGGCTAGATGTCAACGACCCGCCGCAGCCCTTCGTCGCAACGACAAGTGGCTGCAGCCAATGCGAGCGCTGAGAGCTGTAACGTCACGATGACGTATAGGTGCGCTGCTGGGGCCGGCGTGTTGGCCATCTTGGAAGGCTGGATGCCGCACGCCGGTGTCAGAAAAAGGGGCTGGGCTAAAATTGTTTATTGCGCGGGCATAACAAAGCCTGATGCAGAGGACTGGCAAAAATAGAGCATTTTTGAGGATCGTTGACCAATACTTGGTTGCCGATAGCAGTGGTAGCGGCTATACATGCATATTTCTTCCCACAAACGCTTTGCTGCTGCTGCTCGGGGCGCCTCGCCTGGTGTCTGCTGCTTCCTGCGCTGGTGTCGTGGAAATTGTACATATCATTGTTATTGTGAGAGGTGGATCATATCAAAGCAATGACGAGACTAGTATACTTTTATTACAGCGCTGTCCGCTGTGTCTTCGATGCAAAACACGGTATAGGCAGCGACGACTACGGCAGCCAGGAAACAGCTCAGTTCGTCGCCCGGCGCGCCCGCGATCGACGCCGTTGCTGAAAGCTCGGTACTTGTGCAGACGTGCTTTGCCGCTGCTCGAATATAGCAAGCAGTCTTTCTGATAACAAAGCTGTTTTGTGTTTACTAATGCGAATGTGGGGTACACCTCGGCAGTTGTCGGACACTCCTTCGGGGTGGCAGTGCGATACCGGCTGTGGGCTTATTCGTCGCTGCCGCTCCATGTGTCCCTGCTTGCTGTGTGATGGTGAACCGCTTGCAACAGTTCACGCGCAGCGCTGCAGCAGACTTCGTACATGTGTCTCCTGCTTTAAGCGCCCAGCCGGCGGTAGCTTTTATTTCGGCTGCTAGACCGCACCACACTGAGCCAGCAATCACGGAGTCGGCGTTTACGTCACTTTTTCTCTGTTTCGTCGCAAGAGAGCCGCCTGTTTGAATTGGAGCGGCGGGAAAAAGTATTTCAACTTCGGATCCAAATCTCTCAGCAATAAATGCATCTTTCGCACAAGCGACAACTAAGCCACGAAGTGCCCAACTATCGAGTTTTGCTAAGAAAAAAAAATTGCTAGAGTTGTCCTCAGTGTCCCTTTAAGAGCACCTGGAATCAGAATCTTAAAAATAATTGTGGTCACAACAGTCGGAAGGTCTAGGGTTTGCCCGCACTTGAAAACAGGTTGTGAAAAAGATATGGCAGCAGTGGCATGTATTTACTTTGGGGTGAGAGAAGAGCGATACTTGGGCAGAGCTTTAACTATTGGTAAAGTAATCTTCGCTGAGGATGATAATGTGGTGTGAAGTTTTAGTTTTTTGTTTTGTTCCATCTAATGCGACCTGTTATGTCGAACATTTCAGAAAGCAGACTTATCTGCGCGTCGAGTATGGACGTTCAGGTAAACGCAGTGCCACAACTGCGCAACAGCACAGTGCCACAACTGCGCATGCAGGAAAACAGAGGCAAGTGAGCTCTTTTAAAGTGCATCTGTTACTTTGGTTACTTCATTCAGCTAATGGGGTGGCACAGTGGTGGGCATGCTTTGCAGCTGAGCACAAAGTGGAGGACAAGTCCCAGCCAAACACTCAGCCTAATGCAAAAAACAGTCGTGTTGTGCGCCCTCAGTGCATGTGAAGGCCCCCCAGGCGGTAGAAATCAGTCACGAGTACCTGTTCTCTCACGAAGGCAGGACCCCCCTTGTTTTCCCGCGTGGGGACCAATTCTGTAAAAAGGAGGCTTCACGTCTTCTTTTAAAGGACTTACTGGGCATAAACCTAGTCTCCACATGGTGACTGCAGGAGTGACTATTATTTGTTTGTGAGTTCAGTGCCGGATTATGTGATTTATTTATTGTAGGTGTCGCTACTGTGGAGCAATTGCTGGCACAAACAGCAAGGCTAAGCCCACCTGTAGCTAACAGCATCTCAATTCAACTGCCTTTACAATGGCGAAACTTATAAACTTGCTACTATATGCAACTACTTGTACTATATGCACGACTTAGCGCAAAATGTGGTTTGGTGTATGGGGTTTAATGTCCCAATGCAACATGGGCTATTGAGGGACGCTGTAGTGGAAGGGCTCTCGATTAATTCAGATCTCTGGGGTTCTTTATTGTGCATTGAGACCACACAGTACATGGGTGCCTTGTGTTTCGCCTCCATCAAAACGTGGCCGGTGCGGCTAGAGCTGAACCTGTGTCCCTCAGCTGAGCAGCCGAGTGCCTTAACCACTGAGCCACTGTTGCGAGGCCGCAAAATATGAAAGCACTAACGCAAGAGAGGAGAGGCTACTGGTTTGTTTTTGTGTTGTCTTCACTTTGTTTGCTAGAGCCTGCAACCATTACCAGCTCACCCAACACATTGTTCATGTGTTAAAACCCGTATACATTGCTTTGCTTTAATTCAATCCTCTGAATTTTCTGGACTGCCTCCTTTCTTTATTATTGCTTTCTAAGAGACTTGAGACTCTTAGGGGTTTTAGTTTGCTCTGCATTGACATCTAAGCAGAGCGTAAGCTGTTCACGAGTAATTCATTTGCATAGGTGGGACAGATAAAATTTCAAGTGTGCCAGTCCTCGCCCCGTGTGCATCACATGCAAACTCCAATAGGATATGCGGCAGCAGCCTTACACACACCTGTACAATCATTAGTGCCACACTCATTAGTAACGGCAGACCACATTACACCATTGCGCCACTCACACATCACAACCCACATCGGCAGCTTTGGGGAGCAAGTCATCTGTCTCTTCCGAGACAGTGCAGTTATGGAGCACAAAGCCTGCTTTTCTTGAACAGTTGTTTATTGTGGCCTGCCTTACCTCGTACCACACACTGTACACAAACTGCACCGCTTCTAACAAGGTCACCTTCATGTCAGGAGGTCCGGAAGCGTGCTCTGACATCCCCTGGTGGTCTATTTTCCCATCAGCTATTCCGGCATGTAAGGCCTCCCTCAGCGGTTATGGCGCTCTGCTGCTGACCCGAAAGACACAGGATTGATCCTGATCGTGGTGGCTGCATTTCGATGGAGGCAAAATGCTGGGGCCCGTGTGCTGTGCGATGTCAGTGCACGTTAAAAAATCTCAGGTGGTCGAAATTCCGGAGCCCTCCACTACGGCGTCTCTCATAGCCTGACTCATTTTGGGATGTTAAACCTCTTAAAATAAACAAGCAATTCAAGGAAAGCAAACTTCTTCACTTTTGCGGCAAGAATTGGCCCAGTGATGGAAACATTCTAGTTGCAAGCGTTCAAAAACGACTGGTAAAGGGACTGTCCGACGTCGCCATGCAAATCCTCTGCCACCAGTAAGCCCTTTCACAAGGGCTGTGATTAGTTGCAGTGGCTCGAGCCATTTATATGAACACAGATGCTTGCAATATGTGCTGTGTTACACTTGCAGAGTAGCTCAGCTCCATAAGTTCTTACCTTTAGACTCGGCTAATAGCCTTTGTAAGTTTCATTTTGCAGATGTGAAAGATGTAGAGATGTAGCACAGAACACGTACTTCCTCTTTTAAGGACCTTAGTTAAATTTGCTCTGTGGTGTATGAATGTGCATTCAATGTCTATCAATTTCACAGCGCTGCCTCGTTCAACACCGTCGACCGCCGCAGTGGCTGGCAATAGTGGCCCTGACGAGCCCGGTGAGCAAACCCTTTTGTGAGGCATGCTGTGTTACTGTTATCGTCAGCCTAATTTTGCCTTATTGCTACCTGGCTTGAATGCGGCGCTGTGCCAAACAGACATTGCAGGCAGGCAGGCTCCCTTGCCTTCAAATGAGCTGAATTGAAATGTGTGGCCTTCATATTAGAATAAAGGTTATTTGCACGCTGATTGTCTTGTTCAGGTGAAATAGTTTGTGTTAGAGTTGCAAATCTGTACATTGTAGGGCCACCAAGAAACCCTTTCATAGGGCCTGTGATGTGTTGCAGTAGCTAAGGCCATTTTGTGAACGCAGATGCTTGCAATGTGTGCTGTGTTACACTTGCAGAGTAGCTCAGGTTCATAAATTTATGCCTTTCAGCTCAACCAGGTAGATTAACGTGATTTGTAGGTGTCAAAGCTGAATAGCTGTTGTAGCACAGAAAGGCTTTTCCTGTTTTAGGAGCCCTGCCTAAGTGGGCTCTGTGGTGTGTGGATTTGCATTCAAAGTACATCATTTTCACAGCACTGCCTCACTCGACACCGTCGACCGCCGCAGTGGCTGGCAATAGTGGCCCTGACGAGTTTGGTGAGCAAACCCTTTTGTGAGGCATGCTGTGTTACTGTTATCGTCAGCCTAATTTTGCCTTATTGCTACCTGGCTTGAATGCGGCGCTGTGCCAAACAGACATTGCAGGCAGGCAGGCACCGTTGCCTTCAAATGAGCTGAATTGAAATGTGTGGCCTTCATATTAGAATAAAGGTTATTTGCACGCTGATTGTCCTGTTCAGGTGAAATAGTTTGTGTTAGAGTTGCAAATCTGTACATTGTAGGGCCACCAAGAAACCCGTTCATAGGGCCTGTGATGTGTTGCAGTAGCTAAGGCCATTTTGTGAACGCAGATGCTTGTAATGTGTGCTGTGTTAAACTTGCAGAGTAGCTCAGGTTCATAAATTTATGCCTTTCAGCTCAACCAGGTAGATTAACGTGATTTGTAGGTGTCAAAGCTGAATAGCTGTTCTAGCACAGAAAGGCTTTTCCTGTTTTAGGAGCCCTGCCTAAGTGGGCACTGTGGTGTGTGGATTTGCATTCAAAGTACATCATTTTCACAGCACTGCCTCACTCGACACCGTCCACCGCCGCAGGCGCTGGCAATAGTGACCCTGACGAGTTTGGTGAGCAAACCCTTTTGTGAGGCATGCTGTGTTACTGTTATCGTCAGCCTAATTTTGCCTTATTGCTACCTGGCTTGAATGCGGCGCTGTGCCGAACTGACATTGCAGGCAGGCAGGCTCCCTTGCCTTCAAATGAGCTGAATTGAAATATGTGGGCTTCATATTAGAATAAAGGTTATTTGCACGCTGATTGCCTTGTTCAGGTGAAATAGTTTGTGTTAGAGTTGCAAATCTGTACATTGTAGGGCCACCAGTAAACACTTCTGCAAGGGTGGTGATAAGTTGCGGTGGCTTAAGCCATTTGGCTTAGTAGATCGAGTAAGCTGGCTATTTAGGTGTAAAAGATATATAGATGCTGTAGCACAGAACCGGTACTTCCTCTTTTAGGGGCCTTGCTTAAATGAGCTTTGTGGTGTGTGGATGTCACTCAAAGTGTATCATTTTTACAGCACTGCTGTCTACCAGTGGAGCGGCTATGAGTCAGAACGAGTACGGTGAGCGAATCATCTTGTGATACATGCTGTTCAACTATTGTTATCAGCAACCTAATTATGTCATTACTCACCACTTCGCTTGAATGTGTTGCAGTGCCAAGCAGACATGGTAGGCAGGGAACTCTGGTCTGTGTAGCATACTTTGTCGTTACTGCTCCATGAATTTACTGCATGTGAGCCGTACCCTCTTTCAGTGCTTTCTGCATCACAGCCAATGTGGCCAGCAGGCTCAGTCTAAGGGAGCTGAATCAATGGAGCTCTGTGTTGGGGTTTATAGAAAGTGTTAACTGTTTTCATGCCTCCCAAAAATCTCCTCAGATGCGGATATTAACGCTGAAGGTGGCAGCTGCGATTTACAGCTGCCTGGAGCCGATATCATAGGTGCCACCCGGGACGATGGGAAGGTAATTGCATGAAATATTTTGGGCATATGGGTTGAATTACCGTATTTACTCAAATATAGGCAGACCACGATTCTAAGCTGAGACCCGAAAGTTGAAGGCCACAGAAAAAAAAAACTTGCTGCGATTGTAGGCAGGCTGCAGCGGTCCAGCTGGCCGCAACTCATAGCGATGCGTGCCTTATGCGACCTGTTGGTGTAAGCTCGCGGTCTTCACTAAGCCATTCCATGTAGTATTTGTGCAGCCGATCCTTAAAAAGCTTGTTGAGGCATACACCAAGAGGCTGCAGCTGGCCTGTCATGCTGCTGGGTATGATGGTGATTTCATACTGGCCTTGGCAAGCGCACCTTTTACGCCATCGGTCAGGTGCCGACGGTAGGAGTCCAGGACGAGGAGGGAATGTTTGGCCAAGAGGGCCCCTGGACGCCGTTGCCGAATGATTCTTATCTACTCCTCAACCATTTCGCTCGCCATCCATCCATTTTCATTGGCACGGACGATCACGTTTGTTGTGAACACTTCCGTGCTGGAAGAGTCTTCCGTTCGAAAATTATGTACACCGGCAGCTTGTGGCCATCCTCCGTGCAGCCCAACATTACTGTCATGCGCTGCATCTTGTATCCGGCTGAGCACACTTTGACCTCCTTTGCACCTTTTTCATTCACTGTGCACGCCACTGGCATGTCAAACCATACACCCGTCTGGTTGGTGTTTCCCGTTTGCCCTACTACGTAGCTTTGCTCCACCCTCTTTATAACAAACTGCTGAAATGCGATCAGGTTCTCTTCATAGTCGCCCGGCAGCTTTTGACAGATGGACATGCGACGTCGGAGGCTGAAGCCAAAGCGCTTCATGAATTTCTGCAACCAACCCCAGCCACCTTTGAACTGTTCCCGGGGAATGCCTCGCTCTCTAGCCAGCTCTCTTGCTTTGGCCTGTAGCACTTCCGTTGTCACTGGAAGTGCTGCTGACCTCTGCGACTTCATGAACTCGGCCAGTGCTAACTCCACTTTGGGATGGCGGCCTTTCTTTGGGCCTGTGACAGTCGTTCTCGTTGCGGCGCAAGCAAAAATTTCATTACATTGCCTCCTCCAATTGCAAACATTCTTTTCATCCACGCTGAAGTCCCGCCCGGCTTGCACAACTGAAGATTGCTCTGCAGCGAGTATAACTTCGTGCTTGAAGGCAACACTACAGATAACGAAAGCCCTCAACAACGAAATTTTCGCAACAACAAAATATTTCGGAGTCCCCGGCAGAGGTACGTAGGGCTACATGTATTTCATATCCCTCAACAACGACACATCTTCAACCGGCAGCCCTGCGACAACGAAAATTTCTGCCGTAGCGGGTCGCGAGTTTTCTTTGCACGATCTCAAAATAACATAGAAACAGTGGAATCCAGGTGAAATCCTAATCAAAAATGTGTTAAAACGTTTTCTAGGTATTTTAGAAACCAACCGTATATACTTGCATAATGAACCAACTTTTTTTCCAGAAAAGTTGACCCCAATTTGGGGGACGGTTCATTACGCGCAGGAAAAAGTTTTAAGATTTTTTTGCAACAGTGAAAATTTAATATCCGCCCGCTGGCTCGGCCAGCCGTCGGTCAGTTGGTGCGTTACTTCATTCGTCAATAAAAGCGTGCGGTAACCGGCGCTCCTGTCACGGCGCACGAAATTTGGCACGCAACTTGGCAACTTTGCCGAGCGAGCGTACCAACCCTCCACCATCGAACTATAAACGCGCTGTAACGCTATCAGTGCGCGGCATCTTGGCGCTCTGCCAACTTCAATGCCCCCTCCCTTCCTTTCCACAGAAGCAACACGCCGTGCTAGCCATGCGCAGCATATCTTGGTGCGCAGGCAAGTCCACAGACGGCGGAAACAGCTTGACACAGAAAAGAGCTAAGAAAAGTTAGCGCTTTAAAAAGAATGTAAGCTCTCAACGACTGAAGTGGTGGGTGGGTTTATTATGCAAGTGGGTCCGTTACGCGCTGCTGACAAACGTGTCTATGGCCACAGCCATCTGGCTTTAATAACCAGCAGGTGCCAGCTGCACCTCCAGAGTCTGAGTGACCAGCAGAAGGTGCAAGTGCGTCTGGTGACGCGAGCGAACTTTCCACACTGAGCAAGGCATGGGATGCTCTTCTAAGTGTGGACAAAACTGCGCCGCACGGCTTGGGTCTGCACGACTTCCTGTCCGTTGACGACGGTTTGTTCGTCCACGAGGAACTAACAGACGATGCCATAGTCAGAAGCGTACGCGGCGCTAACGAGAGCGATGACGGCGACGAAACCGCAACCAAGCAAGCGAGTCCGCGAGATGTGCTTGATGCACTCACCGTGCGGTCATTCCTCGCGACGCATGATGACGACGTGGCCACATAAAATATTTTGAGTTGTGAGGATCGAGTGTTAAAACTCCTCCGAGGCCGTGGACGGCAGGTCAAAATTACGCAATTTTTTCAGTAAAACGTGGTTCCTGTGGTATTTCTTTTTTTTGTCTGCTTTTTCTCATTTTCGCAATAATGAAATTCTCACGAGAACGAAAAAAATTGCTTTCCCCGGCGATTTCGTTATTGCGGGGTTCAACTGTATAACGAAACCGCCTGGTTGGTGCCATGGTGTCCGTGAGAAAAACCACGTATGAAAACTTCCACTGTCACTGAATGTGCTCATGCCACCACACGAGGAGAGAACAAGGCCAAAATGGCAGCGAATGCTCGTTTGAGGTCTGATCGGCATCGGCTACGGATAGTAACGGCTACAGTGCTCTTTTTTGCGGACATTTTGTAGGGGCGCCACTGAAGTGCAACTTTTTTGTATTTTATGAATATGAAACCTTGAAATAGAATCCTTGAATCTAAGCCCGCCTAAGAGTTCAATACCTTTTTTTTAAGTATCAGCCTAGGTTCGAATAAAAAACGGTATCTGTGAACGTCGTGGATGGACCCTGATGCCACCCCAATTCTGTTGACTAGGACGCAGCTGCTTCCACATATATTTCAGTGTTTGGCCTTTTGAATATATTTTGTGCTGATGAACCTACTTTCACTTTGAGAAGTCGAGTGTAGCTTGATTTTAATGTTCTGCACAGATGCTTAGTTCTTTTTCTGTAATGGGCGTGGTGTATCAGGTAGAGGGTTTTGATCATGATTTGACACACTGCTGCTGTAAAAAAAATTCTTTGTCCATATTGTTGTTTTCTATCCAGTTTTCAAGTGATATTTAATTTAGGTCCTCTTTGATGACTGCTCTCAGTGTGCACACATAAAATTCTGGGAATTTGCTGCAGGTATATGCAGGCTCCGGCGTGTGGCTGGACCGCAGTGCCTGGGAAATTTTGCTGCGGTCCCCGACAGACTCCATGTTCTGTCGCGCTGCGTCGCTCATTTACTGGACGCCAGACCAATTAAGAAGCCGCAGCGTGACAGGAGTCATATCGAATAAATCGAAGTCACTGGGGATGACAGAAGCCAAACCGGCACTTTCTCCAGAGAAAGTCTCCTCACTGAAAGGTGAGAGGGCTTTTTCAGTTGCTTTGAGTGTAATGTCGAGACAGTAAAAAAAATGTTGATTGAAGCAAAGCTTGCATTCAGGAATGTCTCATGTAGCACGTAACGGCAGCAGCAGCGGCCGCCGAAAGTGAATGTCGTGTATCACGACTGCCTTGCTAATCTGGAGACTGTGGGAAGTAGTGCAGTTTCACAGCAGCAGACGACAGCATGCACAGCATGCACCGCTTGGACGCCATATCTGAGTGAGCGGCGGTACTCTAGCGCCTGCACACGTGGGCACACAAACCTCGGTGATGCCGTCGTTGGCGACCGGCCCATTTCACGCTGCCACTGTATCATCGTCTGTTTTATTTCACGCGTTCTTGTTTTTGCTATCTTCCCCTGCTTTCCTCCATGCGATGTCTTCGCTTTGGTTGCCTTTAATCCGTTGGTTCGCTTGGTTACGGTGCCGCGGCTCAGTCCATGAATGGGCGTTAAGAGCTGCGCTCTTAAAGGGCCACTGACACCCCCGGCCTAAATTCGGTGGTTGTGAGGCATCGTCACCCCGAACTCGTGGCCGCAAACACTTTTTGAATAGACGCATTAATACTGGAGTTCTGCGGAGTTAAAGCCGGGGAAATCAAAGTGCCAATGCGTCTTCCTTTCCTTCGTCTTTTGCTCCGAGGTCCTTCTCTCTCGCAAGCCTTTCTTCCGATGTTAGCGACAGGGGTGGAGTTTCGTGTCGTCCCTTCGTACTTTTCATGCATGTATGTTTGTTTCCGGAAGACCCACCTCCGTTTTATGACCAGAGGGGCGCGCGAACGAAGCGCGGGCCCGCGGACACCGCCGGCTTTTCTTAGAAAACAAGCCTCCAGATGTGTCTGTGCGTATTTCTCCTGTGAGTTTGTGTCTTTTCTGTTTTTCTATGGCGC
Organism: Amblyomma mixtum; assembly: GCF_055824585.1. Taxonomy (NCBI): domain Eukaryota; kingdom Metazoa; phylum Arthropoda; class Arachnida; order Ixodida; family Ixodidae; genus Amblyomma; species Amblyomma mixtum. The sequence continues at coordinate 317,504,543 of NC_143014.1, forward strand.
TTTGGAATACCACGACAGCGGCAATGTATGCGAGTGGAAAAAGAAAACGAAATGCGGGATGGAGAACCGCAAACGAGGAGAGGACGCGGGGCGTTGGGTTACACCCACCCTTCGCCGCCAAACCGATGGAACGCCTACGGGCATGACGTCACACTCAGGGGTTCAAACGCAAGGAGGTCGCTTTCAAGAAGAGAAGAGCGAAAGAGCTTTGCGTTGAATTTTTTACTCTTTTCCGGGGCGCGTGCCTCTCTAGTGTTTTGGAGGGACTATCTTCCATGCCTGATCTAACCACTGGGCTTATTTTCTAAAAACATCCAAACCCTGGTCAGTGGCCCTTTAAAAAATCATACTTGAGACGATTTTTATAGGAATATCAAAGAACACCAGTGCCAATTTTGTTAACATTTATGCATCTATACTTCATCTCAAGCTTTTTGCAGCACTGCGAAGAGTATCGCTCTCTTGTTCAATTGGCCAGTGCAAGCAACAAATAGTCCCTCGAATACTTGAGCAGTGTTGTGACAACTTTCCAAACATTTATTGCAGTAATTGGAAAGTCAGGTTTGGTTAATGTTTTGAAAGTATAAGGAAACGTTTCAGTCGCGGGTTAAATTAGCAGAAAAAATCTGCACGAACACAGCACTGCAGAGGCCTGCCTCGAAGTATTGTCACCATTATTAAAAATGGAGTCGGCCGAGTCTCCTGCGCTCTTTCCTCCCTAGGGAGGGAGCCACCAGTTGCTGCAAGAAGGGTGCAGAGTGCGTTTTGCAGAGCATGCCGTTCAAATTGGCTTAGGTAACTGCAGCCTTCACAGTGCTGCAAACAACTTGTGAGATGAAGTATAATGCTGGAAATGTGGCTTCTAGTTCCAGCTTTTCTGTTTCAGTTTCACATTGATAGGGCAAATTAATTAAATGTTGCCATATTTTACTTGCTCCACAATTTTGCTTTTATCACATATCCAGCTATATATAAAGCTGTGTTCTAATGCATCATATATTTGATTCTGTGCAGCTCTGTTCCATGTGTACATGGGCGACGTGCCAGCCGATCTGCAGCAGAAGCGGCTGAAGGCCATCCGGAAACACCTGTCCCAAAAGCTGGGAGACATGCAGAGGAAAGGACCGTGCCGCGATTGAGTTTTTTTTCTTCATTATTTTCATTACAGTTGAACCTAGATATAACAAAATTGAAGATTCCCAAAAAATATTCGTTATAGGGAGCTTTTATTATACGCAGTTTCCGCGAGAAAGTTCAAAAGATAAATACAGAAACGAAACTAAGGTAAATCAAGGCCAGTGAACTCGCCCAGAATGCATTTATTGCTGGTTGGTTGGTTTATTGGGGTTTAACGTCCCAAAGCGACTAAGGCTACGAGAGACGCCGTAGTGGAGGGTTCCGGAAATTTCGACCACCTGGGGTTCTTTAACGTGCACTGACATCGCACAGTACACGGGCCTCTAGAATTTCGCCTCCATCGAAATTCGACCGCCGCGGCCGGGATCGAACCCGCGTTTTTCGGGACAGCAGCCGAGCACCATAGCCACTGAGCCACCGCGGCGGCTCTGAAAAGAAACGAGTGATCTTGCTGTGCTATTTGTTGACGAGGGTCGGCACCACTGATCGTTCATAGGACATGAAGACACTTAAAGCTGTACCGCCATCATCCAGCGAGCCCACAGCGCGTCGCAAAATGTCGATGGCATCAAACACTTCATTTGTAGAAGGCATATCACATGCTGACCCGACCTCTGGAGATCCATCATCATCGCCGGTCTGACATCGGACACTTTCAACCAGCGCCTCATCCGACATCTCTTCAGTAGTCACGGCACAGTCGTCCGCATACAAAAAGTCACAGAGCTGCACGTTGTCAGGGGCTGCTCCACTCACGCGCAGTAAGCCCCAAGCTTCGGCGAGATCGGGTGGCCCGGAAAGCTCCACTCCTAAGGGCTCCTCTTCGTCAGTTTGCGCAGCCTGAACTTCTTTCGTTATGCGGGCATTTCTGAAACAGTTGGCGGTAATGGCCGCACTTGTTTCGCGCCACAATGCTTCATGCATCTCAACTGCTTGAAAAATGTCCACTTTCATTTCCCGCTGAAGACGAATGTTCAGAAGCAGCTTTTGGATCAGTCTACGCCGGTAGCTGCACTTCACGCTGTTGATAATCCCTTTGTCGAGGGGCTGAATTAGGGAAGTGCAGTTCACGGGCAAATACTGCAGTTCAATATTTGAAAGGTCGAGGCCTTCAAGTTGATGGTACGCAGCACAGTTATCTAAGAATAAGCAAATTCTGCGGCCTTGCTTCTTGATATCTGCATCGAACGCCTTCAACCAGTCACCAAATATGGCCCGCGTCATCCACGCTTTCGTATTAGCCATGTATTTCACGGGCATCCGGTGTGTTCCTTTGAAGCACTGGGGCGGGCACTCTTACCGATAACCAGTGGGACGCGCTTGTCAGACCCGTCTGAAAACAGTTATACGAAGTTTACTCTGCTTGCCTCCGTGGCAGACGTTGCCTTTCAGGCAAAGGGTGCGGTTCGGGAGCAATTGATAAAAAAGGGCCGTCTCGTCACAGTTGTAGACTTCGGACGCATCGTAGCGCTCTAAAATTGCTGGCAGTTTCTCTTCTACCCAAGAATTTGCAGCATCGCTGTCCGCAGAAGAGGACTCACGGCTTATAATCTTTCCAGCGATGCCATACCTGTTCTTGAAGCCATCCATTGCTGGCTTTTAAGTCATCAAATCCCAAGATACAGGCATAATCCCGTGCCTTTTGCTGCAAGGGAGTGCCGCTGATCGGAAGATTTCTAGCCCTCATGTCCATGAACCACGTGAACACCGCTTTGTCTACGTCGGCGTACGTTGATGGCTTTAGCTTCTTCTTTTTGCCACTAGCACCGGACTCCACTGCACTGCGAATCGCATCTTTCGCGTTGAGAATCGTAGAGAGAGAGCTGGCTGGGATTTGAAACCTGGCAGCAACATCCTTCTTTTTCTCGCCTGCAGCAATGGCGTCCAGAATAGCAATTTTGTCCTCAAGAGACAATATTTTCCGTTTTTTCGTGGACGTATTCATTCTCGATGTGTCAAAGCACCAACGCGACCCGGCGCGCACAAACACGGCAACCCGGCGCGCACACACACGAAGTCGAGATCGAACAGCACACGCCGGCACGGCGAACGGAACAAAGGCTCGAAAAACTGTAACTGAAAACAGTTCAAGAAACGCGTGTCGTGCCACCTAGTGTCATGCATACGAAGTGAAGTGACTTCTCGAGCAGCCAAAGCGTGGCGCTGCCGGAACGACAGCAAGCGATGCCTGTGCATTTTCATCACCACAGAGCGGGAGAGTGGTGATGCTCGCTCGCCGCCGCTGCGAATGTTTTTTATGCATTCATCATTCTCGGCCATTAAGTAACGAAGAAATTTGGCACAATTTAGCTCTGTGTTCTTAAAATATGGGGAAAAAAGGCAAGGTGGTCGATGGGGCAATTTCGTTATTTCGAGGTTCACTCCCCCAGCCACTACGTTACTTTGAGGTCACAAATACATGGGCTTCTATGGGACTGGCGACGGGGAATGGAAAAACTTCGTAAAATCGAGGAATTCGTTGTATGGAGATTTGTTATAGACAGGTTCAACTGTAATTTGCATCAGGATCGAGAATCAATAAATTATTTGTACAAATTAGGTGGTTTGCTAAAGATGTTTTGTAAAGCTCTTCTGTCCCTCTTGACCAGCTAGCAAGCTTGGCATAGTGGGACAGTAGGCTTTTCAGTGTCATACACCTTTCATGCGATACATAATGGTGCGTGCTCGTGAACATATATGAAGTTAGGCCTAGTATCTGCCGAGCACCGATCTGAGCATACATTCAGACCGTCACCATCACCATCAGGCCCATCACCATCAGGACCATCACCATCAGGCCCATCACCATCAGGCCCATCACCATCAGGCCCAAATTACGGGTTCCTTCAGACCGGCAAGCTGATGGAATTTTTGACAGGGATAGCTTGGCGCATGATAGCATTAGCTGCTTATGTGTCATTAAACACAACACAACACATTTCCCTTCTTCTATAATTGCTACTGGCGAATCACCTTCTTACTTTAAACCTGCTTCTTACATACTCCCCGCAGGGGGGGCATCTGCAGCGTGCAGACGTTTGTGAGAGGCGACACCACGGGTTCCCTAGCATCCGCAGCAACATCCCCACGGGGGGATGATGGTGAGCAGTGCGCCACCACGGACCCGAGCATCCGCGCCTAGCCGTGCCTGGCATCGCCGTGTGCGGGGAAAAGTAGATCCTGGTGGTTGAGCCGATGGTTGAGCGTTTGGTCCTTTAAGGCCCCTCGGCGCCGGCAACGCACCACTTTGGCCCCAGCTTCCCGTAGACGGCACCTCCGGCCTGACCCGACCAGGGGACATCGGCAGTTGCCTTTTCCTATCCTCCCCTCTATTTTTCACTTTCCCATCTCTTATTTGCATCCCTCCTGTCTCCTCTCATTTATCGTTTTTTTTCTCTCTCTTTTCATAGGTAGCTAGGGTCAACCACCCTGAGTTGTGTTGTATTTGGTTACCCAGTCGAAAAAAACAGCAGCCCATGTCTGGTGTTTACACCACACCGGAAATTCAGACACGGGTTGTGGTGTGACCCGGCCTGGTGTTACCCGGCCTGGTGTGACCCGGCCTGGTGTGACCTGGCCTGCTGTGACCCGGCCTGATGTTTTGGTGTGGCCCGTTCTAGTGTTTTGGTGCGGCTTGGTCTGGTGTTTTCTGATGTGATTTAATTTGGTGTCGTGCTGACCGGGTTAGGGGCCTTTAGGAACAATTTCCCTCTTTTACGATGTGTGCCGCCCGCTGTGGAGCATAACGAGCATACCTAGTACCGAGAAAATAGGTTGAAAAGAAGCGCACGTGGATGATGCAGGTAAGATGTCGTTCCACAAGACGCCAACTACACATGTGAGGTGGCAAGTGTGAGCTCGACAGCTGCCCTCTTCTGTCACTTGATACTACTGCTGATATAAACTGCACTAGTAGAGTTAAACCACCAGCTTCTGCAATGCTTGCGCTGTTGTTCACAATCACTGCAGAGCTCAAAGAGTTGCAAAAAGAGAAGAAATGTGTGCACGCAGAGTGGCCGTGAGAAAAACGCAAATTCAGTGTGCTTTGAGAGCGATGCAGTGCATTAGGATACACATAACAGCATGCATACATCAGCACTCAGTTTTTAAGCTTACCAAAAGAAATTTTAGGGAAAGAAAATGAAACAAAATTTACACGCATACGTCAATACTCAATTTGTATGCTTGCCAAAAGAAATTGCAAGGGCATGTAGAAAAGAAAAAATAAACAAAATTTATTCTCATTTCGCTTAGCTCTCTGAAGCAGCGGGCCTCTTGCGGCGAAGCTCGCAAGTTTTCTGCGAAAGCTAGAGCCTTATGCTTTTTTCAGCTTTCGTGGCTGCTTCGTCCGTCACTCCCCGACTGGGGACATAATTCCGGAAGAACACTGAAAGAAAATCACGCATAAGTGTTATTTATTGTTATTATTCTGGCTTCGGCAGAATTGTTGTCGTAGAACCAATTTCCAGGACATTCCGCAAGTCTAAGCCTGAAAATTAGCTCAGGACTACAAAAACTGCGGAATCTACTTGTAACACCACTGCTTGTTGTAACAAAGAATAGTATGCTAGCTACATGATAAGTAAATGTATTCGCCTGATCATTTCAAAAGGACGCAGAGGACAACCTCATCCAGCTTTAGTTCTTTCTAAAAATTAATTGTATGGCTTTAGGGTCATTTTGATGTTGCAGAGTCATTTATTGCTGCGAAAATTGGGTTGGACAATAATCCCATAGTTCGATTCACACATGAAAAGGGCCAAATCCCGGTTTGAGACTGTCCATGTTTCAACAGCTGTAACAAACTTAGGGCACAAAGCAGTAGCTTTGACGATGCACAACACCATTCCTTCTGCTCATCTTAGTAAGTGTAGAAGCATGTGCAATCTCAACAGAACAGTGGAGCAGTAATGGGGAGTAAATTTATGCGAAACACAGTAAAACACAGCACATCAACAGAAAGTAGTAAATAAGCCTAGAATTAATCCTAGAACACTCCTGCCTAATATGAGTAATAGTGCAGCAAGGTGTTCTAATTCTGGGTAAAACTCAGCAGATATGTAAACAAATCACTTTCTCCACTCTAGACAGGTTGCACAAAGCTATGTTGCCAAATCTTGTGCACGTGCAAAGGCCATGAGTGACAGTACTGCAACCACGGCCGCTGCTGTGACATTTTGCTCTGCCTACATCATCAAAATGAGCATGTCACCTTAATGTTCACGAGAAGTGTAAAGCAGAAAAATGACTAAGGTCATCAGAAAAAAGCCTTCGTCAATTGTAAAAATGCAGGCAATGCCCAGTGCCCTAGCAGATGCATACGTGGTATGGTCCTGAACACAAAGCCAAAGCCGCCGCCGCGGTGGCTCAGCGGTTATGGTGCTCGGCTGCTGACCCGAAAGACGCGGGTTCGATCCCGGCCGCGGCGGCTGGAATTTCTTTGGAGGAGAAATTCTAGAGGCCCGTGTACTGTGCGATGTCACTGCACGTTAAAGAACCCCAGGTGGTCGAAATTTCCGGAGCCCTCCACTACGGCGTCGCTCATAGCCTTAGTCGCTTTGGGACGTTAAACCCCATAAACCATAAACCAAACCACAAAGTCAAACTACACCAAGGGCTCAGTTGCATTACTATGTAGGCGAAGTGTACAACAGGTCGAACTGCATACATTTCCCGAGAATATGTTTGTGCTAAACCAACCCATAATTAGTGCTTTTGCCAAGGCAATTAGATAAAACAATAACAAAAAAGGACAGGAAGATACATAAGAATGATACCATCAGCGTTTGCGTTAAAGGCGCACTAAAGAGGAATCTGAACTCGTACTTTTACCAATGGAACTCGATCTACACGTTCCGAGCGTTCTTAGAAACTGCGAATTATTTCCCTGTGCAGCCGGTTTCCCTAATTTAAATCGAATTAAACACCCGGTTCCTGTCTTTTTTTTTCAATTCCCCTGCTGACAGTGGGAGGAGCCGACCAACCTTTCAACGAGTCCCGTGGCGGCTTGCCGCTCTGCCATCGGCGGAGTGATACGGAGCAATCGGCGAAGGCAAAGTCCATGCGTACTTTTATTTCTGTATGCCTAATTTTCAGCTATGTAGTCTCTGAATAGACCTATTTATCCACGGAAATGTAAAAAACAAAATAAATATAAAAGCAAAGCCGCCATGTGACTGCCTGCAAGGCACTCCATGCGGTGACTGACTCCTCCCACTATCTGCGGGGAATTAAAAAAAAAAGGTGGGGTGCCAGACATTAATCAGATTTAAATGAGGAAATTCAGCCGCAGAGGGCAATAATTCAAAGTTTCTAAGAATGCTCGGAATGCGTAGTTCGCGTTCCCGTGGCAAAAAGACGTGTTCAGATTCCCCTTCAGTGCACCTTTAAAGGTTTTAAAAATGCACAGCTCTTAAGAGCCTAACTTTCCAGCTCAAAATTGTCATGTTACAACCGCCTAATTTAGCATCACAAAACAAGTAACGTTCTTTGGTTGTTGCCACAGATGTGGAGTGCTCATGTCATACATTCATCTTGGAGCTCAGCTGTGTAGGAATTTCTTACCTCTACCAAATGCTTCTCATTGTGCCTGTCAAGTGGTTGACTGCACATGAATTCTCGTGTACAACCTGAAGCTATGCAATGAACTGATTCATTTTAAAATGAGTCAAATAGTGTTTTATAATTATTACCTTCTCGTGAGCTATTAGTAAGGTCAAGATAGCCTCCTTTCATATGTCAATGCAATATTATCATATTGCATTGACTAGCCCCAGTAAAATACAATAATTAGCCCTTGTCGTCTCCACCTTCAGCGGCGTCAGTGGCTTCTACGGGGCCTTGTCCCCACCCTCTGCCAGGAATCTGTTGGACAGCGTTCCTGTGAAGCTGCGCTGAGCCAGCGCTTCTGTTGACCACAAAGTGGTTGCCGCTCTTTTCACAAGCAGCGAATCTTTTAGCAGCGCCATAAGAGTATCATATGCCTCTTTCGATATTTCATGGCCATTGGCCAGGTGTACCTGCAGGAACAAGAAAACAAATGGCATGCCGAACTAAGAGGGACGTATATAATGTACAAATTATCATTGTTCACCGAGTGAATTCTGACTAAAACTCAGTGTTGGCACTTGCCACAGCACCCAGGTCCACATCATTTAAAACTTAAAAATAACTGTAGAACATACACGTGGACATTAACAGTGCGATGGGCATTTAGTGGCACTTCTTAACAGCAGTGGAGTATGAAAGGTAACTGCATGCAGTGCTCGTAACTGGCTAATGCTAATCTCAATTCATGTTTGGAATGCTATCGGCAAAGAATTTCAGAAAAATGGCTCTACCCTGCTGGACTTCGCCAATTAGTATGTGCGCACTGTAACAAATGGTAAAAAATAAGAACAGCAGACAAAAAATCAGTGCAGTTTGTGCTTCACACGATATGGTGCCCCTTGTAAGATTGTAAGGGTCACAAAATTTCTATAGCAACCCCCTTCTCGAGACGTGTCACGATGACTAAGCAATGCGAAAGACCACCCTCAAAGATAAGCTACCCTTCCGACGCTGAGCTGGCCTCTCATGCTTCACCCTCATGCCTCCCCTTTTGCTGTTATTGTGGGGCACATGGGTACAACACAGGCTCTTCTACTGCTCAGCTTGCACTGACACCTAACATCTCATTGATGTCTTAGCTGCCAGTGCTCTTTTTAAAAGCAGCCCTAAGCATGATTCAACTTCATGTGAAAAAAGTTTAGTGATCATTAATACTATATGGGCTACTTTTGTGGACCAAACTGAACCTGTAAAGTAGCTGCATGAGCCGCAAGAAATAAACATCTGACTGTTGAAGGCTGACCAAAACTAGTCCCATATACCTGTCATTAAACCACCAACATAAAATGCATATAACTTACTGAATTTTAAAAGCACTGGTTGAGCAATTACATTTAGAGATGAAATTCGTTTCATGAGCGTCCACTGTATTTTCGCAGCAAACAAATGTTGCTTAGTTTGGATGATGACCTTTTTTCTTGTTTCTTGTTTTCCTTTCTTTTTATAATCTGTGTTTCTTGAATAAAAATTTACAGATGCAAGTGAATGCTGGTGCCACATCTCATTGGTGCTGCTATAGCCAGTATAGAGAAGTATCAACTTGCTAAACATTCTACACTGGTGAATGAATGTATGTGCATGATTTGCATGCTACGCCGCATTTCACATTTCATAACACAGAATATTTAGGTGCTTTCACCTTTCCACTGTCTGTCAGAGTACAAACACCCTGGACTGGTCATGGTTCTGCTGCAGGCGGTCCAGCAGGCACTGCTGGAACGTGTACTTGCGAGGATGACATCACAGACGTCTCCTCACGTTGCAAAGCTAGCATGTCTGCAGGCAATGACGGCAAAACACAAGCTTGATATTTACCTAGTAGAGATTAAAACACAATTCAGACTAGTGCAGTAGGAGCAACATTTCATACAATTTATGCTGAAATCAACACCCTCAGCCTCGAAGCATATCAACTACATAAATACACTATTCTTTATTGCCGCCGCGGTGGCTCAGTGGTTACGGCGCTCGGCTGCTGACCCGAAAGACGCGGGTTTGATCCCGGCCGCGGCGGCTGAACTTCGATGAAGGCGAAATTCTAGATGCCCGTGTGCTGTGCGATGTCAGTGCACGTTAAAGAACCCCAGGTGGTCAAAATTTCCGGAGCCTTTCACTAGGGCGTCTCTCATAGCCTCAGTCACTTTGGGACGTAAAACCCTCATAAACCATAAACTATTCTTTTGTTATGCAGACATGAAATATGGAATCAGTTTTATCTATATTTATGGCAAGACAGCTAGCTACCACTTAGTGCTTTCGTTTAATGTGCAACAAAGAAAAACAAAATGCAGGTATTTGTGGCGGTCAACTTCATCATACTGCCTATGCCCAAACCAGGTTAAAAGCACTACCCACTGACCCCCAATTTAGTATTGGGCCAGCTAGAGCCATCCTATAGCCCACAGATTTCCTAATCTCGTCTGAAATGTTTACCTTTTTTTTTGGAATCTATTTCATAAGGAGTAATGGACCATTCATCACCTGTCCTCCACACCATAAGTATTGCTCATTTCTTCATGATTTAAACCAGAACATCACAGTCGCGTTTGTTCCCCTGATCCGCACTAATCTCTTTCTGTCTCTTAACGTTACACGCACTGGGCTGTCCTTAGGTTAATCTGAAGCCTTCTTAACATGGCTGCTGCCTGTACCGATGAATTTGCCATTAACATAATGAATAATGATTTAAAAACAACAATCTCGTATTCTTTATTTGGTTTCAGTGACTGTTGGCTACCTTCCTATATATGTTGTAACGAGCCCATGATTTCTATACCCTTCCCTGTTCTTTCCGTTATCTTTGCAGCTTGAAAAACAGGCTATAAACGTGCTGTAAACTGAAAAAAAAATGTGCACGGTGGTAGGTTAAAGACTCCGCAACAATGTCACTGACAATTATAGATAGCGGACATGGTTTATCGGTTTACTGAGGTTTAGTGGGGTCCAAGGCAACTCGGGCTATGAGGGACGCTGCAGTGAATGGCTCTGGAAATTTCGACCACCTGGGGATCTTTAACGTGCACTGACATCGCACTCTACACGGGCCTCTAGAATTTCGCCTCCATCGAAATTTGGCCTCTGCGGCCGGGATCGAACCCGCGTCTTTCGGGTCAGCAGTCGAGTGCCGTAACCACTAAGCCACCGCGGCAGGCCACAGATAATAGACATGATTCCGGAGTGCTGCTGATGACTTTCCATACCTTCCTCAGCTGATAAGCACGCATTGTGTACTTCAGATGAGGGCAGCGTGGACCCTTCCAGTGACAGGGTGGGGTGGCACTGTTGAGGTACAGGTGTTACCGCCCTTGGAGGGATGTCTTCAGCGGCATTCTCAACGAGTGCAATGCTAGCCACATTGCTCACTTCAGCACCTGTTGACAAAAATGTTTGCGGTTTTAGACTCCCCGTTTAGCAAGTTCATTTTTCTTGTTTCATCATACTTTCTCATCTATTTGTTTTCGGTCTTTTTAGGTAATTTAAGCTCCACTAAGAACATGCACTTATGTAGCTAAAGTTCACATTTCCACTGTGATGCAGACGTTAGGATCATTTAAGACATGGAGTTAGTGCAAAACTGCATTTCTACAACCAACGAGGAACGTAATAAACGTGCAAAAGTTTTAATAATTGCTTTCCCAAAAAGAAGTCCCTTTTATAATGCACTTGTGTATTTTTAAAACATTGGAGCTTACGAGAAAAAAGTAATAACTTACAGGCTGTAGCAAGTGGTATCTAGATTAAGAAGTAGGGATACTGCCGTACAGGACTAACCTGGAGCTGAGAGGAATTTCGGAAGCGGCTCCTGCAGCTTCATTTTTAACTGCCGCACCTCCTCTTTGAGCGCATTGCTTTACTGAGTGCCAAAATGTCCTCATTGGCACTAGTTTTGGCACCCATCCTCAACTATTTCACCTTTCTTGTTGACTAGAATTGAAGCATAGGCATAACCAATATAAATACATCAAATGTGTATTATGCACAAGTCATTACACTTGATATATAATCAGCATACTCGAAATTGTTTGAACACTGCAAGGAGTTTCACCCACTTGCCACAAGTACAATAGGCGTTTCCTCGTCCATAACACGGTACTGTTGGCCGCAAAAGTTTGCAGGATCTGCGATACGTGGCGGGGCGAAGCAAAACTGCTTTGCTGCATGATCTGCCATAACAGAGCATAGTATCCAGGCTCATGTGAACCTCAACACCACGCTCTGTGATCGCAGATGGCACAGCAACGCAGTTTCGCGGATCAAGCAAACTTTTGTGCTTGACAGTTTATGCTCCTGATACATGTTAGGAATAATAGCAATGCCAGAAGGAGTGCACACGACTGTATATATGACTGCATTAAGCCTAAGAATCTGCAGGTCTACAAATGGCAGCAAGTTCCTGTCCAGAGGTTCCCTTGAAAAGATTCAGCAGTGCTTCGATATGACTGCGAAGCTGGCAGAGTCGATGTCAAGTCCTTCACGACTCTGAGCTAAAGCTGCTTCATACTTGGTTGCTCTTTACAACAGCAACTTAAATGGTCCATCAGAGCAACAGCTATATTATACAATTCTTTGCATATGCATTTCCAAGTTTAGATGCATGAACTAAAAAAATACCAGAGAAATGCACTACATCACTCATATAAGCTTTTCCTTCAACTGCACGCTCTGTTTACCATGGCTGTGATTATACATGTGCTCGCATGGCAACATTCTGCTTGCTCTAAGACTTGCACATGTTTCAGTAATTGACCACTAGCCAACATTTCCATAAAAATATAAAAAGAGTAAACATATTCAGAATGACCAGGGAGATAGCAAAGGTCCCAGCGTGGCATCAATGGAAATTGCATATACCTGGGTTGCATCGAAGTCATAGCTGCCGCCATGTTTGAGATTAGATGCACGCCAGGAACTTGCAAATTTTTGTAATCAATTTTTCATTACCTGCCACAATCTGCATTCAAGAAGCTCTCCCTTAGACTCTATATTGTGGCGCCCATGATATCGCTTGAAACACAGGCATACATACTACCAACATGACAATTCCTGAACGGAACATTGAATTTCCAACGCCCACATTTTCTGGTGGCCCCTGCCGCTTCAGCTTTGCACGCTGTGCCTTATCTGTTATGAACGTGCCCATTTCTTCTCTGGACTCTGAAATAAATTTGCTGAAATAAATTTGAATGAACACTTGTTTCTCGTAGTAACGACCAGGTCACACAAGACTCATGCAGCTACATCTCAGTGCTCACACTCGTATGCTTGTGTTTTCCCCGAGTGTCCAGTGTCGACATAATTACACTCTCATGCTGCAGTGTTTTTCTCAAATGTCCATATAATTAATGTACAGCCTGTTGGCGCTGGTGAGGTAACATTTTTAAAAGCACGGAAAAGATGAGAAGACAACATGAGTGCATGAAATGCAGCATCTAAATAGCTGACATTACTGTGCGGTGTATTTCATAATACTACAACACCAGCTTTACAATGTATGTAAACAGACAGAATTAAAAATAAAACAGCTCTAACCATTCTGCCGTCTCCCCGAAACCAGGGCAAATTAATGGGCACGGGATTTCGGTACATCGAACATCAAGCATGCAGTACACTTGGAGCGCACAAGCGGTAAAAAGAAAGTGAAAGAGGGCGAAAAACGTTCGAGAAACAACGCACACAACGTGTGGTTGAGCTAGTCGGTGCAGATTCGACAACATGAAAGAGAAAACAGCGTTGACACAGGACATGAAGGGGCGCCCTTTGTTTTTTATCGTGTGCCCCGAGCAAACCCATGTGAGCAGACAGGCGGCATATGCCTGCCGACATGTTTTGCAGCAATAGTTCACGGCACAGTGATATAAAAAAAAATTCATCAGGGTCTTCAGGACAGTTCTGCTTACCTGACATGTGGAGTATTTTGGCATCGCAATACCCACCGCTGGTGTTTTCGTCGCCTCCCCAGTATACGCTCCATGTTTCCCCGGCCCTAAAATCGTGCACATCGGCCGGGCCGAACGCTTTCACATGACGAGATTTCAAGATTTTCTTTACACTGTCTTCCAAGAATTTCACGTAGATGTAATACTCCATTGATTTGTCCGGGCTGTCTCCACTGAGATTAACGCTACCAAAACTATACCAAAACAAACGACGGAGTTCCACGCGCGAGCCTCCTTGATGCGCCACGTCGCCTAGGCTTGCAGGATAGCTAATTATTTAGGCTGCTAGTGGTGGCGCTGTAATCTCGTCAGATACGCAAAGAATTCCGTAAGACTTCTATCCACGCACAAAACAGCATATTACGATATGTTCGGTCCAATTCTTTCTGTGATCTTAGTTTAACAGGTACGGTAAGACATTATCATTACCATTTCCCTGCATTATCTGGAAATGTCTAGAAAGACAGAAGCTCTTCACACGCGCCTGTCAGCCACCAACTCCCCGTATGTCGGGTGAAAAGAAACCGCAAGATAGGCTATTTAACGTATTGGACACTTATTCGGTGATTGCTTCTTTGCCGGCTGGTGTTTCATGATGAAAATGGACACAGGGGGGACTTTCGTTTTGGGCGCCCATTCCACCTTGAAAAGCACTTTTTCTGTTGAATTTCTTGCCGGAGAGACATTTCCTCCCCGGCAGTGGGAGAGGTTCGAGATGGAGGGAATTGAAAGAGTAAATTTTTCAGAAAAAATTACTCCAGATGAACATGATTTCCGGCGAATGGCATTTTGTAGCTGGATATACATGTGATTCCAGTTGGAATCGACCGGTTTCCTGGTGGATGGGCATAATTTCCAGATCCATAATCCAGCTGATAACGGAATCTCAATCCCAGGCAGCCCAAACGGCCACGCCCAGTGCGAATATTGAGAATAGCGGTCGCAGAATTAACACTTCGCCCATATTTATAGGCCCCTTTGTAGGGCACTGCAAAAAATTCACTGCCAGCTTTACGCCATCGAGTAAATATAGCAACATTCGCTGCAATAAACCAGAATGAATCACATATAGTTCTCGCTGTCATATTCGAAGCTATAGAAATCCCATAAAAAGGAACTGCACGCATTATGCCCCAACTCAAAATTTGGTTCAAATAATCCACTTACACTGAGAAGAGCTTATTTGGTAAAAAAAGAAAGCTTTGCGTTAATTTTATGCGAACAGCTAAGTATAATAAATGGTCCGTACGACAAACACAGAAAGTCAGAAATTTGGTGCTCCCCCACCCCACCCCCCACGCCCGGATAATAAAAAAAATTACGTAGGAAGACTATGCCGAACCCGATTTTTTCGACGAAAAATATCCAAGAAGTACACATGTCAAATGAGCCCTCGCCCATCTCTCCGTCCAAGATTGACCGTAAATTACTAGCCCCTTAAAATGGTGCATCTTTCTTTGGTCACCTAACTTTTACTGTCGATGATATTTCTTCACTTTTACCAGTTAACAGCAACGGAAACAAAGATCTCGGGAAAGGACGCCAAAATAAATGGTACTGGTCGCAAAAGCAAAAGGTATGAAGATCGCTGAGAACAAATAAAGGAAAGCCACTGTGGTGGTTAAAGGAGTATGTGCATCTAACTTATGGGTGCGTGCTGTCTTGTTTGTAATGATGCGCAAGACATTGTTGTACATCGATTATTGCGTGGTGTTCTCTTACGAGCGCTGAAATTTATAATCAAATTTCTTTCTCGTGCTATTTCGCTTTCAACAGCCTATAGCGATGGCTGTGACGCCAAAGTGTGTTTATAGCTAACAAGGCAAGAGCGGGGCCTATAGCTGGTCCTTCATAGTACAGATATCGCGCTTACCGACAACTGTTCCCGTTCTGCGCATGTGCTGTGTGTGTCAGTTGTCTGCACTGTGCTTATAATCCACAGGTCACGGGATACATGAAAAAACTGCGATATGTTGATTAGTCGCTTTACTTCCCAAAAATGCATTCTGCTTGAAGATCGGAACGACAACGAATGTAGAAGCAGAGATTATATTGTAGTTTTTTCATGCGTCGCGCGTGGCCTATAAGCCACTTTGACGGTAGAGTCATCGTTCGGCTGCTGAAACCGAAACCGAAACAGCATGACAAAACGCTTTCCTGCTCACAGATCTACAATATCTACTGCGAAGAAACAAGAACTGCTAAGAACGGTCATTTATGCTTGTAATAATGAAGAAAAACAGTATTTTTTGCAGAGTTCAGTGGTGCAAAGATGTGGCGTTGTGGTTACGTAACTGTGGAGGCCGAGGCCGCGCGCCAATAGCGCAGTCTATTTTTCCATGGTGCTCTCCTTCTTGCCTCGCCTTCGTTGAGTGCGTCTTTTAGTCTGTGTCGCCATTTTATACGTGTACTATTTGTAGAAGCAAGCGTTTGTAGTTATTGTTAGCTGCAGTACTCGGATCGAAGGCTTTCTTTTACCAGCAGGCTGTGCACTTTATCGCAGCATGCCTCCTAAAAAACGGTACCTTGCTTATTTTGAGCCCGGTACGTCGTCAGCGAAAGTTCCGCGGCAAACCGTGTGGAGCCAGCGGCAAAGGAAACCGTCGCATGAAGTTTCACAGGTGAGCCGTTGTGCATGGCACGTTTCCAAAGACGCCCGCTACCCCCCAATTTCTCCCCGTACTCCTTGGGCCGTACCTTGGGCTTCTACGAAAAAAAAATCAATGAGCAGAGGCAAGTAAGCCTGTTTACAGCGTGTCGTGGGGCCCACACCGAAGCGAGGCGAGTGCATATTTGAGGCATGGGGGCGGATTTAACAGGCAGTGGTGAATAGGTGAGGTGCGTTTGCGAAGTAAATGCAAACAACCATGGAAAAAGCGTCTGCCAGCTACTTCCGGTTCCAAATTTCTCCCACGCACTGCCTTCTGCATAGCAAATGCCCGGCATTCATGCATCGTTTATTCGCTAATCTGTTCGTGCTGCGACATTGCGTATTGCACAGCATCACCGTAAGGTCAGCGCGTGCTGCGTATGAACGCGTCCTGAGCGCAGAAAATGACAATTACGAAAGGTACTAGTGTCTTCTCATGGTTATAATATTGCCAGCGTAGACTGGCTGTTCTGAGTATGCACGTTAGCCGGCTCTGTGCGCGATGAAACTAGTTTAACGCGTTGGTCGTTATATATTGTTTTTTTTTTTGCTGCACCACAAAGGCAACGACGGCTGAGCTTGCACAGTTTAGCAAACGATTGATGTAATTGCCTCAAAGCGTGTAGAAGCTGCCAGTGGGCTAGCAGACTATCCGCACATGCAACAATGCGTGCAGCGCGTCTCAACACATCGCACTGCATACGCATAGAAAGCATCCGACCGTTTACATTATTTTGGTTGTACTTCATATGAAAACACGCCACGAAGCAGAACAGAGTCGACGTCTAGTTGGTCGTGCGATGATGCAATAGAATCAGCGGTGTTGCAGTGGAAATAAATTAGTGTTAGAAACGAATTAACACAGCGAATGCAATGAAGCAACCAAGCAGGGGAAGAATGTGGAACCGGAAGTAGCTGTAGCAGACGACTTTCCCATGGGCCTCGGCGCTGACTCTGGAAACACACCGATGTTGAGGTGTTCAGAGGCAATTCTTGCATTCAAGCGAAGCCACATAGATATGTGCACTTAGACTTGCTGTGGTGGCTAAGTGGTTAGGTGCTTGGCCGCTGAGCCCGAAAATGCATGTTTGGTTTATTGTGTGCCCTTTGATAGATTAATATTAGCTGCCTTTGAACCATGCAAATGCGGTGTTATGAGAAAATGTATTATTTTATTTGCCTATGTTTCCTGGCCACTCAGTTGGGCTCATGCCGCTGTTGAGAAACTCTATTTTTAAAAATATAAGTGTCTCTTGTTGTCTGCCTTGTGTAATTATTGTCAAATCATGCTCAACGAAACTGGCAATGCTGACCTGTAAGGCTACTTGTCGCACTTTCACTCTTGGTCCTACTGTTTTGACACTTTCCGATATAAAATTTAAAGGAGTATAGAGACCAAATTTTGGTTGACTATGTTTTCTTGTTTGTAACAGTGCGTTAGACATTACTATACATGGAACACCATGAGGTATATGGCTACAGCTGCCAAATAATTAATTATCAAATTTCCTCTCTTACCTGATTCGGCTTCTGTTCTAAAAGCGGAGTAATGGCTACGATGTCAGGTCAGTATAGGTCACATGAGGCATGATGACAGCTGCAGTGTAATCGCTGCTGCTTCACTCATTGCGATTCTGCTGCTGTGGATGCTCAGTTGTTATGGTTCTCGACTGCTGACCTGAAAAGCGGGGGTTCAGTCCCAGCCACTATGACCACATTTCAATGGAGGTGAAATGCTAGAGCCCCATGTACACATTCAAGAACCCCAGGTGGGCGAAATTATCTGGAGCCCTCCACTATGGCATCCCTCATAGCCGGGGTTACTTTAGGACGCCACAACTACCATGAACCATGCACCAAGCCCATTACCATTCCAGCTCTCGCGGCAAGCTGACTTTAGCATCGCAGTGAATTAAAATTACGAAGCAGTGATAACGTTGCACTTTTTATTTGTGTCTCACGTGACTTATATTGACCTTTTACGTTGTAGCCATTACTTGACTGTCGAAGCCGAAACAGGTGAGAGAAGGAATTTGATTATAAATTATTTATTGATTGTAGGTTGATGTCCCATGGTGTTCCATGCAAGCTAATCTCTTGTGGGTCATTATAAAGAAAAAACATACAACCTGTGATGAAAATATTAAAATGTGGAGGGAATCGGAGTGATGTTCATGCAGAATAATACCGACTCGGGGTATACATGAACAGGTTGCAGTCATTCAGTTTAATACTGATGTTTTTTTCTTCTGTTTCTCATGAAGCCTTTCCAATGTTTTTGTAGCAAGCTGAGGTTGAGGTGCATGACAACGCCTCTACAAGTCATTCCAACTTGGATGATGAGCCTTCAAGCCTGCATCTTGGTGACAGAATTTCTGATGCGCAACTGCAAAGGCTTGATGAGGACACTGATGGGCTTGAAAACCATGTTGTAGAGGACCCCGATGAAGACTTGTCGGAATTTGTAAGAGTGAACTCCGAGTCGAGATTTCCACGTCAGAACACTGCCCACCTGCAGGCGATGCTGCTTGTATTAACATTTGTTGTTGCTGCTGGCCTTCCTTGGACACAAGTGGACAGCTTGTTGAAGCTGTTGAATGCGTTGGTGGTCCAGAACGTCTTCCCATCGACAAAATATAGCTTCAGGAAGTTATGGAATTTGCACATATCAAGGATGGTGGAAGCCCATACATACTGCCCAACATGTCAGTGCCTGACATAAAGCTGCGGCCTAGATTTCCAGCGCTGCACTAATTGTGCAACCACAACGACTATGGCACAGCTGGTGAAAATGGAAGCTTTTTCATATCTGTCCACCTCAAGCGTCAGCTACAGTGCCTCTTAGATTAGTTTGGGGATATAGTTGGAGCAAACCTCCAGAAACTGACACCTGAAACTCATCAGGGAGCTTATAAGGATATCACAGATGGCCAACTGTACAGAAAGGTCCGCCATAAAAGGAACATGAATTGGAATGACCTGACTGTTACCGACAACAGCGATGGATCGCCAATATTTAAGCCGAGCAAAGGGTCAGTCAGGCCAATTCAAGAATTCAAGTATCGATTAAATTCCCTACCGTTGAAAGAACATCCTCATCGGCGCTATTTGGTTTGCCTAAGGTCACCCACCTACTCACCTCTACTTGAAGACTACTCTACTTGAAGACTACTCTACTTGTCGAGAAATTCCACACTATGGGCAGCTTCGCATGGTCATTTGCCGGCAAAGTTGTGCAGTCAACAATGAATGTGTTGTGCTTTTGTGCTGACTCGCCACCTCGCGCTACACTGCTGAATGCTAAGCAATACAACGGATACTAGGGCTGTTCTTGGTGCCTTCAAAAAGAAACGCTTGTTGATGGTAAGAATTATTTCAGTCATATTAGAAGCTTTGCCTCTTCTGCTTTCTGCACACTGTACAGCTCTAAGAACATAATTTTCTTGCTTAAATGCATTGACATGCAACAAGTTTGACTATTTACTGGTATCCCATGTGGTTGGTATCAACTGT
The DNA here is from genome assembly GCF_055824585.1 of Amblyomma mixtum. NCBI lineage: Eukaryota > Metazoa > Arthropoda > Arachnida > Ixodida > Ixodidae > Amblyomma > Amblyomma mixtum. The sequence continues at coordinate 317,524,388 of NC_143014.1, forward strand.
TACCAGGTATAAAAATACTGGCTCATATCAGTTTTAACCAGGTTGTGTTCTAATGCAATAACAACAACTTAGTGTTGCAGCAACTTGGTGATGCGGAGCCATGATGATGACGTGACAGTCTGTGGTGCCACATAAAAGCAGTGAAAGCAATTTCACTTGTGAAGGATTATCCCCCATATGGGGGAGAGAGAGAATCGAAGATGGTATGGCAGAGGAAAGGATGGCGAAGTTGCTTGTTTGTGACAGCTGTAACTCTGCTGCTTAGTCTTTTAAAGAAATTTTTCTATTCACATATTCCAGAGACGCAGCCTGACAACTGCCAGGGTATAGCAGTTTTCGACCATAGGGATCACGGGTCATATAAATCTCCTCATAAGTATTCTGAAACAACAGGCTGTTGTGGGATGCTTAGTTTACTTTCTACCAGGCATAATAACAAAGGGAGGACATTTTGCACGTTGGTGAGCAGTCACATTTAGCTTTGTGCTTACCATGAGAAATATGTACAAATATGCACAGGGCACTTATTTCTAGCTATGGGGAGATTGGGTGCTTTTAATTATGTGAGCAAAATGTCTGTGCTGTCTGTTCAAAATCTCGTGATATGTTTTTTGTCGTATGATCCAAGATATAAGCGGTGTGAAGACTGGAATCACAGTTGTCACCTGTAGTACACATGTATGGATTCAGAATAACAAATATTGTCAATTGAAAGTTCTATCTTACGCAAGCACTCTTGTAAACCTGTGTGTCTCTTCCTGCAGAAGCTGTGCACATTAAAGGTCAGGAAGATTGACTGTGCAGGTGAGATTCCGTGTTGATCCTAATAATCCGGAGCTTTTCATTAGCATCTCCCATAGCCTAGGTCTACCTCTTGGAAGTTGGGTTCTGCAGTGAAAAATAGGGCATGCAAGATCCACATGTTGACCCATTGCCCATGCACATATTCTGAGTGCAACATGAAAAGCCTAATTTTGTAAAATGGGCTTGTGCATTGATTAAAGGTAGATATGGTACCATTGCATGTTGTTTAAATTATTGTAGCATTTCATAACCATCGCATACACGCCCATGTCGTTCTCTCCTGTCTGTTCTTTAGCATGTATTTCTTTGTTCATTATGCATAGTACTATGACAAATTTATCTGTCATTTCTTTTTTCAGGCACTCTGAAGCATATCATGGAGGGGCGACATATGGTCGAGCGACGCCATGACACTGTGTACAGTGCCACAAAACTTGCAGCCAGGCGAGACCGTCCCGTGGATGGCTTGAAGGGCTTGTCAGCCGTCGGAACCCTCAGCACATTGGACCTGGTGTGGGGCTTTCCACCGGCCTACATGCACTGCATACTGGAAGGTGTCACATAGCAGCTAATGGAATTTGGCTGTGTTCACAAGGAAGTGCCTGGCACATTGGGAATCATGTGAGAGAGTTGAATTACCGCCTGTTGAAAATTCGGCCGCCAATTTCTTTCACCAGACTGCCAAGACCAGTAACTGAGCGTTCGTTTTGGAAGGCTACAGAGTGGAGATATTGGCTTCTTTATTGCAGTGCGCCTTGCCTCTTCAATATACTCCCGCAGAGATATTTCACACTTTTCTGCCTTCTTGCACACAGTTTATTTTTACTCTTACAAGCAGGTGTTGACGAGACAGATATTTTTTGTGCTGAAAGGCTTCTTGTGCAGTTTGTTGAGCAGATGCCAATTCTCTATGGTGAACACACCCTGACATTCAATGTGCACCAACTTGTGCACCTTGCAAAATCTGTGCGTATGACTGGGCCACTGTGGGCAACCTCTACCTTCCAATTTGAAGGAAGGAATAGTGACATTCTGAAGCTGGTTTCTGCAGCGAAAGGTGTGACACATCAAACAGCAGAGCGCTTCATCATGCGTGAGGTGCAGAAGTCCCTGAAGCGTCTGGTACTATTGTCACCCTTCCTGAAAAAGCAGCAAAAGCTGATCTCGGGGAAGCAAGGCAATAAGCTCCACTCAGGAGTATTAGGTGCACTATTGCAGACTGGCAGTCTTGAATGCCATGTTCTGGATTTGATCACCCAGACCATTGGTGCTGTGCCCAGTATGAGTGAATACCTCAGAGAACGTATTAAACGAATCATTGTACATAGTGCCAGTTACAACACGACCGAGAAAACGGGCTCTGAGTACATTCTAACAGACGATGACAAGTTCTTGCGAGTGATCAAAATCTTTTTGGTGGAAAAAATTATCTTCTTACTCTGCCAAGAACTAATTACCGAGGAAAGCTTTATGCCTTTCATGTTCACTGCTGAACACCGTCCGACTGACGTTGGGTTGTGCCTAATTTGTGAGCAGAAAGTTATTTCACCTTGTGTGCTTGTGGCCCAGAACAACCAATCATATATTGTGAAAGTGATTAGGAACAGATGCCAGAGACAAATTTAAATTGGCTTATAGCGAACCGTGCGACGTTGCATACGACTAGAAGTTTTCCCTGTCCTCTGTCTAAAGGCCTATTATGCATGGTAAAGGACACTGTTTTCGCACTAAGTGTTTTTTGCACAGTCCATTTTATTTGTTTGTAGTCTTATGTTTTAAGGCATTGGGTCGATGCTTCTGTGAGAAGGGAGTAATTCCGCAAACCTTTGTAGTGTTTGTTTATTCTTCAGTGTTGCCGCTTTATCGCTTTGGCTCTGATGCAAGACGCGACCAGATTTCTCGATTGATCGCATCTAGGCGGAGCCGCTTCTGCGTTGTTCCAAAATGTTCTAGTAACTTTGCACGCTTTGTCTCGAAAGTTCGCTATCAGCTTTAAATTCAGCATGGCCAAGAGCAGGGGGCATTCTGTCCAACGACCGCAGAGTTCGCCTGTTGCTACGCCGCCGCGGAGTCATTCAGTTCTTTGCTTGTGCAAGTCAGCACAAAAAGAGTTTCGTTTAGAAGCCATTTTCGCTGTCTTCCTGCTCTCCGGACTACAGGCACCACTCTGTGACAATATTTGCCTTAGTTGTATGGAAGGTGTGCACCTTTCGCTGCATATGGCATTTGAAGTTTATTTCCTTGTGCTGTTCTCAATTACTGTGAAACACCTCTGCATCTCTGTGTTGCACTTAATATAGGTCATTGTATATAGAAGAAGCATTCTGTCTAATGTCCAGTGTGTAGTCTTGTTTGTAATTACTGAAGCTGAATGTGGCTTGTAATCGCATTTTTCATTAGCCATATTTGGCCTAAGGCTCAAATGTACATGTGTTGGTTTGTTATCGGAGTTTGTTAGTTTGTTATCTGAGGTTTGTTGAAAGAGCACTTTATTTGTAGTGGAAATAAATAATTATGGTCTTTGATTTTTACATATGTTTATGAAAACATGTTAGTTGGTTACCTTCGTTATCATTCTACTCAACACTGTTTCACAGAGGTGATTATATATCGAAGGGCAACCTTCTGCTGCATACGTTCTGCTTGAATTGGTATGTTGAGGCATTTTCATCAGCACATAACATCCAATGAAGCAAAGTTTAGGCATGCTTAAGCATGACACACTGCTGCCCTTTGCTTTACCTGAAAAATGGTTGGTATAGTTCTATACTGCACTTCGTGATCAGTGCGGCAGGCGCGTCAGACAAGAAATACAGATTAGGATGGATGCACTCTACCAGTATTTGTCTCTGCTGTGTATGCCCCCAAACTGAAGTAAACTAAATGAGGTAATGCAGTGTAGTTGCATATGTTTACAACAGCACACTAACTTCCTATGTGTGTCAGCCAGAATGTAGTTGATTGGTGTCCAAACCTTAATACCTATTCAAAGTGTTTTGCATGAAAAAATTAACCAACCCACTCTTTAGTGCACACCACAACCCATGCACACTGGTGTATGCACTACAGCACACTAACACTGCACGCTGTGGACACCAAAATACACCAATCAAGTGTGGTGTGCATGCTACAAGACACCAACGCTTTTTGGTGTGCACGCTACAACACGCCAACCCATTGTGGTGTGCCCGCTGCAACACACCAAACCAGTCTGGCGTGCACGCTACAAGGCACCAACGCTTTTTGGTGTGCACGCTACAACACGCCAACCCATTGTGGTGTGCCCGCTGCAACACACCAAACCAGTCTGGCGTGCACGCTGCAACACACCAACCCAGTCTGGTGTGCACGCTGCAACACACCAACCCAGTCTGGCGTGCACGCTGCAACAAACCAACCCAGTCTGGTGTCCACACTACAACACACCAAATCGGTCTGGTCTGCACGTTACAACACACCAAACCGGTCTGGTGTGCACACTACAACACTACAGCCCAGTCTGGTGTTAACATTAGAACACACTACAGAAGCTGGTGTTCACACTAGGAAACACCAGGAAACACCAAGCCGTCCTAGTGTATTTTTTAACTGGGACAAAGTCCGCGCCGTGCGTTTCTTTCGTACTGCGCGTTCCTCCGGATAATGTGCGCAGCTTCGCCGCCGCGGTGGCTCAGTTGCTATGGTGCTCGGCTGCTGACCCAAAAGACGCGGGTTCGATCCCGGCCGCGGCGGCTAGAATTTCTTTGGAGGAGAAATTCTAGAGACCCGTGTACTGTGCAATGTCAGTGCACGTTAAAGAACCCCAGGTGGTCGAAATTTCCGGAGCCCTCCACTACGGCGTCTCTCATAGCCTTAGTCGCTTTGGGACGTTAAACCCCACAAAACCAAACCAATGTGCGCAGATTCCTCTGGCCCTGTTCATATTTACGCCAGTTCATCGCAAACTTTGTGGAAATCGCCTGCCCTCTTACTACACTCCTCAAGAAAAACGTCCTGTTCTCTTGGGGGCCACCCAAGCTGCCGCCTTCAGAACCCTTCTCAGTGCCCTCACCGCTCCACCTGTCTTGGCTCACTTTGATCCCTCAGCTCCTACGCAACTTCGCAGCGACGCGAGCGGCCATGGCATTAGTGCCCTACTTGCTCAGCGGCGACGCAATCAGCTTCGCCTCATTGGGTACGCCAGCCGTCTCCTTTCTGTGTCAGAGGTCAACTATTCCATCACCGAGCGGGAATGTCTCGCCCTCGTTTGGGCCATTGCCGAATTCCGCATTATGCTGGCTTTCTTCTCTCAAAGACCCTACTGGCCGGCTGGGGCGCTGGGCTCTTCGTCTTCAAGAATATCTTTTCTGTCGTTCGCAAGTCCGGCCGCTTGCGCCAGGACGGAGATTGCTTGTCCCGTCACCCTGTCGATCCGCCTCCCTCCAACGAATGTGAGACTGACGGCGGCGTTTTCTCCATCTCGGACTTCCGCAGCATTGCGCAAGAACAGCGCTTGGATTCCGCGCGACGCTCCATCATCGACCGCCTCACCACCGACCGCTCTGATTCTTCCCTCGCCCCATTCGTGCTCCATCATAACATCCTCTATCGGAGCAATATGGGGCCTGACGGCTCTGAGCTCTTGCTCGTGGTCGCTCAATACTTGCGCTGCAGCGTCCTTGAGCAGCTCCATGACGTTCCCATGGCAGGTTATCTTGGAGTCTCCCGCACGCACCACAGCGTGCGCCGCCGCTTCTTTTGGCCAGGTCTATACCGTTCTGTCCGACGTTATGTGGCCGCTTGTGAGCTCTTCCAGCGCCGGAAGACGCCCTCGGTTCTCCCTCCCGGACACCTTCAGCCTATACCCATTCCAGTAGATCCGTTCTCCCGTGCCGGCCTCGACCTGCTCGACCCTTTTCCGGTGTCTGCCATAGGAAACAAATGGATCGCCGTCGTGACGCACTACTCGACGCACTGCGCCATCACACGCGCGATCCCAATCAGCTGCGCCACTGATGTCGCTTACTTTCTCCTGCACAACGTCATACTGCACCACCGTGCTCCCCGTCAACTGCTCACTGATCGCGATCGCTGTTTTCTTCCTCAAGTGGTCGCCGAACTTCGCCGCTCCTGCTCCGTCCGTCATCAATTCGCCACGGTCTACCACCCACAGACGAACGGCCTCACCGACCGTCTGAACCGTACCCTCACCGACATGATTTCAATGTACGTCGGAGACCATCACCGCAACTAGGATATTAGCCTGGCATTTGTGACATTTGCATACAATTCCAAGCGTCACGATACAGCTGGTTTCTCTCCTGTTTATCTTCTGTTTGGCCGCGATCCTCTACTGCCCTTCGATAGTGTACTGCCCGCCGCCGCTTCCACGAGTACTTACGCTCGGGACGCCATCGCCCGCGCGGGCGCCGCCCGTCGTGTCGCCCGCTAGCGGCTGTCGGCCTCCCAATTAATACAGAAACGCCACCATGACTCTCGCCGTCACGAAGTAACTGACTCTCCTGATTCTCTTGTTTTGCTCTGGGTCCCGTCCCGCGGTGTGGGTCTGAGTAAAAAAATCGGCAGTGGCTTAGCTCTGGTTAAGCCTGGATATACAAGCGAAAAGCTGCAGTTATGCTGTGTTTCACGCCATGGCTGTAGCAGTTCACGCACAATGCACTGGGAGCACCACGATAGCGGTGAAGATTTGGAGCCAACTCCCTCGCTGCCACTTCTGGGTGTTCTTTTCATCCTCCCATGGCGAATGTCTGCGCTTCTTCTACGGCTGCCGCCGCTGCTCACGCGTGCGTTCTCGCAACGCCTTTCGCCTTTCCAAAAAATCTTCTCTTGGGACGGCGGCGAAGACCGCCCTGCAGCGGCAAGGGGCAAACCGGTGGCGAGGAGGAGAGGTGGCGATGGAGCGCGTGCCGCGGCGCGCGGCTTCTTATATGGCCGCCTCCGCCGCTCACGGGTTATCGCAACGCCTTGCGAAAGAACCTTCTCCTCTTGGGATGGCGGCGGCGACCGCGCAGCAGCTGCGAAGGGTAAACCGGTGGCGAGAAGAACGGAGGGGGCGGCGAGGAGGAAGAAGGGCGCGCCGCGGCGGCGCCCAGGGGTGGCCCACGCGAAGCGCGGTGTTGACGGGCCTAGCTTTTCGCTTCAAAACTGCTCCCGCGACACAGGCCCACGTCCCGTGACAGTGGTGACATACGAGATCACTCCGCTACATTCACCGTCCCGCCGCACCGAGACGGTGCTTTTGCCGCGGGGAGGGGGGGTAGTTATGCTACGGACGCTGGGAGGATGACGCTTCTGTTCTGTGCGACTGTTCCAAGCCGTCGATCCTTTGCCTCGCAGATTACCGCTGCTGCCTACAGCCATCACGTAACAATACCTCAAGTAAGCTTGCTTCAATCAGTGGTACTCAGTAAAGGGAGGGGAATTTCTTCTGCAAGGACATCTGGTATACTCGTGTATAATTCTCTGTCTCTCATTTACAACATTGCTGTCTGGTCTGGGTTAAAACTACCCTAAATAATTTCAACAAACTGAGCTCATTACATCGAAGGATTATTAGTACTATTACACACTCTCAATAAGACTCTAATGTCAACTCAGTAATGCAAAACCTTGAAATAACACGTATTGAAAACATGTGCATTTATCTTTGCCTCGGGCTAACCAGAGCAAAGAAAGCTGAATGCTGTATTTTAACAATGTTAGCGGCGTTAACCATCAAACATGCATCACGTGCATTCCTTCCGGCCTAATTATGGTCTCCACTCAGTAAAATATTGAATTTCTGATATACTAAGTGAATGCCTAAAGGAAAACATTGATATCCTTGCTCATAACCCAAAGAACTGAAAATGTTTTTCCTCTAGTGTACTGTTCTCTACTAGCTTTTTGTGTTCTGAGTATTTTGACTGCGAGTCAAAAAGTGTGCCCAACTCTTTTATCAAGCATTACCGGCACTGCGTTTGTGTGCTCCTTTTTCCTTGCAATTTGTTCACTGTAGTGCATTTAGAGCCTTGAGTGCTTCTTTGTCTAGTATCCCGTACCCGATTTAAGTTCGCCTTGGATTGAGTCAGTTGCTGGGCGGGTTGGCATTTCATGCTTTCATTCACACAGCGCAAAGACGAACACGGCTAAGAAGGGAGATACCACAAAGCGCAGACATCAACAAAGTTTATCGCTGCGAGCAGCGAATACATATAGGTAGAGTACAGCAGGCATGCGCAGCAACAAAAAGGGAAGTCATGCTAAGACTGGTAGCAGCGCCAAACCGCACCGGGACACACTATCGTCGGTACAAGAAAGAGAACATCAAGCTAAAACCTAAAAGGCTTTGGAGATTTGTATTTGCTTTTTCTCTTTTGCAAGCAAGGAAATCAGTTCAGTCTGTATACCTTTACTGATGAAGGATTCGTTCTTGTGCGTATAATTCAGTATTGTACAAGCTCTACATTCGATTTTAGTTTTTTTCCTACGCACTATTTTTTCGAACTAATGTGTGTCGGATTGTGCGGCGAGTACTGCTGCTGCTTTGTAGGCGACGAGGACTTGTCAAGCTGTTGTCGCAGCTTTGTGCCTTGCCTCCCCCATCGTTGAGGGAAATGAAATAAGGTAAGGTAACCGGTCCCGAGGAGGGAGCCGCACACAACAAAGGAATGGAACCATTTTTTTCCCAGATTATGGTCCCTTCGCTTGCCCAACTCTTGCCCTTCGCTTGATCGTCCCAAAAGTGTGACGCTGGTTCTGCCTAAGAAATCAAACACTGCACTGTCCTTTGTTTTACTTTTTCTTTTCTCACTGCTTACAGCATAGCCCCGGGCAGTCTCTTCCGCACGGCCGAGCTTATGCGCTTTCATTTGGTCTTCTCTGCAAAGATTTCTTCCGCGGTTGGCTTCCGGATGACTCCGAACATATCGTCGCCGCGAATGTCGCCCTTTGCTTGCCCATAGACAAGAATAGGTAAATACATCTCTGAAATAGAAGTGTAAAAATGCAAAAAAATATTCAGATAAGTTTTAAATTTTCCCAAGGGCCCTTGACTCAGTTTTGACACCTCATTAGCGCAATGCATCATTTGTCTTTGCAGAATAATACAGCCGCGCATGTTGAAAAGGACAAAAACTTTGCAATGAATCGAATATAAATCGAATAGGATTGTGACGGTTGTAAATGTGAGAATATGTTTATTGCTGCTGTAATGAAAAAAAGGTATATTGACTCAACACGATGCGGAAAATGATGGTTTCACAAATGCACACCGCTTATTAGACAGCATGAAAACACACAGCGATGTGCTCATGCAAAATAAGCGCCAAAACAGATTGAATGAATTCCACATTCACTTTGACCGCTTTTCCACGTACTCTATTTGAGGCACACAACGCCGCTGTAGCATCGCTGTAAAGCTTGAAGAAAGTTTCCAGTGGTCACGCCGCACCACAGACACTGCATAGGTTACCTACGGAAGCCCGAGTTGCGCGTATGACCGCCATATGGCTCCCCAAGCATGGAAGTTACGAGGGAAATCTGCCATGCTTGCGTGCAGGAGGCATGCACGGTGCGGGAGTTACAGCTGGTGCTAGCTAAATCCACTTATTTGAGGCTGCAAAACTCATTGAATTTTAAATAAATACTGCTAGTGACTGAGACAGCTTGTTAGTAGTGAACCGGCAGCAGCAAAGACTATTTCAACCTGCTATCAACGAAATACAAGACATGTGGTTCGCTGGGGCCATCTGTTGAAGGTTACACAAAGCCACAAGCACCTTCTTCTCAGTAGTTAGAGAAAGCTGGTCATAAAATTGCATGTTTTTTATAAAGACATACTTTTGAACATTTCCATTTGGACAAAAAGAAAGACCTCACAGTACGACAACACTACATGAACCAATAGGCTTCCAGCAACAGTCGAGCGCTAAATATTGCAGACACGTTGGCTTCTCTGCAGTGCACGAATGCTTTGGAACCATGCTTTAGCTTTTGGCCAATACACGCGCGAGCAGCGCAAGGAAATCTGGTTCCCGTAGGGAGCCTATGCAGTAGCTCTACGCCGCGCCCTCTAAGAGCAGAAACGCGAAAGGCGAAAGAGATAGCTCGTGCCGTCGGTCAGCACAGAGGACGCCACAAGTCCGTAGCGCCACCCCCATTGACAAATATTTGAAATTTTAGCCTTCATTTCCCAATTAGAGTAGGATTCCAATAACTAACATTCTACTCGCATTGAGAATTTGGTATATTCGCGCACCACTACAAAAAAAAATTGAAATTCTTTTGTGCTTCGTATCTACGTACACAATGTCCTTGTCCATTCATGCAGATGACGCCAGAGCTGCATCCCATCATGCATAAGGCCCGGATAATTTCAATGCCCGGCCACCGTAGCTGGCAGGTGATAGGCTTTTCTGGTGTCACATTTCGCGCACGCTGAAGCCGCGCTCTACCCCTGCAGCGTCTGCTTCTGAGCGCAATAGCTTTTTCCGTCTCGCAGCTTGATGGCAGGAACATATTTTACAAAACCTGTTTACCAAGATATTTTCGAAATCACTTTAGATGGTCTGCGAACATGTCACGACAGCACCCCTGTGGAATCAATCACATGACGCCCATATCTTCCACTCGACAGCGTGCGAGTTGTCAGACCGTTTAGCAATCTTCAAATTTCTAAAAGGGCCATGTCTTTTCACTAATATCGTTTTCTCTTAGTATTCACCTATCCGGGACTGTTTGCACGCAGGCGCTACAGAGCTGCACTGCAGACCCCCTGCAGATTACTTCCCACGCCCTGTAGCGTTCTTGCGTTAGTGTGCAGGACAGTCAAGCAGTGCGCATCAGTCAGCAAGAACTGAAAGAAGACGACAGTTCATAGTTCCTGATTACTTCCGCTCAAATCTGGCTCCAAGAATTTAGCAGCTGCAGTGAAGCCTATACGCTCCTCAAGTGTTCTGTGTGTAAGTGACGCAGACTGTACATGGCCATGTACATCGCAAAGAGGAAAAATCACTGGCGTGTGGCGACTAGCCACATTCAGAACACGGGGTCGGGTGCGTGCCTTCCACGTCTAGAGTGGCTGCATATGCTCCCTACAGGAGAATGCAGTTGCCATCTCACTCTCCAGAGTCCTTCCAAGGTACAAGCAAAACCTCCTCTTGCGCGTGCAGGAACCACGGTAGTCGCGCTCAACTCAATTTACAGCGAAGGATGCAATAACTTCTTAAAAGCCATTCAATACATCGGCCTACAACGGCAGCCGCAATGCTCGTTCACTCTTTCCCATAGATGGCAGAGAATCAGAGCCGGAAAAGAGCGCCGATTTTTGCTAGGACAAAAGCCGAGTGGACCGCGCCTTCGAGAGCGAAAGCCGATTCAGCCGCAGGTGGCTAGGAACTGAAGGACAAGAGAACCAAGGCGTACCCGTAGGTGATAACGTCGCAGTGAAAGAAAAAAAAGTTCCTTGGAGGCATATAGATATGTCTTAAGTGCGGGAAGGCGAAAGCCGTTTAGCATTAGATGAATTAACCGCCTTAATAGTACTCTCGAAAGTAGTGCATTCGCTTGTGAATTATTTCTAGATGTATCAAAAGCTTTTGACTCCGTAAACCATGAAATATTACTTCGTAAATTCATAGCTATGGCTTCCAAGGGCCCTTCCTAATTTTCTTGAGAATTATTTGCACAGTCGAATCCAAGTAGTAGTTTTCGGAAATATTAAAAGCAAACCTAGACAGTTGACCGCTGGAGTTCCCCAGGGGTCGATTTTAGCTCCCCTTTTATTCAGCCTGTACGTTAATGATCTCAGTCAAGCAATTTTTCACTGTCGGGTGTTTCAATACGCAGATGACACGCTTTTAGTATCGCGTCATATTAATTACCATCAAGCCGTGGCTGAATTACAAACTGACTCTGTAAATGTTATCAGTTGGTACCGTAACAACTTAATTTCTATTAACCCAAATAAAACTAAATTAGTGTGTTTTCACGATCCGCTGAAATCTGTTTCTGTCATCACTCCAGTGTTTCTTCATTCTCCTCTGTGTAACAATTGCTCTTGCTCTCCCATTCCATACCTCTCAAGTGTCAATTATCTCGGTGTTCATTTCGAGTCTAACGTGTCCTGGAACACTCATTTGGCTAACGTTTGTTAAAGGCTGCGAAAAATAGCCTGCCTGCTATATTCTATTAAAGCACTATGCCCAATTTACATAAGGAAAACAATAGCTCATGCATTGGCGTACAATGTGCTGCGGTATGGAATTTGTTCTTTTTATTTTTGTTCAGTGTTTTGGCGCAACAAAGTGAATTCTTTACTAAAATCTATAATTCGGGCTGTGATGTATGGTGCGCACATTACTAATAATTCCAATCTTTTTTGATGCTCGCACATGCCTTCGTTCAGGCTATTATTCAAAGAAACTGTGATCCTTATGTATATATGGAACAATGAGTTCTGCCTCCCGTATGTCCCCGCCAGAGCATTACGTCCACGCGACCGCTTTACCTTGCCCCAGAGTACGGACAAGATATGGAAAACGTGTCCATGCCTTCTATGTACCTGATGTGTTGAACGACCTGCCAGATAATGTTTTTTCTTTCAGCACTCGGAAATAAGTGAAATCTGTTTTCTTTGATTTGTATGTGTAATTTTGTTTCTTTTCTTTTTTTCCTTTCCCCCCGTCTTTTCTCACTGCCTTTCCTTAGCTTCATTCTAAATTTGTGGAGTATTAATTAACTGTGCTGTTCTCTGGCTTGCTCCATTCTGCCGAGCACTGCCCCACAAGCCCATTGTTGGCTTGGGCAGGCTCGTATTTGTACTGTGTAATTTTTCAAATAAATAATTTATTATTATTATTATTATTATTATTATTATTATTATTATTATTATTATTATTATTATTAATTTGCCACGCTTTGGTTCATTTCACGACAGACGACCAGAACGTGGCAAGAGGAAGCGGTGACGTCACGCTGCGCATGCGCAGCTCGTGGGTAGTTGTTGCTTGGCTGCGGATCACAGTGATGCGACGTTCTTTCGCCTGATGTGACTTCATAAACCAGTTTTCCTCGTTGCTGAGCAATTTTCACCCAAATTATAAACTTTTCGGTGATCTTAAGCACCGATTCGCTTAATTACTCAGTTTTCAATCCAATCTGACACAACTCCGGCGTTTTTCCGCGCATTCTGTGACAATTTTCACTATGCTGTGACGACTTCCGTTAGATGTGACGTCACACCGTTTTTGTCGCTATATCGACGTCGGCGCTATATCGATGCATTTTGCAGTTTTCATTGTTTTTAGCTATAACATTCTATAATTAATTAACTAATCACTCTATAGTCACTAAACATCGCGTCGGGGTTACATTTTGTCCCCTCTATCTGATGCTACCACACGTTTTCTCATATCCTGATTAGTTGCTGCGTTATTCGTGGAAAAGGGCTTTACACCGGACGTGACCTTGGCCGCGAGTGAGAGCCATCAAAGGCTTTTGCCTTAAAAGAGAGAAAACGATGCCGCGTGGCTTGCCGAGGCTCTCGCGGCTCCCTCGTCGCAGAGCCAGCCGAGCACAGAGAGGCTAACGCTGTAGTTGATTAACGCGGTGAAGAGGAGGACCGCTAGACAAGGCGACGCAGCGTATAGCGTAACAGCAGCCCCATGAGTCTTAAAGGGCCACTGACCAGGGTCCGGACATTTTTGAAAAACAAGCCCGCTGCATAGATGAGGCATCGAAGATAACCTCTGCAAAATACTAGAGCCATGCGCGCCCCGAAAAGCTGCGAAAATTCAAATCAAAGCCCGCTTGTTCTTTCCTTCAACAAAAATGTCGCCGCCCCACTACTCTGAACCCCTTTGACGTTATAGCGCCCGGTGACGCTATAAAGCGCCGGCGCTAAGATCGGCGTTACAGCGAGCGCTAGAAGAAAATAAAGATGGACAGCACGTGCTCGGAGCGCACGCCTGGCACGGGCAGTTCGGAACTAGAAGCCTGCCACGCTGGTCATCTTGCTCTGGTGCTCCGCTGCGACCCCGCAAATCCTCAACAGCGGTGACTCCGGCCTAAGACATGACCGACCCCAGAAACCTACCGCCCTCAGGCGACCTTCCCCCTGACGCTACCTTGCGCCCACGGGACGTCGCAGTTCTCCAGCTCCGCCTACCAACATTCTGGCCCAAGTGTCCGCCGATCTGGTTTGCTCAAGTGGAAGACATCTTCCATCTGCACCACGTCACCTCGGACGCATCTCGGTTTCATCATTTACTTTCCAACCTGCCTCGTGAGGTGGCTCAAGGGAGGTAGCGGTCATCATCGCTGCACCCTTGGGCCATACCCCGTACCAGCGACTAAAGCAGGGCCTTCTGGACCGCGGCGTCAGAGAGTGCGCGCCTCCAGCAGCTGCTCACCTCCGAAGAGGCTAGAAACCGCCGCCCCTCCCAGCTACTCAACAGCATGCGGCACCTCCTGGGCGAAAGCAATGCAGACTCGAACGGCGCACTGTTGGGGCAGCTCTTCCTGCAACGCTTGCCGCTGTCCACCCGCCTCGTCTTGGCTGCAGCGGGCGACTTGACCCTTGACCGCCTCGTCCAGCTCGCTGATTGAGTCCACGACACGACTTCTCCTTCCGTCGCCGCCCTCTCTTCTCCACCGGAGACCTCCGTCATTTCACGGTTAGAGGCCCAGATCGATTAGCTGGCCGCTTCTATCGATGCCCTTCGGACGTCCGCTCATGCCACGCACGGTTTATTCTCAACACCTCGCCGCCGTTCGTCTTCGCCGATTGGTCCGCAACCGTCCAGTCCTCGCAGTCCGCGTCTCTGCTGGTATCACCGAACTTTCCAGCAAGGCGCTCGCCACTGCACTCCACCATGCAACTGGTCGGGAAACTCCCAGCGAGATCACTGACGGCGGCGTGTGAACTCGCTCTTCAACCTGGCCGCCTTTTCGTCGTCATGGATCGCATTTCTGGACTGTGCTTCTTCGTCGACACTGGTGCCGAAGTCAGCCTACTGCCGGCCTCCAAGGCAGACCGTGCTTTCAAGTCACATGGACCTATTCTTCGTGCGGCCAACTCAACCTCCATCGCAACGTATGGTCTCCAATCCCTCACTCTGGACATTGGCCTGCGGTGCACGTTTCGATGGGTCTTCATCGTCGCCGATGTACATCAATCCATCCTCGGTTCCGACTTCCTGACAAATTTTGATCTGGACGTCAGCATGCGTCACCATCGTCTCCTCGAGTACGTAAGTCAATTACGGCAATCTGCAAAACCAACATACCGGATACGGACGTACACCACACTGTACTAGAAATTGTACCAGAAAAACCAGCGGATAACAGCGCTTGGAATGTGGCTGCAAAACACAGGCCGATGTAGCAAAACCATTGCCTCTATTAAGAATACAACAGAGCAAGTCGGCAGAATCGTGCGAAGAATCAGCAGTAGAAAGAAGAGGATGAGAGAACAGGACACCCTAAGACTCATTGACAGCCTCGTCACGAGCAGGGTTACGTACAGCCTCCCCTACCACGAACTAAACAAGCAAGAGACTACAAATCGACACCATACTACGCAAAGCGTACAAAACGGCGCTCAAACTTCTAATGTACACACCAACCGAAAAACTAATGGCCCTGGGAGTATCAAACACCTTCGACGAACTACGAGAAGCGCTACGTAGTGCGCAATTAGACAGACTCACTCAAACCAGAACGGGAAGACACCTACTGGAGAAATTACGGCTACCTCTAGGTACACAAAGAGACAAGGAACAGACTAATAATGAAGACAGAAACAACATCCGGGTAAGAGCAATACTTCGACACATGGATCCGAATTTACATCATGAAAGACGACAAGCCAGAGTCCGAGCACTCACCAGGGAACTCAGCGACAATCCCAACGTAGTCTACACGGACGCAGCAAAGTACCGATACCAACGCAAAACAATCGCCGTTGTAACAGACGAAGGAGGGCAAGAAATAACCAGCGCAACGATAAACAACCCAAACATAGAAGCAGCTGAAGATGCCGCCATTGCTCTCGCAGTATCGCA
The DNA here is from genome assembly GCF_055824585.1 of Amblyomma mixtum. Taxonomy (NCBI): domain Eukaryota; kingdom Metazoa; phylum Arthropoda; class Arachnida; order Ixodida; family Ixodidae; genus Amblyomma; species Amblyomma mixtum. The sequence continues at coordinate 317,540,236 of NC_143014.1, forward strand.
CGGCAACGCAACAGGACACAACCTCACTATAGTGACGGACTCCAAACAAGCATGTAGAAACTACACAAGAGGCAGGATCGACAGCATCGCCAATCATATTCTACACACGACGAGAAGACACAAAAACACTAAACATAGTATAGTGTGGGTTCCGGGACATGAGGGGAGGCGGGGCAACGTGGCAGCAGACGAGTTAGCTCGAGGATACGTCAACCGAGCAGACTCGGCACTTTGCACCACAGGCACCTTTGACCCAGTTACCCCCACGTACTCAGATATACTCGATCATTACAGGGGTCAGCGGAAACGCTACCCAGCCCCACACAAAAGGCTCACCAAAGAGGAGGCGGTAGACTGGCGCAGACTACAAACCGGTACCTACCCACACCTTCACAAACTACACAAGATTTTCCCTACACAATATGCAGACGAATGTCCGTGTTGTCAGGGTAAACCTACACTAGAACATATCACATGGACCTGCCCTAAGGCAGACTTAGAGCCAAGAATAAACCCGAGTGTGATGCAGTGGGAGCACTTGCTGGCCAGCGAGGACGAGGAAGCGCAACGATTCCTTGTGCGCCGAGCCACGATGGCAGCAGTCAAGTGCGGCATCCTGGACCAAGGATCGACCACGGCGCCCAGTGACTCGTAAAGGTCAAGAACACCAATTTATTGACAATAAAGTTTTTATGCGAAGCATATTGCTAGAGCTACCACTCACGCCGTCGCCGTGGGACCCCCACGTGACACCGTGACGTCACACCACGTGACATCGGATGAGAGAGCCGGCCTCCACCTCGCGCCGTCGCCGTGGGACCCCTAGCCGTCACGCCACGTGACACCGTGACGTCACACCACGTGACATCGGATGAGAGAGCCGGCCTCCACCTCGCGCCGTTGCCGTGGGACCCCTAGCCGTCACACCCGCGCATTTCGAACGCGCGTTCACACTCGGTGTAGGTGAAACGCTCGCTCCACCGGGAAGGCAGACGCAGCTTCCGTGGCAATCCAGGCGCTCACCCAACGCGCGTCTCGGGGTTAGTCGGCGTTCCGCTGTAGCCATGCCGTTGTCTTCCCCCAGGACGAAGGCTTCTAGTGATTGTATTAAAATGACCAAGTATTCAACCAAGGAAAGCCATATATTACCAAGCCTAGCCACTAATATGCCTCGCATTCCCCAGGCTTAGCCAAGCTGAGCCTCAGCAATTTTTTTTTCCATCCATCCATCCATCGACAGCAAGACGCGCCTTTCCATCACTGGTGTTGTATCAGCTGTCGCTTCCACTGGCATCCGAACTCTGCTTCCGTCATGCCCGTACGCTCAAGTCCTCGCAGACTTTCCCGAGGTCACGAAGCCTTGTAATCTCCATCAGCCACCCAAGCACGGTATAAACCACCACATTGTCATGCCTGGTCCACCTGTCGCAGCTCGCCCGCGCTGCCTGGCGCGGTGAGCGTCTGGCTATTTCAAAACGGGAATTAGACCACATGCTCCAGTTGGGTATTATTCGCCCTTCATGCAGTAGTTGGGACTCACCACTCCATCTGGTACCCAAGAAAGATCCGGGTGACTGGCGTCCGTGCGGCGACTACCGGGCTCTCAACGCTCACACGGTCCACGACAGCTATCCCCTTCCACACATCCATGACTTCACTGGATATCTGGATGGCTGCAAGATCTTTAGTAAAGTGGGCCTTGTCAAGGCGTACCAGCAAATCCCTGTTGAGCCGGCCGATATTCCGAAGACGGCCATCCCTACACCCTTAGGACTGTTTGAGTACGTGCGCATGCCTTTTGGGCTACGCAACGCAGCTCAAACTTTCCAAAGATTCATTGCTGAAGTGACGCGTGGTCTCCCAGCGGTATTCGCCTTCATCGACGACATTCTCGTCGCGAGTCGTACTCCAGAGGACCACGAGCGTCACATCCGGGAACTCTTTCAACGCCTCCAAGAGTTTGGCTTGGTCGTCAATGCCCAGAAATGTGTTTTCGGCTCTTCTGAGCTCGAGTTCTTGGGCCACCACATCTCGGCGCTGGGAATTCGTCCATTTCCTTCTCACGTCCAGGCTGTTAAGGACTTCCCAGCACCAACTACCCTACGCAAACTCCGTGAGTTCCTGGGCCTAGTGAATTTTTCACGGCCCTTTATCCCACACTGCGCCGAGCTTCTTCGACCCTTGACTAACCTTCTCCGCACCACCAAGTCCTCATCCTCCTCGATTTCCTGGTCTCCCGAAGCTCAGGCCGCTCTCACGGCTGCAAAGCAAGCCCTCGCCGATTCAGTCGTCCTCATCCATCCTAGGACTTCTGCGCCCACTCGAATCATGGTGCATGCTTCCAGCGTGGCCATTGGTGCGGTTCTCCAGCAGAAGATTGACTCCGAGGGGCACCCACTGGGTTTCTTCTCTCGGAAGCTCCAGCCTGCTGAGACTCGCTACAGCGTATTTGGCCGTGAGCTGCTTGCTATCTACTCCACCATCCAGCATTATCGCCACTTCTTGGAGGGCCAGTCTTTTTACCTTCTCACGGACCATAAGCCTCTGGTGTATGTGTTCCGTACGAACTCTTCGAAGCCTACATATCGGAGTTCACAACCGATATTCGACATATCAAAGGCACCGACAACGAGGCATGTGATGCTCTTTCACGCATTTCCACCATCGGCGTGTCTCCACCGGCTGTGGACTGGCCGTCCCTGGCCCGGGCACAGCTTGAAGACCCTGAGCTGCACGCCCAGCGTGACCACCCCCGAGCCCTCCGTCTGCAGCTCGTGCCTCATCCGTTTGTGCCCGGATCGCTCTGGTGCGACATATCATCGGCTCTACCACGACCGTTCATCCCGGAGGCCTTTCGTCGTGCCATTTTCTATTCCCTTCACGACATCTGCCATCCTAGCATTCGGGCCACGCAGCGCCTCGTTACCCAGCGGTACGTCTGGCCGAACATTAACACTGACGTTCGCCAGTGGTCCCGCTCGTGCCTTGCTTGCCAGTCCGCCAAAGTGACACGCCATACCAAGACTACCCCTCAGTCTTTCCTGCCGCCTGGATCACGCTTTGACCATATTCATCTTGATCTGGTTGAACCGCTTCCCCCCTCTCAGGGTACAAGTATATTCTGACGATGGTCGACCGCTTCACCCGTTGGCCCGAAGCCGTGCCCATTCCGGACATTACTGCGGAAACAGTTGCCAGAGCCTTCGTTTCGACGTGGGTTTCCCGCTTCTGCTGCCCCGGCATTGTTACCACGGATCGCGGCCGCCAGTTCGAATGCGCCCTTTCCATGCTGAAAAAAAGTTCTATGATGCAATAACCTCATAGATCATTCACATAGAATATCATACAATCTGTATGATATGTCATACAGATTGTATGATATTCAATGATGAATGATCTATGAGGTTATTGCATCATAGAACTTTTTTTCAGCAGGGTTTCACTTCGCTCACCCGGCTACTCGGCAATAAACACTGCCGCACCACATCACACCATCCCTGTGCCAACGGCATGGTCGAGCGGCTCCATCCTCAGCTTAAGGGTGCCCTCACTGCGCGCCTGGATCGCGAGCACTGGGTAGACCACCTCCCTATGGTGCTCCTAGGCCTACGTGCCGTCCTGCGTCGTGACCTTGGCTGTTCGGCGGCCGAACTCGTCTTCGGTACCTCCCTGCGGCTTCCCGGTGACTTGTTCGTACCTTCGGCTCCCTCGTCCCAACACCTGCAATACCTTCAACGCCTATAGGACTGTCTTCAGAATCTGCGCCCAGTGCCGCCTCGCTCAACTGCCCATCAAGTTGTGTGCACCTAGACCTTGCTTCCTCGACGCATGTTTTTCTCAGGCGAGATGCTGTAAAGGCGCCTCTTACCCCCTCATACGACGGCCCGTACCGCGTCCTCAACAGGACGACAAACTCAGCGACAATCCTGCTCGATGGTCGTGAAGAGGTCTCCCTCGACCGACTCAAACCCGTGTACCTCGAGACACGTCCCCAGGAGCTCCCATCCGATGTTGCCGTCCCACCTGCAGACCTGCTCGCCGCCGTGGGTACTCCATTTCTGCCCCGTCGGCACGTACATTTCGCAGTTCCGTCTAGGCGGGGGGCCCTATAGCGCCCGGCAACGCTATAAAGCGCCGGCGCTGAGATCGGCGTTACAGCGCGCGCTAGAAGAAAATAAAGATGAACAGCGCGTGCTGGAATCGCACGCCCGGCACGGGCAGCTCGGAACTAGAAGCCTGCCACGCTGGTCATCTTGCTCTGGTGCTCCGCTGCGACCCCGCAAATCCTCAACAACGTCATGGAGGTTACTTTCGCTAGAGGCATACCATGTAGGTGCATCCTTCTGACTGACGGGAGAAGGTTGGGCGTAGCCTTGGCGTCGCGTCGTCTGCACAGCGCTTTCCCCAGCGCCTTCTGTTTTGGCACATGCCTACAAACCCCCACGAAGGAACAAAAAAAAGTGCGGAGGGAGCGTACAGCGACAGCCTTGAACCCTAGCCATAAAAAGTAAAAAATAGTAAAACTGAGTAAGTCGCTTCGCCCCCGCCGTGATCACGTCACGAGACGCCCTGCGTGTGCGCTCCCTTCTCACGAGACGCCGTGCGTGTGCTCTCCCTTCTCGGTTTTTTTTTTCTTCCATGCAAGCCCCCCAACACAAGGTTTTAATTACTTGTGCAGTAGAGCCTTTCCCTCGCTCGCCCACTTGACCGCTCCGCACACACACCGCTTATGCTTCGTGCATCTTGCCTACGGCTTGACTCCAGTGAATGACATGAGCTTAGGAGTGGGGAAAAGACACAAACACACAGAGCACAAACACACATGGAGAAAAGCAAACGGGCGGTTGCCGGGTCCGCGCTTCGCGGCGTGTTTCGAACAAAACCGACTTCCGCCCCTCGGTCGTGATACGATGGGAAGGCCTAAAAAAATGGCAGTGGCTTAGCTCTGGCTAAGCCTGGATGTACAAGCGAAAAGCTGCAGTTATGCTTTGTTTGACGTCGTGGCAGTCGCAGTTCGCGCACAATGCACTGGGAGTAGCACCACGATAACGCTGTAGGCAAGCGCGTTTTTAGCCCTCCTTGCGCATGCGTAGCAACTGTGGGAAACACGCGGCTGCAACGAAAGGGCAAACGGTGGCGAGGAGGCGAGCGTGCAGTAGCCATCTCGCTCCAAGACAGGTTGAGAGTGTTTTCGAACACTCTCTACCTCTTGGAGCGAGCCTCCTCTCCTTCCGCTCCCTCCTCGAGATTTTTCTCTCCTGCGCCTCGCCGAGTAGGCTCCGCAAGGCAAAATCACCCTTTCGCCTCCAATGTTAGCCGGAGGCGTGGTGTCTCGTAGAGTGCGTCACAAGTCTACGTCATGGCCCCATTTTGAATAGAATTATTTTTTTGGTTTTTCCTTGATACCCGGTCAATTTGAGAGGTGGGGGGAGAGCGGCGCGTCTCCCAAAGCCCTCTCTATTTTTCTCTTTGGGTCTCCTCGCGGTGTTTCGTCGCGTTTTTTTTCCTCTGTCCTTCCTCTCCCCAGATGCTTGGGTCGTAGACATAGTCGTCCGGCACGAAGTGTCTTCCGGGAACCACCACATTCTTTACCGTTGTGTCAGAACGGCCGATGCGTTTGAGCCAGACACGACTCAACTCATAATCTCCTGGAAATCTATGCCGGATCGTGGTTCGACTCCAGTCGCTGCGTGCGCATCCAACGACGAAACAGCGTCGTTGCATTTTCTCCGCACACTAAACGATCGAGAGGCGCGATCGGCTCGGCCACCTAAACTTGTTAGCGAGCGCATCCTTTCATACATCTGTTTGTTATCCCCAGTTAGCGAGCCACCTTTTAATTTTTTTAGGCCTCCAATCGTTTCATGACCAAAGGGGCGGAAGTCAGTTTTGATGGAAATACGCGGCGAAGTGCGGACCGGGCAACTGCCCGTTTGCATTTCTCCATGTGTGTTTGTGTTCTGTGTGTTTGTGTGTTTTCACCGCTCCTAAGCTCATGTCATTCATTGGAGTCAAGGCGTAGGCAAGATGCACGAAGGATAAGCGGTGTGTGTGCGGAGCGGTCAAGTGGGCGAGCGAGGGAAAGGCTCTACTACACAATTAATTAAAACCTTGTTTTGGGGGGGGGGGGGCTTGGATGGAAGAAAAAAAACTGAGAAGGGAGCGCGCACGCAGAGCGTCTCGTGACGTGATCATGGCGGGGAGGGGGGGGGGGTGTCGAACCGACACATTCAGTTTTACTATTTTTTTACTTTTTATGGCTAGGGTTCAAGGCTGTCGCCGTACGCTCCCTCCGCACTTTCTTTTTGTTCCTTCATGCGGGTTTGTAGGCATGTGCCAAAACAGAAGGCGCTGCGGAAAGCGTTGTGCAGACGACGCGACGCCAAGGCTATGCCCAATTTTCTCCCGTTAGTCAGAACGATGCACCAACGGTATGCCTCTAGCGAAAGTAACCTCCATGACGTCAAAGAGGCTCACAGTAGTGGGGCGGGGACATTTTTGTTGAAGGAAAGAACGAGCGGGCTTTGATTTGAATTTTAGCAGCTTTTCGGGGCGCGCATGGCTCTAGTATTTTGCAGAGGTTATCTTCGATGCCTCATCAATGCAGTGGGCTTGTTTTTCAAAAATGTCCAGACCCTAGTCAGTGGCCCTTAAAGGTCTCAAGGAGTCCGCTGTGGAGTTCAATGCTGTGTTGGTAAGGTGTGAAGACGGATGTTGTCGAGAAGTGTATTTGTATTATATGCGGATGATTCAAGGTTGTTCTGTAGCTCAACTAAAGAAGTTGATTTGTTTAAAATGGCAAAAATGCGTTGTCAAAACTACTGAAATGGTCCGAAACAAACAGCTTAAAAATAAATGGGCAAAAAACAAAAGGAATTTTATTTGCGCCTAAAAATAAACGCTTGGC